>NC_088985.1:21180389-21509593 GCF_963932015.1 Anas acuta
AGAAATGATGATTCCAGTGCCAGCAAGGTTACAGATCAGTATTCTTCAGTGGGAATAAAAGCAGCAGAACTGCATCGAAGGTTACTGGGAGGAGGCCTCTTGATGGCCTACATCTTCTACAATAATAATTTCTCCCCAAAAGACTGAAGAATTTTCAACTCACAAAGGCCAAAATTAATTTAAATGAAAACTAGCAATTTAATGTATTTCAATATGGAAAACTCATCATATGGTGAGTTAGAAGTAAGAAAGTTTGTATGCAATTATCCCACAAGAACCATCCCCTTGCAGGCAAGCCTTTGCTTCTGGTTCTATTTTTACCCAAGTCAGTGAGTGTATGAGATACAGCAAACTTTTCCTTTGTTCCCTGAGCAGTTTTCCTACCACCTTTAAGACGTGGCTAACTGCTGCTTGCTCCTTTCTTTGGATTCCCCAGCTTGCCATCCCCTGCAGACCTACAGCTTCCAGTGCGAGAAAGTGTTATCCTTCCACATGGCTCCACCACCATTCCCCGTGGTCTCCTTAAAGGAACATCAAAAAAATGTAACAGAAATGGACAAGCAACTTTCCTTGTGGTTATATTTTTAATCTACACTTCCACAAGCTACAAAACTTGATTTCAAGTTATTGACAGTACCTAAAAACACCCATTTCCTTGATATGTCTCAGGAAAAAACTTTGTTGCCAGCTTTTTCATCAAGAAACAATGTACCTCTAAGAATAGACTTCACCCTGGTTTCTCATTACTTTTTTTTTTAAGTTATTTTTGTAATGTCCCGCCTTGCTTTTGTCTTCTATACAAATCATGACCATTTTGCTGTATATATAGGAAATAATTGTAAACAATTATGTTAACCCCCTCTGTGATGTCTTGTGCTGGCTCACAATTTGGTAGCAGAAGCCAGCATAAGGACTGAAAGAACATCTGTAGAAGAACTCAGTACTGCATGGATTTCCTTGCACATCTCTGTTTGGCGTGATACTGGAACAGCTGGCACTAGTAGAATTTTAATTCTTGTCTCCATCTTGCCCCCCCAAAATGTGTTTACTGTTAGACTTGAATCACTACCTGATTTGTGTATATGCTAATATTTATGGAACCACCCTTATGTATCAGATAATCGAGATGTTCTGTATAAAGCCTCCTGATTGAATGGCAAAGTAGGAGAGGAAAAACAAAGCTGCTACATTCATTCTTTAATTTTGTTATATTACTTCAAACAAAAGTAGTGGCAAAGAGCTATGAAAGTCCTTGTAGCTTTAACTCTATAACTGAAAATTTTTACTCTTATCTTTGCAAAAGTTTCAGTTTTGTGCATCCACACTCAATATTTGCAAATGATTTAAATTTGTCGCATCATTTTCATCTTCCATTGTTACTTATGACCAAGACCAGCAAATTTTAAAATTGGGATAACATATGGGATTACATATGGGTTGCAGTAATATCCTTAGGCTCATTTCAGAGGAGTTTTCATGATCACAAGGACTGAAAGGTAACTTCTGCATGTTTTGGGATGACAAAGTTGTCAATTTTTTGCCAAGTCTAGCTTTTCATATATTTAGGAAAGCTGTAACAAGCGATACCTATTACGACAGCAAATATTTGCCTCAAATTTGTGATCTAGCTCCAATATTAACTCAAGCTTCAAATTAAGCAGGCAGAACCAATGTGTGTTATTAGCATTTCTAGCTAAATTGATGCTCAGACTCATTTAGAAGCAGCTTGCTGACTCCCCCCTCTTCTCTGCACAATCTCTCCTCCTGTCTCCCTAGAAATACAGTTTAGATGTGAAGCATTCCCACTGCATTACCAGCAGCAACCTCTTTGTGAAATTCTGCAATGATGCTATGAGGAATCAAGCGTCTCAGTGTCACTGAGTAGACCTGGAACAAGAGAACTTGCCAGCCTGTGTGTGTCAAGTTTGGCAAGAGTAGAACAATCCTTTAGAAGTAGTTGGCTATGAAGTGCGATGTGAAAAGCTGACACTTGTGAGCTTTCCAGCCATAAGAAGTTATCCTCACCTAACACGAGTGACCATTTGGAAAAATTGCACTGAGCACTGATTTATGGCGCTTGTATTTTGTAAAATCAGGTACCAGAATTGGTAATTTCACTCCCCAGTCTTTATTGTATGATAACTGCATCTTGGCAGACTCAGCTGTTTCTCCAGCACTTCTATGTTCATGCAAAAACTGCAATGGGCAGATCTTTCTTCAGATTTCCTATTCTACACAGAAAGGACCAGATCTTTCAGATCCTTATGTGATACGCTGAGAGGAAAAAAAAAAAAAGGTTTTGTAGTGGAAAGACAGAGATATGTCATAGACATATGTACAATACCAACTGCAGATTAAATGGGATGTTCTGTTTCAAAAGTTGTCACAATCGTTTTTATAAAACATTTCAAACTCAAAAACAGTATTAAAAATAATACTGGATCTCTTTTAAAGAAATAAGATATTTCCTTTATGTAATTTACAAGGCTTTTTATAAATAAAAAATATTTTTTCAGAGAAAATTATTCCATAAAAAATCAAAGAATATTCCTTGACTAATTTCTGCTCCTTTAGAAGGCTGTGAAAGCATGTTACCAGTAGTGCAGTAGTAGAATAGCTTCAAACACAGGGCAATAACCACAAATACCTGATTGTTTCATTCTATAGTATTTATTCAGTTTGAGAAAAAACACTGTAGGCAAATATAGTTTGATATCAGTGTACAGAGGTTATACTATGCTATAATACCATTCTGATATGTATTTGTATTTTTGTGATTTATATTAGGAGATATTTCTGAAAGCCCCCTTCAAAAACTGAAGGGAGTGCTTCTAGCATTTTATTATTCCTGTGAATCTTGAAGCGAATCCAATCTCACTCATGGAAACTCTTTTTGTGACCTTGACAGGAAAAATCACTTTTCAAATGTCTCCCGAATGCCCTGCTTGGCAAAAATGTGAATTAATATTCCCTTACCTCTGATTGTCAGGCTCCTATGAAATGTGGGGATGAAATCACAATAATTAGAAACCCCCAAATCACTTCTGAAAACTCAGCCAGTGTTAAGCCCTGGTAAGAGCAAGCAGAAGATAGTTTCATATGTGGGGTAAGAACTTTTTTTACTACCACTTGTTTTGGTAGTAAACAGACCTCCACTTTATTCCTGAGTTGTTAACTCTTTACAAAATGGCCCATCTCTTAGAATTCTGTTAGAATGCCTTTTATTTGCTACCTCCTATTCTTATAGTGCATAACTAAGCCTAGCTATGAGGCATAATATCTGTGCAAAGACATAACAAAGCAATTCCTATGGCCAAGAACAGATTACAGTGTAAGTAACTCATCTCTTGCAGGCTGCCTGCACGACATAGGAAAAGACACCCGAAGATGCCACAAAAAGGTACCTAAAGCAGTTTGATCATGTTAGCACAGCACAACATACCAGCTTCATTCACTCTCTTGGAACTGGCTGTCAGTGAGAGGTACACATTGCACTACCATAAACTTCTTAAAAACACATTCAACTTCCAATTCTATTTCTTCATCTCAGGATTTGTGAGCAAGAATTAATGTTGTACCTCTTCTCAATGTAAATATAAAACAGATTACAAAACTGTTTAGCAACAAACACTTTATGAAAAGAAACTAGAACAACTTGAACATCCAAGGTGACTAAATTAGCAAAACTACATGGAAAGGAATAAAAAAAAAAAAAAAGCCTTTTTTTTTTTTTTTTTTTCTGAAATAGTGTATGGAAATACTGCCCGTATCTTTTGTGAGCTAGACAAGTTATTTACAGACTCAGAAAGAGTACAGTTGTTTATTGGGTTGACCAATGGAAGAAATGGATCTTGTGATGGTGATAGTATTTAGGAATTTGCTGCCATATTTATTGATCACAAAACTTTATTCTGCAATATAGACCTCAACTCTATCACATACAATTCCTTTTATTTTTTTTTTTCCTCAATGTCTCAGTTATTTATATGTGAATGGAAGCTTTCTGCTTTTCTCAAGCTTTCAGTGACATCAGACCTCTGCTGCTTGCAAGGTGTGGGGATCTTAACCTTGCAAAGATACAAAGGAACACACTTCACATTTAAGTCAGTGAAAGTTAGAAGATTCACTACCTATAGACTGTGTCTGAAGAAAAACCTTACGACTCACGACTTTTGTATCCTATATACATCCCATACCAAGGTTCTCTAAATGTAGTGTAAAGTAGGGTGCCTCAGAATGGGAATCAGCCAGAGCCAAACTCCAAGCAGGGGTCACAGAGCCAGCTGGTGCTAGCCCATAGGGTCTACCAGGACAGTCATCAACTAAAGCAATGATAAAAGTTCTTGGACTATACTTTGTTCAAGACTGTACACTGAACAAATTCTCCTGGACCTGAGGGCACTGAATGTGGGTGTTAATATCTACTCTCAATCCAAAATACATTATGGATTTTTTGATATCTAGCTGTGCATACATCTACATATAGATTCTAAAGAAACCAAGCAGAGCTAGCAGCACAGACTGCAGCCTTTTCCACCCATGCCCTAAGGGCAAAAGAGTTTCATTTCGAACAGGAAGCCACACAGGGCTCTTAGGGGCCATTAGACTTAGGAAATTGCTGACAGGGTTTTCAGGTCACATTATCAGTTTTGGATGTGGGCAGAATTCAGACACCTGGATGCAATTTTAAGTGCTGAAGTCTGTATTTGAATTTAGTCCCAAGTTCTTCCTCTGAGGCACTGGGCCTCTTCAGTTCCCAGGCATGCACCAAGGAACCGTGAAATGGGTAAGCATCTAGGGAGGGGCATCCTCTAAGGTGAAGCATAAGCATTCGTACTTATTTTGGGCATTGTAAAAGATATCACACAGGGAGGGGCAAGAAAACTGTTCCTTGTGTATAAAAAGCTCAGGAACAACAAAAAGCTCCACTATTGTGCCATTTGCATAAGAATTGAAAATCCTCATCAATTTAATGCCAGTCTGGAATACTCATGAATTGCTGGATGAGATGCAGACTGGAAAAGTTCCCCCAAAAATGTTTCATTACTTATGTGGGTGTGGGGAAAGTGTTATAATTCTCCAGCTATAGTTAAGTTACTTTATTACTTTCTAAGCCAAAGAGTTATTTTTAAATTGAATTAAAAATTGCTACTTATGCAGTTATTCAGTGGATAGTCTCCAAAACAGGATTTCTGTAGCTATCTTGGGTCAGAAGAACGTGATGAATCAGCAGGCAAACAACACCAGTTTAAATTCAATTAATTCCCTTTCCATGTTCATTCACCCACTGAAATAGTTTGCATCTTTCCCTTGTAATTCACTCGCAACATTCAGACACTCTTAAATGTAAAGGAATCTAATTGTGGTATATTTTTTTTATTTCAGAGCCAGCAAAGTGGACCTTCAGGAGAAAAAAAAAAAAAAAAGCTAATAAGAAATGTTTAAAGTAGGTTACGGAGGCACGATTCATTGAGGCACAATTATCTTACCAAAGTCTCTCTGCTACCTTTCTCCAGCGCTACCTCTCATATCATGAAAATAGTGAGGGTAATATTGATTATCCAGGTATCAAGCTGTCATGCCTGTTTGATCCTTACAAAATTTGGAAAGGTAGAAATATGCTGGTCTCCCTGTCATGTCTGTTTTTACTTCTGTCAGACCTGTCCATAAGCAGATAGCTTCCTCCCAAAGTGAGGGCTTAAATAAGGTAGAGATAACTCAAAAATAACATGTTCATCTCAGGTCACCCTAATAAAGAAGGGTTTTGTGTTGTGAAATGAAAGGAAAGATATGAACTGAAAAAAGCATAATGGTCCAAAATTTGCATTGTTACAGACATTACCTCATGATTGCCACAAAATTTAGTTCTTTGTAGATAACAAAAATGACTTGTTCAGACTAGCATGTGCACCCTGTACAAAGCTGGAGCTCTGCATTTTAGCATACTAGCATATACTTTGCAGTCTTAACATTTGTACAACTTAGAGTAGAAGCAACTTAAAAAGTACAAGCAGTTCTATTCAGACTCTTTAAAATTATTTTTTTTGATTTTTTGAGTTTTTGTTTGAATCTCACATCCTTGTCCTCAAGAGCACTATTCTTGAATTAAGCCAGCCCTTAGACATTTGGTGTTTATATGCAAATTTCAAATGTCAATTTAAAAACGCAGTATGTATGTATCCTATTTGGGAACCTGTGTTTAGACATAGAGTAGCGAGGATGAAAAACTTAATGTTGATGCCTATCCCTGGAGACAGACGTTTCATGTTTTGGGTCACTCTACTATTGCTGTAAAAGAACATGTTAATCTCCCATTTGCTGTTCTGGAGGCCTCTCTATAAGACAACTGTCTACAAACATGAGTGAAGCATTTTGCTGACACTTTTAGAGCCATGCTGTTTTCTTTAGAGCCATGCTGTTTTCTCTAGCTAATCTTACACATAGAAATAAATAAATAAAGGGAAACAACAGGGAAAGGAAAAGAAAGAGGCATAATATGAGACGTTTCTGGATTATTTCTGGCAGTAACACACTCCTTTGGAACAGACTGCCCAGGATGTGTGCAGTCAGGAAAAAAATGTGTTTTTTTTTTTTTTTTCCCCCAACAGAATAAAACCAGTCCATTGGCAGACTCCGTGATAATCCACATCTCTAAGAGCTTTCCAACTGATAGAGAAATCTAGCTGAAAAATGCATCCACCATTGAGGGCTGTGCAGCAAAATTTCTCACACTTTGTGCAGTAGGCCTGCCAGCTGCTGGCATTCAGTGACACGAGCCAAATAGCATATATCTGTACAAGAGAAACAAATCAAAAAGCCTCCTGAATTTACTCACTTTATCCTGTTTGGAAGGGCTTCAAGCTTCTTTTTTTACAAGCTATATTTGTTTGTCTATCAAACCACACTACCTCTCCCTAAAAACCTTGCCTAACAGTTTGTAGTGACCCCCCCCTCCTTTTTTTTTTTTGAAAGATTAATTCAATAGTAACATTTTTTTCAGCTATTTACCTTGATAAAGGTATATCTGATATCTCTTTCAGGAAGATCTTAGAAGTTTAACAATGACAATGCGAGAACATCTAACTTATCTGCTCTCTCTGCCCTGCCTGCAACAGCTGCAGCTTTCCCTTCAGGAGAGACTTTACTAGATGACAAATGCTTCCAAAACTATCCTAAAGAGCCAGGTGGCAGTCCAGTTCATAATTATTCTCAAAAAAATGTTCAGTTTTACCCTATCTTAATCATTCTCCCTTAGCAAATGTGACAACAGGACCACTTAATTGTGCTACAAGAAGTGTATCTGATGGCACCCAGGACAGTGGCCAAGTTGAAAGATGGTGATGTCATTCACTCCTGACCTGCTTCTGGATTTTCTGGTTGGTGTCATATTTGTATTCTTTGCACTGGCATTATAAGGGCTCTATCACCAGAGATCTTCTCCTCCTAGAAAATATAAAACATGCAAGTGTTTGCACCAAACCCATGGAAAAGGGTCCTTGAGAATACAGTCCTTGTGAAAATGGCCTGAACCTCTAATGCACTATATACACATACACAGGAGATTTGCAGACTCCTGTACCATATACAATACTTCATCTAGAAGCATTCATTTTTTTCAGAGGTATGTTTCCATCACTGAATAATTAAAGCTTTCCTTACTACACAAATGTAAACAACTCTATGTAAGCTAGAGCCATTAAATCAATCCAACAGTGGTGATATTTCATCGTTCACATTTAATTTTCATCATCTCTTTGGTCTGCACGTTTTCAACATACACACTTTACAAAGATAAGTTAACATCTCATGTTAATCGTTGGTCTGTCTGAGCAGTGTTATGACACTATAAGATTATTTATTTTTAAATTGCATTGCAAATCATGGAGTTTTTAAATTCTTTATTGCCAAGTGGTAAAGACATTTTGCTAATTAATTGCTAGCTTGCCTCCTCTTTACAACATCACCTATCTTAACTACATAATGGATTTGGGTAGCAAAGGTTAAAGCATCATGATTGACATAATTTTGACTTCAAATAGGGAGTTGACAACAGTATAATGAATGATGAAGAGACTGTGTTCAATAAGCATTCAGTAATAGAAGCAGGAATTTGCAAACACTAGAAGAGAATAATTCTGTTTTAAAACAGTACTTGTTAATGAAAAGCAGTAATACATAATAGGTTATATTCTGTTCTAAATATAGAGCTGTATCTCTTGTAATTATTTGTTTGGGGGAAAGTGAGAGACCTGATCATTACTGTGACCAGTCCAGGCTCAGCATACAGCAGTGATCTCAGATGTTAAGCTAAGCAATGAAAAAGCATAAAATGGAATTATTCCAATGCTACTATATCACACATCCTTAATTGGATAAGAAAGCTTAATTGTGTTAACCTGTCTTAAAAAGGTTATTAGAAATAGAGATGGAGAGCTCAGACATGAATCTCAAGAATGATCAAAGAATGAAAATATGTTGAGAGTGTGGAAAAATGAAATGAGCTATCTTAAAAGTTACTGGGATAGAAAAACAGAATAATGTTGGGAAGGAAGATAAGCTTACTCGTATTTTCTTACAATACTAGAATTAAGTTAAAAGATGGGAACAAAAGATTTCAAGGCAATAAAAAAATCCTTTGATACTCAAAGTTAGTATGTAGATTTCATTGCTACAAAGTGCTTCGCAGCATTCAGGTAACTGCTAGCCATTACAGAATTCACAAAACAGAAAGCATTCAAGGCAGGAAATGCTTATAAAGAAATGAAGTTTTGAAAGTTTTGAAATGAATATAAACTGTGATGATCCTTGGCAGGAAACAGACCTTCCCACAATAACCAAAGGCTGTTTCTTTGCAGAAACCTAATGCAGAGTTGTATCTAAAAACTTTCTGCACTAGTCAGCCGGGGCTGGATATTGGACTCTGATAAACTCTTACAACCTAGTTCAAAAGTTCTTCAGTTTCTGCTAGTTGTGTTGAGTTGTAAGGAAAACAGTCTCCCTCAAGATGCTAAAATGACTGGTATAGGATTTAGGCTGTGGAAGAGGGAAGTTACAGGCTGCATCTGATTTTAGAGTGGGACCTGCATGGAATAAAGGAACCTGTTAGCCAAGAGCAAAATACGAGATTTGACGTATGGCTATCAGAAATGCCTAAGTTCTTCTTGCAGTCTGTATACTCCCTTTTGCTCCAGTGCCTGCCTGGAGCTGCTTTTGGAAGATGTGAAACACCAGTGAGGACAGCTTCATAGTGGTGGTTTCCTTTTTTTTTTTTTTTTTTTCTAAGGGGATTGCAGATACATATACAAAAATGCAAATACATGAGAGCTATTTTTCCTTCGATCTTGTGGTTATTTGGCCAAAACAGTTCTGTTAGTTGAAACTGACCTCATCTCAGGGAGTACTAAAATAACAGTAAAAACCTGATAAGCTGCAAGTCCTGAGCCTTCTCTGCTCTGGTGAAACTCCACTGAACTCAGGCTGCTTGTGCTGGCACTAGCTTTAGAAGCAGCCCAACCCTAGCCATACCACGAAGGAGTTTAAGAGGTATCCTGCACATTTCTCAGCCTCTGCAAAGACCCACCAAGTTAGGCAGGGGGTACTGGGGCGTGTGGACGGTGCTGGCAGCAGGCAGCACCCGCTGCTCTGATGGAGCCCTGAGGGTGCAAGGGGACTCAGAGCTTGTGACCTGCCCCTGGCGTGGCAGCAGGGCCACCGGGGTGTCAGAAGGGACTGGCAGTGGTCCCACACCTGCTCACCTGTCAATGCTGATCACGCAGAGGGTCATGATGGAGGCTGTGCAGCACATGACGTCCATGGCGATGAAGACGTTGCAGAAGAGGCGCCCGAAGATCCACTCGCCGCCGATGAGGTCGGTCACGCTGACGAAGGGCATGACGGCCAGGGCAACCGAGAGGTCGGCCAGGGCCAGCGAGACGATGAGATAGTTGGAGGGCTGCCGCAGCTTCTTCACGAAGCAGACGGAGATGACCACCAGGCAGTTGCCGGCCACGGTCAGCAGGGTGATGAGGGAGAGGACGGCCCCGATGACGACCTTCTCCACGTTGCCGTAGCTCAGGATCTGCTCCCCGCACTGCGAGTCGTTGGCGGCCGCGGGGCCGGTGGGGGGCAGCTCCGACGGGGCGCCCGCCGGGCCCAGCTTGGCCAGGCTGCGGGGCGGCCAGGAGCCGGCGATCATCCTCCCGCCGCCCAGCGCCCGCGGCTCCTCGCCGCCCAGGGGCCGGAGCTCACCGGAGAGGCGGCCGCTGCCGAGGGCGATGACCATGGCGGCGGGAGCTGCCCATGGAGCCCCCCAGCCCACCCCACCACACCCCACCCCACCTCTCCCCACCCCGCCTGGCCGGCTCTCCCCGCCGCCCGGCCGGCTCGGGCTCCTCCTCGGGCGCCGCCCGCCCCCTCGCCCCGGCGGGGCCCGGCCCTCAGCGCCCCCCGGAGCGGCCGCTCTCGCCCACGGCGTCCCCCGGCAGGACGGGCAGTGGGCACGGCGCCATCGCCCCCGGCCCGGCGAGGGGATGGAGGGAAGGAGCGATGGGGGCGGCCGCCGCCCGCTGCCTCTCGCGGCGTGCTCTGTTCCGACGGCGGCTGGCAGCGGAGCCGGAGCCGCTCCGCCCTCCTCCGCTCCCTCCCCCGCCGCGGGACCCCGGCCTCGGGGGTGGGGAAGCGGCCGCCCCCAGCCCGCTTCCACCTGCCGGCGGCGGGAGGGCAGCGGGGAGGCGGCTCCCGGCTCCCCGCAGCCCGGCCGGGGCGCTGAGGTGCCTGGGCGGCCCCCGCCGGCAGGAGCCGGGCTGCTGCTCCGAGAGGGCTCCTGCCAGCCGGCCCCCGGGTGTCTGTCAGCCTGGGGGTCGGCGGGGTTTGGAGCTCGTCCTTCTCACTGTACTACTGTCAGTTCCATTTCCCATGTCCTCTTTTTTTTTTTTTTTATTAATACAATGCGCTGTGTTCAACTGACTCACTGCCTCACGTGTAATCCTTTCTGCAAAGTTAAACAAACAAACAGGAGCATCGCTTTGAAGTAGCTGCTTTTGTGGCAGGGATTCCTGGAACTCACGCCCTGGCCCGCTCCTGGGACTCAGCAGCTTTCTCTGCTCTTCAGGTCACAGCCTTGCCTCCAGGCGGAGGGAGGACCAGCCGTCCCAACTGGCAGCTGCCCACGGGATGCCAACAGAAGGTTGCTCTTCTTGGTACGGTGACATGCTGGGCAGCAAGTTTTAAAAACAGGAAACATCTGCTCCTGAGTGCCCCCTTGTAGTCCTAAAGTGAACCAGATGAAATAGAGGAAATGAAAGTGGGAGCGTTGACCCCGGATGGATCAGTAACCACTGACCCATTTCAGCGATATCTGACGAGGCGAGGCGAGGTCCTGCACCAGGCAGAGGGAAGAACTGTACGTGTGGCCCCATCCTAAGAGGGACTGCAGCATGAGCTCATGTCATTCAGGCATAAAAATCTGCTTTAAAGAAGGACCTAATAAGTACTCAGCTGCCCGAACAAAGGTTATTTGACGCTCCTAGGCACTGGTGAAGAATAGATCCATAGCAAGTGAGGCCTCTATACTTGGCTGACAGAATGTCTTGTTTTTAATGAAATCTTCCCTTCTGTCAGCATCACCAGATTCCTGGAACCAGGCTTTGTGTCATGCGTGGCTGTGCATTGGCCCAGCTCCCCTGTGAGGAGGACTTTGGGGCTGGGGTCAGGTGTGAGGAGCACAGGCGCAGCCTTCTGAGGCCAGCACATCCACCAGGTGGGGAGCAACACTCTGGAGTGCAGTTGCTTGCTTTCCCTTCCACCCCCACACCTTGATTTGAGGATGATAATAAAATAGGCAACTTTCACGTTGTAAGTATGGGAGCTAGTTGGGCAGCTCTTTGACCATTATCAAGCTGAAAGTGTTTTCCTGTTCAGACACTTATTTTGATGCATTTTTGTGTTACTTGCCTCATTGTATCCACTCACAATAAAAGCCCTCCTTGTTTAACCACACAGGAAGTATCGGTGAACTGTGAGCTGCAGATGACTTACCCACCAGGGTGATAAACCCATGCCTTTGTCCCTCCTCCCCAGCAAAGCAAATATTAAGAAGAAAAAGAATCTTTACAAGTGGTAAGGGTACCTAAAAATAAGTTAAAGCATTGAGGCAAAATGTGGAGAAAGGGGAGTATTTCCTCATTGTGCAAATACATTTTTCTAAAATAGTGTCTGAAGTACAGTAAAGCAGATAGGAACTGAGTAAATTTTGTTCAAAATAGATCCATATCATAAAAGCTGATAACATTGTTCAGTTTAATACTAACTGTAAAGGCAATTTTTCAGTTGCTTAAAATGTCACTAAGGCAGAGCAAATTATAATCTGGTGCTTCCTGGAAATGTGTTGACACAATTCATTAAATCAGTCATTCTTCTTGACAGCTTTTCAATACATTTCTGGAACGTGACTCTGTAAGTGTACCCAGTGGATTATATGCAGGATCATTTGCATGTTACACTTACCCATTTCAACCTACAAGGAGGATTTTAGCCTCATCTTTTGTTCTGTGCCTTAAATTCCCATACAATTCGTTAGAAGTTAATCACCTGGTTTCTTTCTTTTCTCAAAGGCTATATGTTACCCTTCTTTGCATTTACTCTCTTGATCTTATCTTTCAAGAGACAAGCCAATTTAAGTCAAAGGGATGACATGCAAACATGCTATTACAGAGGGTTTTTTTGTTTTTTTGTTTTTTTTTTGTGTGTGTGTGTGTGTGTACTTTATAGAGGAAATGCAAAAGCTTGGCAAGATGAAGCAGCTGATACATCCCTAAAATCTTTTCCTTGAAAGTGTTTCACTGGGACACACCTGGAAAAACGTTCCAGTTTCCAGGGCTGGGCTCAGTCTGGTGAGGTGCTTTCCCTGGGGGTTTCAGAGGCTTTCATATCCCCAGAGCCTGTGAAAGCAGAAAGTGTACATCATTTCATGGGACCACATCTATTTTATGCATTTAAAGGCTATCACACATGAAGTTAGGGGTTGATCCTTCCAAGTGAACATCCCGCTTTTGTCTTCAGTGACTCCATTTACAAATTCTGACTGCTGTTCCAGACAGCATATGGAAATTAAACCTAAGATTAGCTCATTGGGTGTCAAGAATAACAAGTTGACATTTGTGATACCCCTCTTCCACCCCATGATATTACCTTTTCACCTGACATTGGGCTTCAAAAAATATCATCAAATCAGTTTCAAGGCTGAGGTTACTAACATCTTGTCCTTTAAGTAATTTATTTTCTTTCTCTATAAAAGCCTCTTCATATTTCTGTGTACCTCTGACTGTGCTACGACCCTTGTCCCTCATTGTTCATGCCCCTGTTGAAGTTAAATTATTTTGGTCACACCTGCTAATATACTTCATTGCATATCTCATCTTTGATATTTCATTCTTGTTATATAGAAATGTTCCAAATTTAAATAAATAAATAAAAATAAAAATAAATAAATAAATAAATAAATAAAAATAGAAAGGGCAAGGGAAGCTTTTTCTTTGATTTTTTTTGCCCTCCAAAAATAGTTGACTTTTTTTTTTTTTTTTTTTTCCCCCTCTTTGAGAGATAGTGTTGATCACAGAACATCAGAATTTGTGATCCATACTATGTATAAAATATATCAGTGGGTTTTGGTATCAATTCTTTGCCTCCGTGTTAGCAAAGTAAGGTAAGATGGACAGTCAGAGGAAGAAAGCAAACAAAATGTCACCAGCACATGTTGATTTGGTATGTCCATTCTGTTTCTATGAAAGTGTTTATGTTGAAAGAACTTGCACTCAATCCTGGATGCTTCATCCCTTTCCTGAGGACTTAATTCTTGCAGAGTCCATTGAAACAGCAGGTGTTTGCTAACTTACAGCCCTCTGACTGAAATGGGTCCAGGACTGCAGCATGAGAAACTTCACCAGCAGAAGAAAAACCACTGACAGCCCAGCACAGTAACTCTTTCCCCTCCACAGCCATGCCCAGAGCTGTGCTTATCTTAACATAAAATCTTAAAGATGCTGCCATATTTTCATTCTTAAATGATTTAATTTTGGATACATAGCAAGAAGGTACAACAACATGAGCATGAAATCTTCCAGGGTCCCTTCCAATCCCTAACATTCTGTGATTCTGTGAAATATAATAAACAGGAAAATTTTCTTGCTATTTTTCCTTTATTTATCTCTTTTTTGTCCTTCCTTGCCTGAGCTAGTCTATATTCATAAGCTGTTGTTTTCATTTATCTCTTGTAAATTTTTTTCATTCGTTTTCATCTTCTTTTCTTGGAAACCAATATAAGTGTGGTGAGGACCTGCTGTTGGGAATAATAAATAAAGTATAGGTATATGTTTCTTCTGCCTTGGGGAAGCGTTGTCAAAATATTTAGAATATTTTATCACAGATTGGGTAGAAATCCATGGACAAATATTATTGAAACCTTGATTTTTATTCCCAGCATGTAGTTTAGCAAATAACACTCTTGTCCAACTTCTAGCAAAGATGTTGCAGCTGCAGTTTCTTTTCTGTCCTTTCTTGCCTTTGTGAAAATAAATCATCACTACTCTGTGGCAGTAAAACAGAGAGGTAACCATTCACATCTTTGGTGTTTCTTATCATTGTCAAAATAAATACTCACATCTGTGCAAGTTAAATAAATGTGAAATGATGTCTTCCTTCTTTGGAACCAGCAAATATGAACAAAAGCAAGCTGTCATCTCAAAAGAAAACAAACAATTAAGATGAAATTTATACTAGGAATTTCTTTATCATGCAGAAAAACAGAGCTCTCATCCCTGAAAATTCATTCTGCAGCTTTATGAAGGAAACTGTTAAGGTTATGATAAAAGTGACCCTGATATTTATGTTACTGAGTTGCTGAGATGGGTGATACCAAACAATATCTTCAGCTTCCTAAAGGTGCTAAACACAGAACTAAACAATAAATAAATAAATAAATAAATAAATAAGCAAGCAAAAATCTATCAGCCACTACCCTGGCTAACATGTGTAAACATGTTAGAGGAATTGTTAGAGGAACTGCATAAAAAAAATACCAGAAAGGACTTCACTGAGATCTAAATATAGTGAGAAAAAATATCTAGAGGGAGAAAATTTGGCTCTACTAGGAGGACTTCAGGCCACACATAAAACAAAGCATATTAGAGGCTTGTGACATAATAGCCAGAACCATAAAGATGTTTTAAGTAGATCACCAGGGCTGGCCTGAACAAAAATAGTAATATTGAAGTAATTAATGTAGGAAATAAGGTTGCACGCTGGTCTGTGAAAATGATTTGTGATATGTGATGCTAAAAGTGTTTCATACTCAGACTCTTACGCCATCATAGCTAATAGTGTTCTTCAGAATTCATGAAGATCCATTTAAATGTTCTCCATTTTAAGTGCCTCAAGTAAAGGTTTGTTTAGCTTGTATATCGCCAAACACAAAAGCTGCTTAATCTTGTTCAATGTCTCTTAGCACAAGTCCAATAGGGTGTAGTGGGTTTATGTGGCAATGTTTTGGTAGCAGGGGGCCATAGGGGTGGCTTCTGTAAGAAGGATCTAGAAGCTGCCCTATGTTTAGTAAGGGTCCCACTGCTGACCAGAGTCGAGCCAATAAGCGATGCTGTTTTGCATCTCTGTGAGAGCATATTTAAGACAGGGGAAAAAAACGCTGCGATACACAGCAGCTGGGAGAGTGAGAGGAGTGAGGAACAGCCTTGCAGGCGTCAAGGTCAGTGCAGAAGGAGGGGGAGAGGTGCTCCAGGCGCCGGAGCAAAAGTCCCCTGCGGCCTGTGGTGAGGACCATGGTGAAGCAGGATGTCCCCCTGCAGCCCATGGAGTACCACGGTGGAGCAGGGTTCCACGCTGCAGCCCGTGTAGGAGACCACGGTGGAGCAGGTGGACCTGCACCAACGGAGGCTGTGGCCTGTGGAAAACCCCTGCCCAAGCAGATTCCAGGCCGGACCTGTAGCCCGTGGAGAGGAGCCCACGCAGGAGCAGGTGACCTGGCAGGAGCTGCTGCCCGTAGGGGACGCAGGTTGGAGCAGTTTGCTCCTGAGGGATGGACCCCGTGGTACGGACCCATATCTGGAGCAGTTCTGGAAGAGCTGCTGCCTGTGGGAAGCCCACGATCACTTCATCAAGGACTGCATCCCGTGGGAGGGACCCCACAGCACAGGGGACGAGAGTGATTGAGAAGGAGCAGCAGAGAAGAAGAGCTATAGACTGACCATAACCCCCATTCCCCTGTCCCCCTGCGCTGCTCAGGGGGAGGAGGTGGAAGAGGGTGGATGTGGGGGGGAAGGTGCTTTTAGTTTCTTTCCTTTGTTTCTCACTTCTCTAGCTTGTTAGTAATAAGCAATAAATCTTACTGTCTCCCTATGCCGAATCTGTTTTGCTCATCACAATAATTACTGCATGATGTCCTTGTCCTTATCTCCACCTTTGAGCCCTTTTCATTGTATTTGCTCCCCTTTCCTCTTTGAGGAGGGGGAGTGAGAGAGCGGTTGTGGTGGAGCTCAGCTGCCCACTCAAGTGGAACCACCACACAGGGCCACTCAGAAATAATTGATATGTTTATGGATTTCTTCCTACAGACAAGACAAATTAAATCAAGTTATAGCATACATAGTTAAAAAAAATCTGAAATAATACTTGAAGCTCTTCTATGTTCACACCCTTCACAGAAAGGCCTTGAGAATACCATTCAGGCTATGCTAATTGTTCAAATGACTGGCAGAGAAGCATTTCTGGCTGATCTAATAAGCAAACACCTTACAGGCTCATATAGGCCTTTGCTGAAATAGCTTGACCTCTACTACTGTCAAAATGGCTGCCATACCCGTGGCAACAACAAAGACTGTATATCAGTCTGTTTTTTCCCCTTTCATAGAGATGTGACTTAATGTTGTCTACTGTCCCTTAAAGCCACCCTGAGCTCCTACTCTGGTCTCTGCAGCCACAGCTGGCTTCTGTTAATGCCATCTCAGGTCTTTGTAACTCTAGCAAGGCCAGAAATTTGTCAAGCAGACACTGTTGTTTCTTGGTGATCTGTTGCAAAACATGTGATCAGCGGTGATGGTCATCCAGAGAGGTCCCAGATGACTAAAGACTTGCTAATGTGATGCCCATCTATAAGAAGGGTCATAAGGAGGACCTGGAGAACTACAGGCCTGTCAGCCTGATCTCAGTGCCAGGAAAGGTGATGGAACAGGTCATCTTGAAGGCAATCACACAGCATATGTGGGACAACCAGGGGATCAGACCCAGTCAGCATGGGTTCATGAAAGGCAATTCCTGCTTGACCAACCTCATCTCCTTCTATGACCAGGTGACCTGCCTGGTGGATGAGGGAAAGGCTGTTGATGTAGTCTCCTTAGACTTCAGCAAGGCTTTTGACATGGTCTCCCACAGTATTCTCCTGGAGAAGCTGGTAGCCCATGGCTTGGGCAGGTACACTCTTTGCTGGGTTAAAAACTGTCTGGATGGCAGAGAGTACTGGGCCCAGAGAGTAGTGGTGAACAGAGTGAAATTCAGGTGGTGACCAGTCACCAGTGGTAATCCCCAAGTGTCAGTGTTGGGGCCCATCCTCTTTAATGTATTTATTGATGATTTGGATGAGGGAATTGAGTGCTACCTCAGTAAGTTTGAAGACGACACCAAGTTGGGGAGAGGTGTTGATCTGCTGGAGGATAGGAAGGCCCTGCAGAGGGACCTGGCCAGGTTGGATTGATGGGCAGAGGCCAATGGGATGATGATCAATACGGCTAACTGCTGGGTCTCACACTTTGGCCACAATAACCCCATGCACCACTACAGGCTTGGGGAAGAGTTGCTGAAAGGCTGTGCAGAGGAAATGGCTCTGGGGGTGCTGGTCGATGCTCGCCTGAACATGAGCCAGCAGTGTGCCCAGCTGTCCAAGAAGGCCAACAGTATCCTGGCTTGTATCATGAATAGTGTAGCCGGCAGGGCCAGGGAGGTGATCGTCCCCCTGTACTCCGCTCTGGTGAGGCCGCACCTCCAGTACTGTTTTCAGATTTGGGCCCCTCACTACAAGAAGGACATCGAGGCCCTGGAACATGTCCAGAGAAGGGCTACGAAGCTGGCAAAGGGACTGGAACACAAGTCCTGTGAGGAGTGGCTGAGGGAACTGGGGTTGTTTAGTCTGGAGAAGAGGAGGCTCAGGAGATCTTATTGCCCTCTACAACTATCTGAAAGGAAGCTGGGGGTCAATTTCTTCTCACAGGTGATAAGACTAGAGAGAAAGGCCTCAAGTTGCGCCAGGGGAGGTTCAGGTTGGAAATGAGGAGATATTTCTTCTCAGAAAGAGTAGTCAGGCATTGGAACGGGTTGCCCAGGGAAGTGGTGGCATTACTGTGTCCCTGGGGGTGTTCAAGGAAAGGTTGGACGTAGTGCTTGGGGACATGGTTTAGTGGGTGACATTGGTGGTAGGGTGATGGTTGGACCAGATGATCCTGGGGGTCTTTTCCAACCTTAATGATTCTATGATTACCTCTTTGGCACAAACAAGCCACAAGTCTCAGAGCATAATGGGCCCAAGCTGCACCAAGGAATGGTCCTGTAAGCAGCAACATACCTAGGAGCAGGCAGCACTGCTACCTTGGCCCCAGTGAGGAGCAGTTTTGCCTGGCTAAGGGTACAGAGTTCCATATACTCCACAGATTTTTCTTCATGAACTAGCCCAATAAGAAGAAAGAGGAAGTAAAGGATTTGCAAGGCCCTGCAGTACAACCTCAGAAGCGGGAACAAATTGCAGACTTGCTGTCTTCAGCAGCTGCTGTAAGTCCCCCACACAAACAAACCAAAAAAGTGGTAGTTACCACCCGTATTTCATATACACTCTGCTTGTTATCAACATTAAAATGAGATTTGTGGTTTTACAACTGTGCTATGTAGTCAATGTGTTTATGTTCTGTGGTCTATTGTAATTCCTCAGCACTTTGGCATTTTGGGGAGTATCTCTTGCATGGGTCTTTACTTCACAACTTTTTAGCTAACATGGGAAAAAAAGAAGACCTTTAAATAACTAGAAAGGACTCTTTTCCTTATACAAATTAGCAGTGCTCTGCGGAGGCCCCATGAATTACGGTCAGTGACGCCGCGGCTCCACCTGGTGGGCACGACGCCGGCCCCTGAGGGCGCTGGGCCCGAGCGAGTTCGGCTGCCCCTGCTCCCAGCCATTGGCACGCTGAGGGGGGCCACAGCGCCATTCCCTGTCCCCTCCACAGCCCCGTCTGTGGGGCAGGAGTCTGCCCCATCCGCTACGAGGTCTCCTCCAGCGCTCCCCGCCCGGCCATGAGGGCGGGACTACAAGCCCCAGGGTGCCCCGGGCCGGGCGGGGCGGCGCTGCGCGCAGCATGGCCGGGTTCGCCGACCTGAACGTGCCGCAGGGCCCGGACAAGAAGGGGCTGCAGAGCTTGCTGGAGGCTGCGGCTCGCCGTGAGTCCGAGAGCGGGGCAGCGGCCGGCCCTGCGCCTGGCCGGGCCGGAGGGGCTGGGGCAGGCGGCGGTTCGGGCCGGCCGGGGGTGGAGGGTGCCGGCCTCTCCCGGCTGCGCTGGGTTGGTGTTAGCAGCAGAAGTGTGAATCCTGGCAGAGCTGGGCTGGAGGGGAGCCGAAGGCACCGTGAGCAGGGCTTTCCTTGCCCTTGGGAGGCCGGGCAGTGTCTGCTGTGCCTGATGCATCTCTTTGCTGCAAGGATTTTAGGGCCTCCAGTTGCTCCACAGGCTCTGTAGGCAGCTTGTTCCTGAGTTACTGGTCTTGCTCAGCATGGCTTTTATGTTTTTTTTTCTTGTCTTGATGACCATGGCCCCTTAAAGGTAGCCTTGCCCTTTATGTCATTCTTGTATGTGTTCAAACGTGAGCATGTTTCTGCTCACAGTGTGTCTTCCAGTCTGCTGCTGTTGAAAAGTGCAATCTTTCTCCTGCCAGCCTGTGTCTACAGCCATGCTTCCCCTGCCTCACACTTGGCAGTTCCTAGGTCAGCCCTGTGATGGAGCAGGAGAAAAGCTGGCTGAGGCATCAGTGCCCCAGCACGGCTTGGGCTCCTGGTGCACAGCCTGTGGGTCTGCCCTAAGGGGGGCTGGTCCTGGCCAGGAGAGCAGCAGAACATAAGCAGCAGCAAGGTTTTTGTAAGCACAGCAGGAATCCCTGTCCTTAGTTTTCCCATTTTTTTTGGCCTAAACCTCCAATCAGTTTCCTTCCAGGCCTGTATTTTCACATTCCATTCATTCTCGTTGCTCCTCCCCATACTCTGCTTGACCTGCAGTTTTCTGCAAGTGAAGTGACTGAGACTGAGGTCTTCTCAGTGGTGAGCACCATGGAAAGATGGTGTTGTGTCCTGCAGTCTGTATCTATGCCTGTTTATCCAAGTTTATTTTTATTTTTTTCTGACTTGGGGGCTTATTTTCCACCTGTAATTTCTTAAGACCCTAGGTGTTAAGCAGTGATTTGGCTTTGTCAAATGTACAATCATTCTCTAATCCCTGCTGAATGAGAACTTTTCATCAGTTTGTCAACATTGTTTTGAATTCTAACTTTGCCTTCTAATATAACTGTAACTTTCATACCTTTGTGTTGTCTACAGTTTTAACATGTATCCTGAATGTCATTAACCATTTTTCCTAAAGAAAGTCATTAATAGGACCAAGATAGGGCAAAATGTCTGGGAACCTCAGCTTGACAAGGAGTCATGAATATCTGCTGCTAATTTTCAACCAGTTTCTTACTGACCTTGCAGTAGCTTTGTCTAGAATGTGTTTTCCTAATGATACTTAGCCTCTCCAATTCACTTGCAAGCCCAGTGTAACACTTAACTGTTCATCTCCTGTATGTGCTCCAGTGCTGGCATGCCAACAAACCATGCTCAAGCAATCATTTGTGTTCATAAAGCTCTGCCGTCGAGTGAGTGTAGTCACAACTGGGGTGTGTTAAAATAAATTCTTGTACTTTAAAACACTTCTTTGGTGAGTTAATCTTCAGGGGAAAAAATCAACGTGAAAGGTAAATATGTACATAATTATTAATTTTGAGATATTTAAGTAATGAACTTTTGACAGGTTTCTGTTTGGCTTTGTTTCCATTAGTTTACTGGACAAAACAGTCTTACGATGTTTTTGTTTCTTAGTGGGATATTCTGCAGTTGCTCTTAATCATGTCATCGATTTTAAAGAAAAGAAACAGGTAATTTCTGTTGGGTTAATTCATTCTTAGTGTTTTCTGTTGTTAAATCTAAATGCCCCTAAATACCTTTGTCTTTAAAATGCTCATTTAGATGTAAATACATGTTTTCATTTGTAACAGAAATTCCATTTTATAATTCAGTATTGTTGCCCTGGATTTAATTTTTAATATGATCCATGAACTGTCACTATTAAATAGTTTTGTTAGCATGGTAAACTTGTTTTTAGAATTGGAACACAACTTTTGTTTACGTTCTGAATAACCTGTTATATTGTGAATAACTTTATTTTGTTCTCTCTTGAGGAAATTGCCAAGCCAGTATCTCCGTCAGAGTTGTTTCCATCTTTACCTATTGTACAAGTATGTTTAGTTACATTCTATCTATGAATTATTATTGAGTTATAATCTTTTTCTTGTGTTTATCTGTGAAATTTTGTGTATTATGTGTTAACTAAAAATGAGAAATTTGTATGTTGCTTGATTCTTAAAACTCCCAACATTGTAAGAATGATAATGCTCACATTAGAGGAGGGCCTATTCTTTACTTCAGAAATGATTTAAAAAATGTGTGAATTTTGAATCGTCTTCTAGTAGAATATTCACAGTGAATACTCTTGAAATTTAGGCCTGAGTTTTAGAAATTTCTAGTTTTGATGCAACAAGATTCGGATAAAATGAACCAAGTCTGTAGTTTGAATCACTGATGTACATTAATTCAGGAAATGCTTCTGCTTGCAGTTGTGGCCTGCTTGGGGTACCATAGCAGTGGTAATAAAACATGCTCTGTTTTCTGCATGATAATCATTTTTTCTGTTGATCCCTTCCTCAGAGAAACACACTGTGTCAATTTTTAAGAAGGCCAGATATAATATCCAGCATTTCAATATAAAACAACAAAATTAGGGAATTTTAACTACAGACTTTTAGAAAATCAGCATAGGCAAAAAATTGAGCAAGGCACCATTTTCTTTTTATAGTGGACAGGGTGAAAATCACCACAAATTTTTGCTTTGGAGCTTTTTAAGTCTTGAATTATTTTTCCTTCATAGGGGACATCTAAACAACTTAAAGTCTTAACCCGTCTGACACTTGTTGTTTCTGATCCTTCCCACTGTAATCTCTTGGTAAGTATATTCAGTATATCAATTTTCCCGTTTTTATTTCATTCTCTCAATGAAAGAATGAAACTTTGGAAATTGGGCAGGGGAAAGCTTTATGGATTTCAGTACTGATTTCTCAGATTATGTCTTTAGAAAATAAAGCATTCATGAAAGAATGCAGACTTAAAAAAAATGGATATGGTTCTGTTGGTCATTTGTCAATATGGGATAGCAGTTCCATTCTTGGTTCTTTTCTTTGGCATTTCAATTTCTGTATGTACAGTAGAATACTGTGAGCAAGCCCCATGTTTGTCTGTAGCACTGCATTATTGAAGGAAAAGCTGTGTGTAAGTGCCTAGCTAGGTGGATGGGACAAGCCCCAAAATGACTTGAGATAATTGCTCACAGCGAGAGATCTGCTGTATGATTAGATGATTATTGGCTTTGGTTTAGCACTTGAAAACGGAAAAGGCTTTTTGTCATTGTTACTTTGGTCATAATCACTGTGCTTTGTCGTCTGCCAGAAGTCAAAGCAGTAATTGTTTCCTCCCTTTGCAGAGATCAACATCTTCAAATATAAGGTTATATGACATCATAGCAGTATTTCCAAAAACTGAGAAACTGTTCCACGTAAGTACATTCTGATTGTTAATGCCAGTCCTACAACAACTTATGGCACCTTGGACTGGTTTGAATGCATGCATGGGGCTACTTAAACAATGTAGGCTCCCAGATCAGTGGACAGACTGAAAGGTTGGGAGAAGTTGCAGGAGGGTAACGGGTCTTGACATGACTGCCTGGCCAGTGGATTTCAATGCCTTTGCTCCATGGTTTCCTTTATCTGTCTTATACCGAGAGTGAGGAGAGAAAACATCATTTATTTATTTATTTATTTATTTGAATATTGTCAGCATTTAGTAAAATTATTTCTTGAACTGTTTAACTTTCCAGACCCTTGACAGATTCCCCCCAAAGCATTTGCTGTCTTCTGTTAGCACTAATTGTTTCTGATTTCTGAAATGCCAGGGAATGTGGGAGAATTTGAAAGGAGAACTGAAAAGGAGAACTGAAGTGGTGTTCTGAGAGTTACCTTCTTTCTTAGTCTTTAGTCTTCTCTTGGAGGTTTTTCCAAATGAGTAGTTTCTTTTTTTTCTTTAACTTTTCTTTTTATTACTTCATCTAATTATCTCTTGCTCTTCTTTTGATTTAAAACACAGCTAGTTCTGGTGTCATAGCATCTCAAGAACAGATAAAATAAAATTTCCCAAATTAAGTATGGCTGATTAAGCCATACAACCCTTGCTTCATTGCCAAACAGGGATTTTTGGTTTTGTTTTGAATGTTCAAGCTGAGTGAGAGAAGCTTCACTTCTTTGACTTCATGATATGTTTGTTACTTTGCCTGCCAAAAAGTGCACTGAAGCTGTACAGAAGTAGAACAGCCTTGGGGAAATAGACAAAGGGCAGACTGTCATTTTCTCACCCAGGTTTTCTCCTGGCAGTTCAGAGAAAATTTCATACTGAAAACAGCCTCCACAACATTTGGGAGTTTTCAAAGGTGTTGCTATATCAGTGTTACTAAACAGATTCTGGGGTTTGTAGTTGTGGAAGTGCTCAGAGTGTGCCGGTGAGAAAAAATAAATCATGTGAGTCATTTTCAAAACCTTTGTTAGGACTTGTTTGTGACCTTAGCCCAAGACTGCTATTTTTTCACATTGGTTTACATTACTAGAAATGCAAATATTTTGCACAAGAAAAACATCACTCTATCACTTCTGTGATCTTAGAAAAGCAAGGTGTTGCAAGTGTGTTTGACTATGAATTGATTTGGTCCAATTCTGGTGTACTACTGCAGGAGATGCTCACTGTGGCAAGCTGGTACCTAAATACCATTAGGTGCAGTAATTCTTCAGGTCTTAATAATGGCACCAAACATCATATCATTTTATTTTTCCCATCCTGAATAGACTTCTCCCATCAGAACAATTACTAGTTTTAAAACGCTGTCCAAAGCAGACTGATAATCAGCTCAGCTTGTGGGGTGATAGGTGTTAGTTTTCTCAGTCTTTCTCATATCTTTAATTTAAAAAAAAAATCTAAAAATGTGGGAACAGCAAGTGTGAGTGATTTGATTGAGCATCTGAAAACAGGTCAGATTTTGGTTAAAATCTTTTTATTACAGAAAAATGAAAATGAAATTGTGACACAGCTGACCTATTGCAAGCTCCTATGTCGTATCATTAATGCAGAAATGGAGGAGCTTGATAGGAAGGAAGCAGGATTGTCCATGAGCCCATCTTAATTTGTGTCATGATGGTAGTGCTCTTGAGCTGGGGAAGAAACCCAAGCATGTTTCTTTCAGACTGCATAAGGTAAAGACCTTTGTCCTTACATGTTCAAATTCAGAACAGATTTGTATGTTTGTCTTTTGTTTAAAGCTTCAAGGTTTGTAAGTGTGAGTGGAGAGCTCTGTCAATTTTGTAGAGGTATCAGCTGGGAGCATCTGGAACATGGAGTTTCAATATATACCTCTGGCTCTTACAACTCAGATCTTTCACTGTTTAGGATAAAGCCTTATAGGGTGGGTCTTGCTCCATAAGTTATATTTTTTTAACTGGCTGTTGGTAACTTCGCGTTACCTCAAAAGCATCAGCTTTCTCACCAACAATTTGGCACTTAGATTCTTCTCCACAGAGCAGGACTGTTCATGTGTTTGTGAGATATACGTGACCATTAGAGATGTGCTTTAATTTTAGCGTGGCCTAAAAATAGTCTGTGCCCTCTCGTCACAAGCAAAGGAAGCTTTCCAGTGACTGAGAGGGGCAGTGATGTGTACTGAAAGATGTGCTCAAATTCTACGAGTAATTTGTATCCTCAGGGGTGTGAGGAAGCTCTGTTTGCCAAGATAATTGTAGAATGTGCTTCTTTAAGGCTCTCAAAGAGGATTGTTTGGGGCTGAAACCGGAATGCCCACTCTGTGCCAGCATTAAGATCGGGCCTGTTGCTTTTCAAAAATGTTTTATTCTAATGTTTCTGTTTTATTCATGTTAGTTCTGCCTGCTATTTGCAGGCAATTAGCAAATAACCAGTATCTAAAAAATCGTGCTTATTTAAGTCTGAGGATGTACTGCAAACCCAGGTTTCAAAGTTGATTTGTAAAAATGTTTGCCAAAGCAAACCTGGCTGTCTTCAGACTGAGCACTGACGAATTTATTTTTGGCTGTCGGCAGTTTCCCAGCAGATGGGGCTCTTGCCTGCAGCGTGGCCAGAGAGGCACTGGGCTGTGCAATTGCTCCATGGTGTTTTCTGCATGAAGTTTGTGCACTTCAGATCCTTTTAGCGGACTGGCTAACCTTAACCTGCCTCTGTGTGTGACTTGTCCAGAAGCCAAAGCTGGGCTGAACATTGGAGTGTTTGGAGAAATCTTTTTGCCAACTTTCCATGCTTTCGGGTATTCCTCTATATGGGGAAGTATGACTCTTAATTTTGTTTTTCCTCGGTGGTGTTTTCTGATGTGTTCTTGTCACTGGAATCCTGTAGTTATCCTGGCACTTGGGTCACTCCCTTTCCCACTGTGCTTAATTGGCAAAATGGAAGAGAGTTTTCCAGTGTTTCTGGAGCTGATTAGGAAAGCTTGTTTTCTCATTGCATGGGGTGACTTGCCTGCTTCTGGTGTGTATTCTTGCTTTCCTTCATTTTTTGTCTTTCTCTCTTTTCTGAATTTCCTGTGGCCTCTTCTCTAGGACGTGAGTTCCTGTAAATCACCTCTGTCTAGATGGTAGTTTGTATCCCACATAAGAAAATATTAAATTTGGCTACAGAAAGGCTAAACTTGTATTTTAGACTTGCATTTGTAGTAGATTTAACCCGTGTCATGCGTAACAGAGTTGGTAAAGGTAGGGCATGCGGATAAAGGTTAGCTTGAATGGCCTAGTACAGACAGTTTAACATCAAAAACCGTGTGGTTGGCATGATCCTTGAATTGTCTGGATGTATGGTGCAGGTCTCTTATCTGGAAAGGAGCGCTATCAACAGCTAAGAAACATTCCTAAAGCTGGGCCTCTGCTCTCATCTCTGTCCAAATTTCATGTGAACAAACTGGTAAAAGGTGAGGTTGCAGAGCTGTAGCCAGCCCTGCATTAGAGCAGAGTGCAGCCACCCTGCAGCCCCATTGCTTTCATGCTGCTGCAAAGAGGGATGAATGGCTGGCACCTGGCCCAGGTGTATTTGGAGCAGTTGCTGGCAAGTTTCTGAACACAAAGTGTTCCCCTACACGTAGAAAATTCCTTTTGAACATCTTCAGCACACTTGATCTTCTTTGTTACAACGTCACTTACAGGCATTAATCTGGTTCTGTGTAATAACCTTTACAGGGTAGGCATATATAATTCCTACAAGTCTTGCATGCAAGAGATTATATGTAAATGGAGGGCTCCCTTTTACGTCCGCTTAATTTTCCCTGTGTGTCAGTGTGGACTTCCTCCACGCTTTGTTCATTCTTTCCCACTATTAATACAGAGTATAAATTGCAGTGTGATTTCAGAGCTAAGCTTTTAAACCATGACCTCAGCTGCCATCCTGAGCCTTCTCCAGAGACTGGGTTTTCAGAAGGGGTTGTATCTTTCCTGCCCAGCCTGGGAGGTGAGGCACCATGGATTGGACCCAGTACTGGTTATGTGGCAGCACCCATCACTGTCTAAAGCTGCTTCTGTTTTAGTCTTTTATTGGTTGTTGCCGTTAGAATCATAGAAGCATTTAGATTGGAAAAGACCTCTAAGATCAAGTCCAACCATTAACCTTGCACTGCTAAGTCTACAACTAAACCATGCCTCAAAGCACCACATCTACAGGTCTTCTGAATACCTCTAGGGATGGGGACTCAACTACTCCCCTGGGCAGCCTGTTCCAGTACTTCACAACCCTTTCAGTGAAGAAATTGTTCCTAATACCCAACCTAAACCTCCCTTGATGCAACTTGAGGGTATTTCTTCTTGTCCTATCACTTGTTGCTTGGGAGAAGAGACTGATCCCCACCTTGCTACAACATCCTTTGTGCCTCCTTTTCTCTAGGCTAAATAACCCCAGTTCCCTTAGCTGGTCCTCATTGATCTGTAGCTCTTTCACCAGCTTCGTTGCCCTTCTCTGGATACTCTATAGCACCTCGATGTCCTTCTTGTAGTGAGGGGCCCAAAGCTGAGCACAGTACTCAAGGTGTGGCCTCGCCAGAACCATGTTCAGGTGGACAATCACTTCCTCAGTCCTGCTGTCCATAATATTTCTGATACAAGCCGGGATGCTGTACGTCTTCTTGGCCATGTTAGCACACTGCTGGCTCATATTCAGCCAGCAATAATAAATATCTGTTAATAACAAATAGTAAAATATATCTAACTGCTACACAACAGTTAGAGAATGAGGGGCAAGGGGCTGTTCCTAGGCTGATCCCTTTGTAAGCAGGGGTTGTCCTTCATTAGCTATGAGTTCTTTTGCCAAAAGCCAGCACTGCTTTTGCATGTCCTGTGTCGGATAAGAACAAAGCAGGAAGTCTTGCCTTTGTGTGGTTGTTATTTTATTGGAAAAGCAGTTCTGTAAGTGAGAGATGGCTTGGGTTTGGGGCCTGAAATGCTCAAGCTTTATAACAGTAGTCCTGCTTTATTGTCAAATCTACAAGGCACAGCACTTCTTCATTTTAAAACTAAGCTCCCTATGGAGAGACATTTGTTGCATTAAGAAATTAAGGAGACTATCAGTGCACCTAATGTTGATTACTTGTTTTTCGACATCTAATAATCTGTTCCTATTTCTTTGCTATAGATTGCTTGCACAACTCTAGACGTGGATATTGTGTGCATAAATGTAACAGAAAAGCTGCCGTTCTACTTCCGAAGGCCCCCTGTGAATATGGTAAATTTACATCTAAATTGTTTTCTTGTTATTAAGTTCTGTATTTAATATCAGCCTGAGTTGAATTCTCTGTAGTTTCCCTCCCACCATTCCCATCCAAGTGGTTCTTTTTATTTTCTCGCATAATCTTTAGTATTGTTTTAGATGTCCTTCACTTCAAGGCCTCCGCTGCAGTATATAATACACAAGAATGTGTTTTTTCACTTCCTTCTTTTTGTCCTCCACTTATGGAGGCAGAAATGCTGTTTCCAAGGAATGGAAACAACCTTAAAGCTACTGCTATGCTAACCAGTGACATGTGGTGTGGTTGCTGACCAACCTACCTCCCAAACCAGAAGTGATAAAGCTGCATCAGCACAGATAAACAGCCTGTGATTTAAATGACAGGAGAACGTGAATGGCAGTGTTAATTTGGGAGAAGGATATTGCCTCAGTTATTTGGAGGATGACTCTATTGAATCCATATTTAGAGGAAAGTCTTGGCAAATAAACCAAATGTGGGATTGCTAAATACCTGCTGTGGGACACAAGTTAACTGTCAGCATATATCAAATATTTTGTTAATGCAGTTTTGCCTACTGTAAGTGGCTTGCCAGAAAACTTAATCTGAACGTGCAGTTAGGTGAATTAGTTTTTTTCCTCTGAGTCGAGGTTTGTTCCACATGGGCATTCTTGGCTGGTGTAGTCCTTCGTGGTTTAAAATTTAAAGCTGTAATTGGCCAGAAATCCTACTTCTGTCTTCTAGAGAAGTTTCGACCTAGAATAAAAATAAACAATAAACTAGTTGAAACTGTCTGAAACAGAACAAAAGTAGCAGTTTGGAATTCACCACAGGCTGGGAATTTCAATATTCCACTTGGAACAAAAAAATGTTATGTGAGATGTTGTTTGCAAATACCACCTAAAATTCTAGGAGCTGACCCAGATGAGGATCTGGGAGGCTCTTGAAGCCCCATATATGCTGATATTTCCTTACAAGCTAATTCTCAGCATTGACACTCCTGACTTGAAGGCAGTCTGTCTGTCAGACTAGTTTTGTGAATCCTGGGGCAGTCAGTTTTGGTTGTTGTGATGCCAGACTGGCAGGCAGCTGGAGTGGTGGAGATGAGGTTAAAAGTCTGTTTACCTTGAAATTGGTGAATTGCCATCACCTGTTTTGATTTTGATAAATTCAGGCTTTTCTTCTTGTCTCCAGATGTTGGGCCAGTAAAACATTTGTGTACATAGCTTCTCCTCTGCTTGCGTGCAGAGGTTATGCCTGGATTAATTCCATCTGTTTTCAATTGCTGGACTCTCTTACAGTATTAGCATTGAACCATTTTCTAATATGTAAAATTTTCTAATGTAAAACACAGAGCAACATTTCAGGCGAAGGTATTATAGGCCAGTGAATTAGCTTTGAATGGTGTCTTTATCACTAACTCACTGTGTATCCTCCAAGAAGTTGCTTAAGCTTTCTCAGTGCTTGTGAAAACAGCAATACAAGGGTTTTGGTGAGGTACTTTGACAGACAGCAAAGGATTTTAAAGCAACTGAAAATGCATAAAGTATCACTGTTTGGAAACTCCTGCTGCCCATTGTTTTTTAAAATTGTCACAAATACCACAGTATCCTGTGAGACAGGAGAGATGGAACCTCATTGCTGCTTTTATGCAAGGACAAATTCCTAGTTTGCAAGATGTGGAAGCGGAGCTCTTCCTTAATACAGGCAGTGAGGCTGGAGCAGGATGGTCCTGAAAGTTTCCAGACTTGTTTATAATCAGCAGGGGTTACCTGCCTCCATCTCTCTGTGACAGTGGAAAGCCAACTACAGTTAATAAGTGAATGGTATTTGTTTATTAAACCTCATTTTTCTGTCTTCCCAAAATTCAAGTACATGTAGCTGGTGTACAGTGAAACTTCCCCACCTCCCCCCCCTTCCACATTTCATTCAATGCTGTGTTCCTGCTGGAACAATTCCTCCTTCATTTTTTCATAACACAGTTAAAACTGAGAATAAGCTGCATCAATAATAGACAGTGGTTGTTAGATTGTTTTCCTTCTCTCCTTTTGATTTTTGATCACTTTCTTTCATGTGAAGGCAATAGATCGAGGCATTTACTTTGAACTTCTTTACACGCCTGCCATCAAAGACTCCACAATGAGAAGATACACAATTTCAAATGCAATCAGCCTGATGCAGATCTGCAAAGGAAAGGTAAGCTCTCAAAGTGAAAGCAAGCTAATTAATTCAGTTCAAATTCTTCTGGAGTTGTACAGACTAGAGCCATTTTAAATTAGTGTGATGCTGGGCTTTCTGAAGCTCTGAATCTTTGCCTGCTAATACAAGGACACAACTATTCTGGCTCCAGATACTTCCAGCCATGCACCACTGCACGCTTTCTTCTTAACTTGTCAGACTGCTGTGTTCTTTTTTCAGAACAACCTATCTGTTAGCATGGTATGCAATACCCAGAACAAAAGGAAAAAAGTAGATGTAAGGTTTGCACTGGAGCTGAAATCCATGCATCTTTTTAAAATTCCCAATTTAAATTTCTGACTGACAAAAAGCTCTTTTTGAGAGTGTAAGTTGAATATGGGGGAAAAAACTAAGAAGGGAGAAATCTTGTTTTGTTAAACTGTTAGGAAATCCCCTGTGTACGAAACAGAACCAACAGCTTGCTGGCTGTAAGCCAGGGCTTTGCTGCAGTCAGATCAACTGCATTCTTCCCTGCTACTGAAACCAAGGGAAGAAGTAATCCTTGCAGCTGAGATGCCTGTACTCCACTGCTTTCATACCTCACCTCCTCCCAGGCCACCAGACTAAGCTGCAGTGTGGCACCTCTCAGGCTATATGCTTTTAACAGAGAAGTATATCATGATACATATACAAGTCAAAAGAGATTGTAGCACCCACCACCGTTACTGGAAAAGGCCCCTGCTGTTCTTAGCTAGTCCAGAGAAGCCTTGCAGATCTAGTCTGAAAGGGGATGTAGAACTTGGAAGGCCAATTAACAGCAGATTCATCATTACTGTGGCTCCCCTTGGTGGCATATTTTGTAGGATAGTGGGGTAGGTCAAACACATGAATTCCCTCAGTGCTACAGAACATAGCAAGTACTCACATGGCCTTCCCGAGAAGCCCAACTCTGGGAGTTAATCACACAGAATGCTCATTTGGATGTAAGGTTCATACGCACAAAAAAAACTTTCCTGTAGGATTGCTTTTTGCCAGTGCTTCTCTTTCCTCTGTGCAGTTGAAGATGTTTCTCACGTGGCTGTTGATTTATATAGCACCAGCTGAGTTAGCATCACAGACAGAGCAAGTGAGGCATCTGGACTGGGTACCTGTGACCTTTTTCTTCTGCAGCTGTCAATCTCGTACATCATTTGTACCTGGAAGGTAAACTGGCTAGAGATGGACACAACAATTTGTTGTTAGCCACTGGAAGAGCTAGGAATGGACTGCTAGTTCGTCTTCATTTTTTGCCTCTGGGCTCAGTACATTGCAGACCAGCAGAGGTGGTTATTAGCCCTTGTTGGCAGTTTGTCAGTTATATAAAGGCCATTTTCTACTGAGATGTGGTAAGGCTGCACCATAGGCTGCTTGCGTTGGTGTCTGTCACATCACTGTCACAGGCTGTAACCTACAGTTGCTGAACTTGTAGCAACTTTTGGAACCTTTTGGTTTTCTTCTGTTGCATTAGGACAGAGGAATTTCCAAAGACTCACTGTCAGGAAGTTGGCCTTCAGCAGAATATCTAGAACATGTTAAAATGTGCAGGGAACGAGGGAGGGATGCACAGCACTCCTTTACCTCCCATGTTTTGGTAACTGAGTGTGGATGCTGCACCCAGAGCAGTGTGCAGAATAGCTGCTGTCTCCTTTACGTGACGAGGTAATGTCTCACCTCTGAGTTCTTCCCTGTAGCTCTTCCCGTGGATTTGCCTTTGCCTGCTTCTATTTCATTCGCTACCAGTGCTTTTCTTGTATACTCCTGTCTCCTTCTCCCTTCTTACCCATCCACTAAACGGAAGCCAGCTGCCTTTGAATTGGCCATAGAATGTCTGCAATATGCAGCAGTGAGCCGCAGTCCTGTAGGGCTGGGTTCAGGACGGCACAGCTGCTCTGCGAGCTCTACACAGTCTGGAAGATGGGAATTGGTTGTTACAGCTCAGAGCAGCAGACTTAAATTTTCTCAGTGAACTCTTGCAGTCAGCACCACTGAAGCTCAAAAGCACCCTTGGGATCTGTAGTACAGTCATTTTAAAGGTGAACTATGCAGAAAAAAACGTCCTAGGCTGAGTGCTGTGAAGTCGCTTTGATGTATGTATTACTTCTGCTTCTGACTTTCTGTATGCTCAGGCAGAGTTGTCTGTCCCATCCTTTCCTCTTTGGCACATGAGGAAACCTTGGGCACAGTGTGAGCAGTGCAACCATTTCTATGCAAACAGCTCTTCTATGGTTTGAGTTCCAGCTGTGCACAGAACATTTCCTTCCACTGCTCTTTTTGCTGGGGAGGCAGCAGGACAAGCAGAGCAGTGCGGGGAAGGGATCAAAAGCCCCACCTTTGAACCGAAGGTGGTGCAATGTGTTGGTGGTGCTGACGTCAGAGAGGGAAATCTTTTGCTGCCTCAGTACCAATTCTCATTCCCACCCACTCAAGCAGGAATTCCCAAAGCTTTTTATTTGATATAAGAAAAGGTGCAAGGAATTTTTTTGCTGCTGCAGAGTTTCCACCTGCGCAAAACAGTCTTCCCCAGGGTGAGCATCCATGGAGGTTTAGCATTAGAAGAGCGCGGCAGCTGAGCTGTGTATCTGCCGACCCCTGAGCATCACATACCTGTTCTGCAGAAGACTTTAGGGAGAGAAGGGGGAAGGGCATCTTTTTGCTTGGTGATTTTCATGGGGGTGCAAGTTTTGAGGAAAGTGAGCGTATGGTATGAACGGGCTGCCATTGCCTGGCTGCAGACTGGTTTCCTCCGCCTGTGTGAATTTAAGGCCAACGTGGATGGGTTAGGTTGTATTGCAGCACAGAGAGTAGGCTGGAAGTGTGGGAGCATCGAACTGGCTAAAGCCACAATCGGTAAGCTGCTTCTTGGGTATCCTGCGCTTCTCTTCAAAGTCCATTTGTGTTGTATCTCAGGTTGAGTTGTGTCATTTGTGTAGCCATGCATGTCTTTCTCAATGTAATGCTCATCAGATGTCTTGTGCCCAACTGCTTTCAAGGGGCAGTAAAGACGCATGGCTCCCTGTCTCTTTCAGATACTATAAATAAAGGGGGCACTTCATAACACAGTGTGTTCAACCGTCCATTTCTTCTTTACCCTTACAGTCCTCTATAAGAGGTACAGGTTCACATGTGCTTGCTCAACACCATCACTAAGTTTTATACTGCTTAGCCTATCCCTCTAAAAGGTTATTCAGCTTATTCAGCTCAGATCTCTGCGTGGGAGGTTTATAACTACAAGGGAGAGCTTCTCCCTATGGCCTAGTAGGGGTTGGGGAGATTGTTAGGGTTTATTCATTTCCGCAAAATAATATCCATACCTGGCTAGAGTTCACTTCATCTGGGGGCATCAGACACTTTGACAATTAATTGGGCTGTCAGCCTAAACTTAGCTAGTGCTCCTGAAGTCTTTGCTGCTTGCAGATTTTCCATTTATTGATACTGTCTGACAGATAAGCGTTTGTTCTCTTTTGTTTTTCAGAACATCGTTATATCTAGTGCAGCTGAAAGGGTAAGTCCTAGCTTTTTGTTGAAGTCGAAACAATTTATCTGCAGCTGAAAACACAGTAGTTATTTAAAATTACATGTTTATGTGTTTAATATATATACGATTGCCATCTTTTATATTTTTAATCAATATGTTTAAATAATAAATCATGTTTGTTTGTTTTTACTTTGTTTTTGCTGCTATGGTATTTTCCGTAACAGTTTTTTCCCAGATAGGAACTCTGTTTTCCAAAATAATAGTCTTTCCTTGATTTTTATAATGCATCTTCAGCAGCTTGCAGTTATGTAGCATTTAGTCTCACCTTTCTGACTTGACTGCTTCCCCAGATAGCCCTGTCCTGCATACTCGCGCTGTGCCAGCCTGTGTGAGAGAGCATGCACATATCCAACCTTCTTTGTTTTGTTCTAGCCTCTGGAACTACGAGGTCCTTACGATGTGGCAAATCTGTATCCTTTTTCCAAGTCTAAGACAGCCATTAATATTAACATGTGAAAGTTCAAATTGGTTTAGAAATTTTCCATCCTTTACACTCCTTGAACTTTACACAGTGATGCTTGTTGGTGACTAATTCAATGAATCAGGGCTCTGAGTGGGTGTGGAAGGAGCAACAGATCTTGGTCACGGAGTGGTGTGAATAGTCGCTGTAAACAGTAATGTCTGAGTACAGCTATAGGTACGTTTTGTGTTGTTATGCCTTGATATTTGTGTTGGGTGTAATTGGAGAAATTAATAAAAAACATAATCATAGTTTTGGGAATAAAGATCAATGGATGTTGTAGACCAAACCAGTAATTACTACTACTGATCTCTAAGGTGCCAAATCTGTGACAGAGGAAGCTATAAAATCTTGTTTATGTCGAGAAAGCAAAAGTTCCTCTCTGAGAACTGGTTACTTTTGTTCTGAATATTTCAGCCCTTAGTTTCACACATACCCTTAAATAAGGGATTGTGTTCTTAATGGAGAGTATCTTTATTCCCTTTCTTTTAGGAATTCGGATGCATTCTTATTCCTCCCTGCCCCCAGGCATGTATCTGGACTGTCCCTCAAAGGGGAGGCCTGCACTCTGAATCGTGAGAACCGTGTGGGAGGGTGTTCGGGCTGGAAGTATTTTACACGTAACATTTCCTTCCCCCTTATAAAGAGCAGCGTGGCTCAACCCAAATTAACATACCTAATTTGGTGCCATCCCTATTCAAGGTGGCTGGGAATTTTTCAACATAATGCTTTGAATCAGACAATCCCCTTTCCCACAAAGCTGATTTTTTTCAAGGCGGTTGCTTTTTACTTGTTTAAACATATAAACATGTTCCTATGTTGACAGATGTTTAATTCCAAAATGACAGCTGCTTGTCTGGGAAAAAACAACATTGACAGGAGCCTTCCAGGAGGGCTCCTGGGGAACTTCAGGCAAGAGAATTGGGTGCCTCAGGTCTCTGCCTCTGGGTAACCATATGCAAGATGTCACTTTGAGTTGCAGAGTTGCTAATTCCCAGTTATTTGTAGAGTATTCAAATCTGCCATACAGCCAGGCTTCCATGTTCTTTTTGTTCCTTTCTGTGCATTTTGATCCTGAACAAAGGTGGCAGAGGTTTGCTGTTTGGCCTGTCAGAAAGTGAAGCCAAGGCAGCTGTGTCTACCAACTGCAGAGCCACCATACTTCATGGAGGTAAGCGAAAAGCATGTGCAAGCTTGCTTAATACTGGATTTGTTAAGCTAAGTTCCTGTCAGTGCGTGTTTTCCAGAGTCTGAGACCATACAGAACAAGTCAGCTTGGGGTTTTACTTCCCTTGTTCAATGCATGAAAAGGAACTTGTGCAGCAAGGGTGTTTTGTCTTACCCTTGTTGCCACACTAGCAAATGAGTGGCTGAAATGGGAGTGCTGTCTGTACTGGAGTACTCTCTTAACCACATTAAGACTCATAAGATGTTTAGTCAAAACACAGATCTGCCTGCTGTGCTGTGTTGTGAAAATGCCACTTCTTTCAGAAGGGGTTGAATGCTGATCTCCATGATAGCAGCAGAAGCTATGTGACTGCTTTGAAACACATGCATCCGAATTTTCTTGTATTTACCTTCTTGCAGCATGACTAGAGAAGCAATTTGTGTGGTGTCCCTTTCTGATGTTTCATTATGTGGTCTGTTTCTGACTCACTTTTCATTGTGGACCACTTCAAACCTGAGGCCAAATCTGAAGTCTTGAGTGTTTCCTGCTTAGAAGAAAATGTTTCATATAGTGTGCCATGGCTTGAAGTGTTTTGATGAAACAAAACTTCCATATGCTCTCACCAGAAGAAGTTCACAGTAGCTTTCTTCTTTTATACTTGATAATTTTAATACTAAGAAAGTAGAAATTTAACTTTTGGCACCCTGCAGGAATCAAAAAGTTTCTAGTTGTATTATGTGTCTCAGTGTCAGTGCAGCAAAGAAATGTCTCAGTTTGTGTTCCAGTCAATTTAGTCCCTTTGCAATGTGACCCTCATTCCTCCTTCTCTACCTTCCCTTTCACGTAGTTATTCATCGGTTCTTAATGTTTCTTGATCTTTTTCATAGAATCATTAAAGTTGGAAAAGACCTTCATATTATCTGGTCCAACCATTCTCCTACTACCAACATCACCCCTTAAACCATCTCCCTAAGGAAAAGGTTGGACGTGGTGCTTAAACATCCTCAGGGACAGTGACTCCCCACCTTTCTGGGCAACCCGTTCCAATGCCTGTTGTTTATTCTGATAGCAGTTTAACTTTGTGACTGTGTAGCTATTAATATTTGCCTCTGCCAGGATCTGTTGGATAGGTAGGTTCAGTCATCTTAGTAACACGAGTTGCTCTAAATTGGAAGCACACAGTAGAATTTGGCTTGCATCTTGTTTCAGTAGAAGCAGAGCTTGAATGTGCTGTAATTCCCAGCAGATAGCTTTTATCCCCTCAAGAGTGTATTTCTGTGAGCAGGATTGTCCAGCCTGCTACTCATCTACATAGTTAGTGACAGTGTGTTAGAATTTTTGTCAAGTGTACGTGGGATTTCTCAAAACCTTCATCTTTCTTTGAAGTTTTTTTTTTTTAAAGAAAAAAAAAGTCACTTTGCTGTCCCCTAAAGAATACTAGACCAGAATAATTCAGCATGTTTTTGGCAAAGTTCTTTCAGAGCCTCTCTGCTAACAAGAGTATCTGTAAGTAGTTTCATCTACTTCAAATCTTCAGTTTTTGCAGGAAAGCCTCCCACTAGAAGTTTTGAAATTGGACTGGGCTCACTAGGTTGTTTAGCAAATATATGAGGAGTTTGAAAATATGACATAGTAGCGTTTTATGGTAATGCTGAGGGTTCTGTAAATAAAATGTTACTGAATACCATGAAGCCACTTCTTGGTGTGTATACAGAAGCCTCTGCCCGTGTAGCTGTGCCAGCATAGTCTGTTTAAGAATCCTGGGGTATGTGAATATGTTTATTTATTCTATTTTTAAGAATGGTATGTTTTGCTCAGATATACAGAAATACTTCTTGACTTGCATTCAGGAATGCATTCTTCTGTGGCTATGGAACTGATGAAGCCTGGCTTGCTGTGGTTCTGCATGTGTACCCCCTCAGCTCCTGCAAACCTCAGTTTTCCTTTAGGCTTGCTGTAATTCTGCACCCACCCTCAGATTTCCTAGTGTATCCCCAGGTCCTGCCCATGCAGGTTGCTTACCTGCTGTGTGTGCCGACTGGCTGGCTGTTAAACGTGTTGAATTACACTTTTGGGCAAAGACACCTGAAGTGAGTATGTGTTAAATGCAGTAGAGTGATTTTACATGAGCTGCTACAGCTTCTGCTTGTATATTCCAGAAACCCGGAAGAGTGCCTGTGGGGTGGTGTACACAGTGAAGAAGCTCCGCAAGGTTGAGGAGGAAGAAACTGTGCCAGCCTGCAAAAAGGCTAAAACTCAAGCTTGAGAACTGAGCCAATTGACAACAGGAACCTCCACCCCGTCTTTACGCAGTACTAAATCTTCCCCCACGCTCCAGCCAGCTCAGTTCCTCACTTGGTAATTTATTCAGCCCAGAGAGCTATTCTTCTGGTGTAAAGTGAGGAAGGCTGTGGGAATGGGATTGCCATGAGTAGTTCACCACATCTGGAAGGTCATCCTCTTGTTGGGCTTCTGGCCAAGGTCAGAAGGGCATCTCTCCAACCTGTTCTAGGTTTTCTGGAGTCAGTGCAAACTTGACAGAACATTTCAAGCATGGAGAAACTTTCTATTGTATAACTGTGCTCTTTTTTAATAAAAAATATTTTGAAGAACGCCTGCCTTTAAAGTCTAGCTCCTACAGTTTTCAGGTTTTGAAACATGTCTCTGTACTAAGCTGTGCAACTAAAAGTCAGTTTAACTTCTGTGGCCTGGGAGAATAATTATGCAGTAAAAAATGATCTGCTTTCCTTTTTGTTTTGTGACCACTGACTATGAAGAAAGTTCCAGCATCTCTCACTTGGTAGGAGATGCTTTAAATTTGTATTACAATAGTACTGAGTGATTTGACCTGTTGGACACACCTTCTACAGGCCATTCCTGTCCCAAAGCACATGAAACCAAACAGTAATGTGAGACAGTTGCTGCAGATGGAAGGAAGAGCCCAAGGTGACATCGAACGTGTGCTCAGCGTGGTATGCTGTAGTTGCAGTGTTTCAGCTGTCTCACCTAGGCCTGAGTGGTGTCCACATCACATAAATGTTACTGCATCATGTCCCTTTTTTCGTTTCCTGGTCTGGCAGTGTTGCCTATAAGAGTGTTCCTTTTGCTGCCTCCTGCCTTTCTGTATCCCTTCCTGTTACTGCTTCAGTAAACCTAATCTGGCTGCCAAAAAAGCAGTCACAACAGATTTGTAATCCATGGAGCCTTTTCAGATCTCTTCCAACGTTTTTCTTTTGATTAAATCGATATTAAAAAAAAAAAAGAAAAGTAAGATACTGTACTTAAGATACTCTTGAGCCAGCTTTACTCTGAGTATTTCAATTCTCTATTCGTATCTGACAACTAGCTGAGAAGTGCAAGCTGTAGCATGTAAAATACTGCAGAAATCTTGCAGTGGATTATCTCTGTGCTCTCAGTAACTGGACTAAGCAGAATGAGAATGAAGTTCTCAGTAAGCTAACAGTTCCATCAAATGCTGACGAGAGTCACAACAGCTTGTGCTTCATTGAACAAATAATTAAATACTTTATCCTTTGTTTTTATTTTGCTCATTGACTTTGTGATGTGAGTGTTTTATTATTGGTATTGAGATGTAATATATACATCTGTCGTTACAGATGTATATATTACATCTCAATATAATATATTGAGTATATTATACTCAATAATATATACATTATATACATGGTAATATATACATTTGTCGTTTATGCACTTGCATCCAAAATGAAGCTCTAGCCAAATAATCAGTGGAAATGTGCCTGGTAGTGTAACTTTCTAAGTTACATGTTATTGTGCCTTGGTGAGGAAATAATCAGCCCTGAGAATGAGAGAAGTTGTTTGGTGACTAGCATATGGAAGGAGGCCTTTGAACGATGAAGATCAAGTCTTGTTTGACTTCCTTAAAAAAAAAAATAGTCCCTGCATCTTTGCATGCATGTTTTTAAGTAGATACAGTGCTTCAGGAACTGATTGAAAATATGTTTTCCCCTCCGTTTCCTGGAGCATTGTTCTGTCCCCTCTGGTGCCTGAACAATTGATCTGCTTATGAAGTTATGAAGATAAACAAAACGAGTTAGCCAGCACTGGTCATTTCTGTTTCCTGCAAGGTATGTTCCCAGTGTCTGGGTAATGGTGCAGAACAAGAAGTGTAGTAGTTGCTTGCAGAGAGGGACAGCAAGTGCAGACATGCCGTGGTTCTTATGGAAAAAATCATCTTCACAAATAAAGCCTACAGCTGGCAAAGTGACACAAGTTACGGTGCTTGTGTGAGAGAAGTCTCATCTGTCTAAAGCTGCAGCTTCTGTCTAAGATAGCTGGTTGCAGATAGAATAGGCATTTCTTCTCCTTATTCCTCTATGGGGTTTCTGTAAATTCACTCCATCTCTGAAATTGATGCTCCAGTGATAAATACTCATTGCTGCCCACTCCTGACCACGCTTCATTGCCCAGGACTTTGTTTTGATCACACTATAAAGTGTGATGGTTAGAAGCCAACTTCACCAGCTGGTGAATGTTCATGGGAGCCCGTGGCATATTTCACTGGGAGGCTGCTCCATGGGGTGTTAGGACTTTAACTGAAAGCAGCATGTAACGTCCCAGTGCAATTGGGCATCGATGTCTCTGCTGGTGGTACTGTTAAGATTGTTCTGCCTCTGCTGAAGCACAGGGAGAGATGCCTTTCTTCCCTAGCAGGACTCCACATCTTCCTTGGCTGGGACAATTGAAGCTGTCTTGTGTGCTCCACACAGTAAGTACTGACTTGCTGAGAAGCTGGGATTTTTAAATAATAGTAATAAAGCTGTAGGTTTGTATCTTATTAGCTACTCAAGTATTGGCTTTTTGTTTTTGTATGTACGTTTGTATGTAAGGAGAAAAAAGTTATAAGCTGTATTTTTCTAACAGTGGCAGGGAGGTAGCTAAAGGGCTGGCTGCTCTGTGCAGCTGAGACTTTTTTTTTTGAGTTTATGAATTTTACAGAAGCCAAGATGGGAACCTCAATGAGAGACAGAACTGCCCGGTGCATGTTCACTGCTCCATAACACGCTCCAGCAAGTACAAAGAACCACTCCGTTTATTCTGAAATAAATCAGTACAAAATGTACAGAAAAAGCAGTACAAATTTACAAATATACATCATCTGTTTTTTTGCATTCTTCAATCATCAGGCTTTGTAGTCATCTAGTTTTAAAGTTCCCATTCACAATACTGTCTCCTCTCACCTTCATAACGTTGCATCTGAATCCTGCAGTCCGTATAGTTACATGATGGTTGGAGCTCTGTCCTTGAGCTCTTTGTCAACTATGATCACCAAATGACGTGTAAGACCCATTACTCGACTGTCCCTCTAAATCCACCTGGCATCTCAGTAGCCCTTCTTCCCTGGCTCTCTCTCTTCCACATACCACCACATATTTAACGTATTTTTCTAATCGTGAGAATTTGGCAGGTACAAGACAACAGTTGTAAGTATTAGCTGTTTAGCACTATGGGAAGGCTTGAGGTAAATTGCTAATGTAGTTGGTAATACTGCCATCTAAGTCAAAAGTGTTCATGTTACTGACAAAAGACTGCATTAGAATTTAAAACGATAAAAAAAAAAAAAAGATCATTAAAAATTACTTTTAAAATAAATAAATAATAAATAGGAATAAATAAAGCTGTTTTAAAACCAGTGGATTCTTAACACTCAATCTGCCATTTAAAATAATTTATCTGCATGTTTGGCAGTTTTCAGTGAAGGCATTTCAAATATTCCAGTACAATAAATATCTTCAATAAATATACTATGTTCAGAGCTATTTTCCTCAAGTTTCATATGAAGCATTTAAAAGCAGCAAAAAGAGCAGTCTGGTTTTCATCTCTTCAAAACTTATTTAGATGGACGCTCTTGTAGGAATTGTCTTTCAGGCTGTTGAATAGCTCTTTGGTGCCGTTCTGCCACTGAAGAACGAGATCCATAGGGGTTTTCCCTTCCTGGTTAAAATAAGCAAGGGAAGCCAAACTTAATTTCAGTCAGTGAATACTAAGTCCTTTATTCCTCCTGAGATATTTGTACAGTGCATCTGTCTGATGTGAGAGCTTTCTGCACACACAGGGTCAGCTGTACTCTCATCTCAGATCTGGGTCCTTTGGCACTCCAGATCTAGTCCTGTTTCAGTGGCACTAAGCTATGTTAGCAAATACTGTGGCTAGCAGAGCATGCTGGTGTTTCTTTTGATCCAGTCTAAACTGATTGGGAGTACATTTAGGTGAAACCTCAATAAGCTACTCTTCTGTTTAATGGAGAATTCAGATAAGAGTTCGTGTTGGTTTAATTAGAGAGGTTATGAACCACATCTAAATAAAACAGGAGCAACTTCTATATGCAGACAAAGCCTGAGAGAGTAAGTATTTTGCCTTTGGGACTGTTTTTCCTCATTTTCATACCCTGGTGAAGTGGCCTTGCTTTGCTTGAGCAGAGAGAAGGGGTAGTGCAGATGGTTGCAGGGGCAGATTTCTTCCTTGTCCCCTCCAGTTTTAATTGATTGCCAATCAAAAGCATTGATCCACGTTGTTAACGTGCACTGTCCCTGCTACTGTTATTTTTTTGGATTTGGGGAAGAATGTGGTCTGTTACATCTGGTATTTTAATGTGGTCACATCTGCTGCTGGTGAAGTGACTATCAGCAAAATCTCGGGTGTTTGTTCTTAAATGGAAGCCGATGCTCTGGGTGTAGCAGAAAGGAGCTCTCGCAGACCCCCAGGGCTCTCGTTGTCTCTGGTGGCTGGAGCCCAGGAGCTGTACAGACAGCAAGTGTCTGTATGCTTAGATCTCTTTAATATATGATCTGTGTAATTAAAATAAGATGTGGTGGTGTTTTTAGCTGCACCTGATGGGTTCTGGTTTTAAAGCAGGTAATGCTTTTTGTGCTGCTCCCTGACCTCCCCCAAGTTACACTTTCTCTGTGTCAGCTCTGCTTTAATTAACTCTGCAGTGATCTAATTAAGTCTGTTCACAATAGTCTCTTCTGGCCTCAAAACCTGTGATACTGCTCTGAATGGGAAGCTTTGCTAAGCGTTTTGAATTACTTACGCAGTTCTTTATGGTCAGGTCCGCCCCATAGAGAATCAGCAGCCGGATCATTTTGTAGCGGTTCAGCCTGACGGCGTCATGCATCGGTGTGTCACCTTCCTAGGGGTGCAAGACACGGGTCAGAGTCTGTCCTGCCATCAGTGCCATGGTCCCGACCCCACAGCACCACCAGGGATTTTTGCAGGGCAGTGGAGCTGTAAATGGGGCCAGGAGCTTGGTGCTGCAGGTAAGGAGGTGGTGGCACTTACTCTGTCTCTGGCATTAAGGTCTGCTTCGCAGGCAATGAGGTGCTCTGCGCAGTCGTACTGGCCCGTCCTCACAGCGACGTGCAGAGGCGTGCTGAGCAGCTGAGGGGGGTTAGAGAAGGCAGTCAGTGGCATGGAGCAGTGAAGGGCTGATCACGAATGGCTGCCAAAAATGATCCCCTCAGGTAGGGATCAGCTTTCTGTCTCTAAAAAGCATCAGAGCCCCAGAAGAACATACCTTGTCTCTTGCATTTCTGTTTATTCCTTTGTCCAGTAAGAACTTTACAACCTCCAGGTTTCCTCCCCGGCAGGCCCAGTGCAGGGCTGTAGATTGAAGCTATGGCAGGAAAAATAAAAGTAATTTAATTCACCATATTACCAAAAAAAAACAATAAATAAGCAAACTTCATCACATTTCTAAATGAATTCAAAATCATTTTTCATGCAGTTTAACTTAAAGCACTTCTCTGTGATCATTGTTCCTGTTGTTTCTATTAGCAGCCTCTTTTGCTTGGCCCTTCACCTCCACGATATCAGCCTTTCCTTGCAGCTGGCTGCAGGGGAGCCACCATTTCCTCATCATGTCCTGCTCTGCTCACCATTCCTGGTCTTATGCTACCACCAGCACGGCTGCTGAAGCAAGGGGAAGCAAGGCTGGCCACTGCCAACTGGTTAGCAAGGGGCTAAGCAGAGCTGGGCGTGGAGGAGCAAATAAAAACTGCTGCAAAAGCTGTGGATGCTCAGCTGTTCCAGAGGAGCGGAGGTCTCTCCTGAGAGCAGAGTTCAAATCCTGGTGGAGATCGTACACGCTGTGCTGGGCCCTTGATAAACGCGTGGGACCGTGGCATCTCCACCAGCTGCTCACAGCCTGGCCTGGTAGCCTGAGCTCAGCAGTCTTGCCATACTTTTGGCCTTACTGTTCTAGGCCGTCTACTGGCCAATGTGCTCCTCCGCTTCCTGCGATTTCCAGCACAGCTTTGGCAAAGCGAGGCAGACACCTCCTCCTGAAACCTCTTCTCAGCAGTGTTATTTTAAGGATAAACTTAAAAGACACTCTAAGGCCCTTTAGTGCTCCTCTCTTGTGTGTTTCTTTTAGCAGTTATAAAAAAATGAGTATTTTTTCTGAAGTATAAGTCAATAGGCATACCATGTCTTTCAGTTCAAGCTGAGCCCCAGCTTCCACCAACCTTTTCACCACCTCTAGATGTCCTTCAGAGCATGCCCTGTGCAATGCAGTGCGCTTGAACTGTCAATTAAAACAGTGCAAAGTCAGATATCGAATACGGAACAAAGATCTCTTAAACTTTTCTCTCTGCCTCCCTGGGATGATGGCAAATACATACTTTGTGCTGATTCATTTTCAAGAGCTAATACTTTTGAGACACGAAATCTACTAAATTTTAAAAGCATCCTAATAGCAGAGGGCTGCCTACCTGGTATTTCAAAGAGTGTAAGGAATATCAGCAGTGTGACAATTAAATTTAAAATGATGCCTGTTGAGTTCCTCCTTCCAACGTGCTATGCTACATTTTGCAAATGCAGCTTATGCATTATGGAGTATGAGGGCATATGGCATCATTTTTTTATTTTTATTTTTATTTTTTTGTAGTTCTGAAGACAAATTTCTTGTCTGTTCATTAGTAGCATTGGAAGACCACCTGTTGCTGAAAATCAGGGTCTCCTAGTCACCAATAGCTTTCTTTGAAATAAATAAATATATCTTCTGAAATAATATTACTTTGGAGGTTCCCAGTGGCCCCTCTATCACTACAGAACAGTATGTCAAACTCCCAGAATTTATTTACTTCTCCCCCACTGTTTTTTTCTCCTTATAAGTGTGGAAACTACAAAACCTAGTGGTAAAAGGTATTTTTGTTCTGTAATAATCTCTTTTATGTAGCAGGTGTGAAGTAAGAAGAGAAGAGTGTACCTCATCACAGACATTTGGATCCCCTTTGTCCGACAAGTATTTTTCAATTACTGGCAACTTATTCTCCAAGGCAGCTCTAAAGAACATGGGTACATCCACTGGTCCTGTCTGATGAAGAGTAATACACAGGAGGTAAATATGAGTGGCACCAAGGCCCAGTGGTCCTTTCCCAGAGGAAGGTACCTCCCATCAGAACTTACAATAACTTCTGGTTTGGGTTCCTTTAAAACGGGAGCTTTCACCTTCTTGCATTTCTTCCTCTTCTTTAGCTGAATAATTTTTTCAAGGTCCTCCAAGCTTTCAAGTTTTGATCTCTCCTCTAGTTTTTTCTTCTTCAGCTGAAACAAAGGAGGAAAGCCAGAAAGTTGAGCTGAGGGTGAACACCTCTGTCCTTCAGAGTGGCAGGACAGTGGGTGCTGTTCAGCCAAATCCAGTTCACATTAGGTGAACTTTGAAATAAGTTGTCTTTTGTTGCTGGTGGTTTGTTTTTATTGTTGTTCTTAACAGTTAGGGCTAATGGAGCATTGGAGTAAGTTTCTAAATTCTGCAGTGTGTATTCTTTTTTCATACACAATTGCACCTATTCCTAAAGGCTTTCTTCAGCTGTGTGTTGTGGGATAGCATGAGCTTTTTGGTCCGTATTAGACCAGGAGTCCAAGAAGTACTGCAGTCCCTTCTGGCCCAACAACTTAAGAAATCTCCTGCAGCTTAGGCTTGGAAGTCCCTGCAGTTTTAACTGATTTCCACCATGTTTTGCTTTCAACCACTTCTCTTATGCAGCCACTGATTTATTGTAACATAATCCTCTTTGATAAAAAAAAATACCCTTAAGTGAAATGCAAGGTTTATGCCAATTTTAGCATTTCAGACGGTAAGTGTTACATTTTGGTAAACTACAGAGAATGTCCCCAGTGTCCTTGAAGGGACAGTTCAATAAATGCTTAAGACTACTTCAGGTCTGTATGTTAAAGCATTCCTGCATGAAGTGAGTATGGGGCACTGCTAACATCAAAGACCAACGTGTTGCCTTCACTGAAGGCCACAGGGTGTCCGTGGCTTTGGAAGAGTGACTAACAACCAAGGAGTACCTCATGACAAAGTCTATCCTGTGGTATCTGTAAGGGTAAATATGCTGGTGAGACCCTGCCATATTTTTTCAACTAAATTCTGATTTAAGTAAGTTATTTCCCCCTCCTCTTTTTTTCTGCATTTGGGGTTTGATCGTCAATGGCAAACACTCTGTTGGCTGGGTAGACTGTGGAAATCAACAGCGAATCCAAAAGATTCTTAGGACATTGTGGTTGTTTTAGAGGAACTCAAAAAAAAGATCTGTAGCAAGTAATGGTCTTCTAGTTGAAGGTGAAGGCCAATAGTTGTATTAATTTTAATATTTTTGAGGCTCACCTTTCCACCTTTCTTTTCCAGAACAAAGTCTTGTTCTCCCTGCTAGTTAAACTTTTTAATTCCCAAATTACTTACATTTTTAAGCCAGTTAGTTGTTGATTCACCACGTAATGTAAAATGTAATAGCTACAGTATTTTTAGAAGAAAGCATCAGTTCTTAAGGCTATGGAGAGAATTGTCATGCTGCAGGAATACAAAATAATATTCTTTTGTAGAGCAATATCACTTTAATTTGTATTTTTTTTCACCACAAAATGTGCTAGTAAGCACAATGCAGATTTTTTGTAAAAATTGTACTTTTGTGACAGATGAGGCTCCTGGTTTCAGAAAGTGCCCTTACCCCTTCCCTGGCTTGGCTATTTTTGGTGGCAGCTGTTAGGTGTGCAGGCTGAAAGTGTCCTTCTGTCTGCATGCATTCCCCTCACCAGCAGCTGGCAGGCAGAGGTCGTGGGGAAGGGGAGGCCCCTGGGGTTACAGTCAGATTTTAGAGGGGGGGAGTCTGGGGGTCTGCCTCATGGAGACAGTGCCTGCATCCGTAGGCTGCAGGAGCCAGCAGACCTCTGCCTTCAGGAGGCTTCAGAGCAACCTCCTTTGGCAGCGGTCTCCTGGGGGTTGTTTATCTAGCCCACCATGCATGGATTTCTAATTTGGAAAGGGACAAAACTTCACGGGCAGCTGCAGAAAGCACACACAGGATGATAAAAGCCTAAGCAAAAGCCCAAGAGCCTACCTCTGCCTCTAACTTTTTCTCCTTCTGGTAAGCCAAATCTCCTCGGGTCAGTACGTGTTCAGAGACCGTCTTCAGGTCATCCTGCTTCTCTAATCTCACAGCAGCTTCATACTCTCCATTTTTAAAGTCCTCAGGGAGGAAGCTGCCAGTCTCCTTATCATCAGTTTTCTTCCCAGTCACCTGTAAAAGGAAATATAATGCAATATAAGTAGCAGTTTCGTGATGGCAGCAGCCACCCCCTGAGAAGCTGGATTAGCTAGGGGCTCATTACATGTCACTCCTGTCCTGCTCTAGGAGAGTGTGACAGACAGACTGCAGACCTCGCTCGGCCTGTGCCTGGACAGACTGTGTGTGTGTGTGAATAGCTAGGGCAAGCTCGCTTGCAGCCAGACCTTCCACGTCCACACAGCAACTCCCCGAGGGCATCTTCAGGGTTTGGGTCAAGATCCATGAGGCCGCCTCAGTGTAACTCTGTGCTTGACTGGCACCGAGCTGCTGCTGTACTGACAAAAGCCATTGAGCCAGGAAGAGCATCTTTTTTGTTCAGGGTTTTCTTGCATTTTCACTTGCCAGCATGTGTCAGACCCCTCAGAAAGAGGCTCCGGTGGAAGGAGCCACCCCAACAGGCACCAGCACCCTGTGAGTGCAGAGCAGGGGAACCGAGCAGCTAGAGTGGGAGGAGAGGCTTTCTCCCTTGGGACCTTACAGCTTAATTGAAACACATACAGTGCAGTTAAATTGGTCTGCTGAGTAATTTCAAGGCTGATCTTACCCATTGCTGTCAGAACCAAAGTCTCCACTTATAGCACTTAGCAAACAAGCACAAGGCAGTTCCTGTGCTGAAGCTGTGTGATGCTGCCCTCCAGCACAGCTTTGCATAGCTTTTTAAAATATTTTGGATGATTGATTAAGTATGCTCAAAGAGATAACTTGTTAAACTTAGTGGAGGCTATGGTGTATTTTCAGAGTGGTTCAGTAGATGTATGTGCTCTGGACTGGCTTCCCATTCAATCACCCTTGTATAGCTGTGTTTGTTACAGAGTTTAACACTAGATAAATTCTTGGGGCCTTCCCAAAGATTTTAAGACAGCATTAACTAGTCAGGCTGTATGTGAATTTCATCTCAACACCTGGGAAAAAAAGGAATTCCTGTATAATGTCCCACTGCTTTCCTGGTTTATTCCTCGTTTCCCAGTTTGATCATTGTAAGTCTGAACTCTGCAGTACAAGGGTTCCATGATTTGTGGTCTGGTTTAGATATTATTTTTCAAAAGCTTATTACAAAATGAACAGCAGTGGGCATAATAGTGATGCTTAGTGCTGGTTTACAAGTGGAAGGAAAATGATTTGGTTTCCCTGCATTGCTACCTCCTCCCCACTCTTACTGGATTAGAATTAGTCAGCGTGATTGTAAACCTAAGAGCTTTAATTTTTTTTTTTTTTTTTTTTTAAATGAATCAAGGTCAAAGGAAAATACACAGCTAAATTTTAGTCATTCTGTACTTCCTGGTAAATTATGTTTTGATGCAAAATCCAAATGATTACATAGCTATACGAGTGATGGGTCCCCTTATGAAGGAACAGTTAAAGTGAGAATATAACATGATAACATTTTATCTTATATACAGGTCTCATGCCTAGAGCAAAGCAGTACTGGTAGCCTGCTCTGTCACCTCATTGCTCCACAAAGGTTGCCCCTCTCTGCCTGGTGTAATGACAGTCTAGAAGGAAGCGTAATTATGAGTAAATGAAAGAAGATTGCACCTACCAGGTCTTCTACCTTCATCATCATCATGTCTGCCAGTGTTTGAAGGCTGTACTCCTCTATGGATGAAACTCCCAAGTGCTCAGGCAAGCTCTGCAGGGACCACCACGCCAGCTTAGCTTATATATCTTTGGGAGAACTGTGCTTGAATGAGATAATCTTCCAACCTGGGAATCCAAGTGTGCCCCGTGGACTTGCCAGCTGAGAGGTAGGCTCGCGCTCATTCCAGACATGTTAACTAGCCAGATCTGGTGTCGAGGCAGGGCGGGGGGGCGTCAGTTGGGCGAGGACGCTCGAGCCTCGCAGTCTAACCACACCGCGTATGTGCATTGGAATGAAATGTGAGCTCATCGCTCCTTTGGCAGTGACCACACGGCTCAGCAATGCGAGTCATCCTGTGTTCCCAGTGCCCACTAGGACAGCTGTCTGTTGATATAGCATTATAACTTCATCTTCTTTATTTATTTATTTAATTTTTTTTATTGACATTCATATGACTGCAAGGCACTGGAAAGGGTAAGTGGCTTATGTACAACGCCTGTAGTCATACCTTCCTGATAAGTGGATTATGACCCCTTAAGTCTCGGAAAGCCATTCTTTGCATTGCTATTTATTCTTGGATGGTAAACAGTTTTAGGGGAAAGGACTCTTCTCATCATGATGGCAGTCTTCTATATTTGTTGAAAGGAATTCTCTGAACAGATTACTAAACCAGAATGATGTCTCTGGTGCTAAAAGGGCCTATGACATGATAAGTTACAATCAGTGTAAGATCTCAAAACAGCAAGCTTTGCATTTTTCTGGGATGTTGTCAGTGGTCATAACGAGAATAATGAATTATATCCTATTAGGCCAAATAAAACACAAAACCCAACAACAAGCAAAGAAAGCCTCACCTCTTTTCTCAGGTGGTATTTTTCATTTGAATATGAGAGAATAAGGGCACAAAGGTGATTGTTCATTTTTGGCTGCTAAGACAGGGGGCAGACATAAACAGATGTGTGTTTGGGGAACAAGGAGTTAATGGAGTCCTTTAGGAGAAAAATAAAGGGGCAAGCTTTCCTTGTGTCATGAATCAAAATAGCCTGGAAGCAGGAGAATGAGTGGCAGCAGAAGGCAATTTTAAAAAAGGAAGATGCACTAATCTTTGCACTTGAAGAGTGTGGATAAATGCCAAGGAAATCAGTTCAGTCACTCTGCAATGCTCGGAACCTCTGTCTGGTGAGGTACAAGTCTGGCTGCTGGCACGCAAGTCACCTGGCTGAAATAAATACAAGCACTCAGGTGCTTCAAGTACGAACAACATGTGCTTCACCGAATCAAGATCTAACTATCTTGGGTGTTGTTTATCTCATTATCATCATTAGCATGCTATGTTCATGACACTGACCTTTCAAGGTGTCTCTCCTCTGAACTATCTACCAGTAATCTGAGTACTTCCAAACTTGTCTTCTAGCGCCCATCATACCTATGCCCTCCCTTTCCCTGAAATGAAGCTGGATATCAGGTGGTTCCTTTAGCACTCGGAATATATATGACATTACAGGATGAGCCCCAGAACTAAAATAGAGTATGTGCCAGCAAGAGAACCTTTCAGAACATATTTTTCCAAACCCAAGTAGAGCCAGGATATCATTCCATGAGAGTGGTGTGTCCTGAATCACACTGCAGGGCTTTTTCTCACAGCAGTGCTACTCCTGCTACATCTCTCTGTGATAAGAGGTAGCTCTGCTTGTCTTTTTCTTGTTTCCACATGTGCAGTAACAGGTTATCTCCCTTTGCTTCATTCTGTGACTCTTATCTGGGGGATAGCCTTGAAATCCACAGCCCTAATAGGATGGCTGCAAAGATCGTTCCTTCTTTAGTGGAAACAGATCACAGCAGAGAACTGACATGGGAAGAGAGACGTAGGGCTTGCTACAAGTTTTCCTGAAGAATAAAAACTGTAAGAAGCTACAAGCTACCTCAGGCCCTGTTATATTTGAATACTGCTTTTCTTTCTCCTTTAAAAACAAAACAAAACAAAACAAACAAACAACAACAACAAAACAAAACAACCTGGGGTATATAAAACTGAGTCAGCAAAACCTAACCAAGAAGGTGTAAGTGGGTAAATCTTTCTCTGCAAATGGTAGGTGAATCCATACCCCACATGAGCTTTACAGGAAACCTTGGTGTTCTGAGGGGAAACACAAACCCACTTCTCGCATCATGAGTCTACTCTGTGCTGCCAAAAGCCAATAATTAAAGCTTCCACTTCCTGCTCACTAAAGAGAACAACGAGGATTAAGAGTGGATCTTCCCTGAAGATCTGAATTTCTGTGTAAAAAAAATGGCACACACAAAACCACTTTGAATAAAGGCAGCAACCTAAATTAACCAAACAGTAAATGATTTTAAGCTAAATGTCATGTAAAGCAGGTTAATCGTTCTGAGATAGTGAAAATGCACAGATTCAAATCAGCTAAGACTCTAGCCTGGGTGCTTATCACTAATGCTTAATATTGGAGGGCAAAGTAGCTTTCAACCTTGTGCAGGACTATAACCACTTCATCACCTTTCAACAAGTGACTTCTCACATCTCCGTTAAGGTGGTAATAGCAGACAGTCAGTGGGAGATGCATAATGGGGATCTGGAAAACACTTTCTTGTCTGCTAAAGGATAAGGGCAGAGCAATGATCTGCAAGATGTAAAGCGACTGATATTGTCTCAAAAAACTTCAGAGAGAAAAACAAAAACGGACAGCAGGCACAGCATGGCGGAGAGGAAGCTGCAAGGCACAGCCTGTTCCCTGCTATCAAAGGAGAGATTGTCAGGGTAGTGTAAAGAATGTTTGTAAGCAATTTTTTAGAGAGGTTAATAGTAGAGGGAATGCATTATGTGTGATACAAATGATATTGCCACCTCCTGTCAAGTGTATTACCATCATGTTTTCAGTGCCGTCACTGCTGTACTCGGCTGCCTTACATTTTCCAGCCCTCTGCCCTTGTCTCCGTCCTTGCACCCAAAGATGTTGCCCTATGCGGTACTGCTGTGCCTAGCTGTACCTGTTGCCAAAGAGGCAAAGGTAGGAAAACAGCAGTGGCTGGGAAATGATTATGCACTGCAGAGGGTGTGAATCCAGCAAACCTTTTTCCATGAATGTGCAGTCATGGATAAATGCATACCCAAGATACAGCTAAGGCAGGGTAACCCACAGATTTCTCCTGTGTTAGGGATCTGTTGGTGTGCAATGGCTTGTTTCTTTCTCTGGATGAGCATCCACATGTTACATATATTCACACACACAACAGAGCAGTAAATCACAGGATATTGCAAGAGCTGAATTTGCTTCCTCCTTATTTTTAACCATTTGTTTTCCATGGAAGGCACAAAATATTTGGCTAATATAAACTCTGATATTTATTGTCACAAAGCATAATATGAAAATTACATCATTCAATGCCCTAATTTTTTCAACACATTGGTATGTATGTATGTCTGTTTTATCTAAAGTGATCAGGGAATTATTACATCATTTGTTTAAAATGACTTATAGCCTTCTCATCAATTTCTGTTTTTGTGTATAAACTGCTAAAGAGAAAGATTGTCTCCTTAGAAAAACAAAACAAAACAAACAAACAAAAAAAAACCTACTTCCCCTAGGAATGTAAAGTTAGCTTTTAACTACAAAATTAGAGTATAATAAATTATTAAATTAACAGCAGGATGTTGTTATAAGTTCCATTTGTTCATATCACTTGTTAAAGAAATAAAGTCACAGTCTGGCAGGTTGCTGGTCTGGGCAGCACAGTCCTCTGGTGTGAAACTCAAACCAGCAGTGAGTCATTAGTTGCATCACTTACTGTAGGGTTTAAAAAAAACCCTCCTCAGTTGACATGTGGGCTGGGGTTTTCACACAATAGGAAAAAAAATACAGTGATTTGTATTTAAAAAACAAGGGATTTGAACGTATCTGAGGCCTTGAGCTTTATCATGATGGCATTTGTACAAAACCTGTGAAATAGCTAATTCACCAGAATGGCTCTCAGTTAAGTGAGTGGAGTGAAAGGCACCAGAAGGGTTGTTACTTGTGGTCAAAGGGGTTTATCTGCTGGATACTTACTTGACTGTCACAGTCAGCAATGTAGGTCAAGGTTCTGCTTATCCAGCACACCTGTGCCATTGTTCTGTTCACCTGACTTCTGACTACCTCTTTTTGTGCTCAAGTAAGGACAATATTCCCTCAGCTGTAGCAACAAGGCTTGTTTGTGTCAATATGGAGTTGTCTAAAGTGTTTCTGTCATTCCTAAATACTGCAGAACAACTCCAGTCAGTAAAGGAAAGTTGTATGAACTAGAGAATTTAAGAAAAAGTTATCATCAGTGTGATAAGAGCATACCTTCAAATCCTGGTCACCTGGTCATAATCCAGCAGGTACCTGCAGTGGCAACTGCAACAAAACATACCCTTTTGACTGGCAGCAAGGGAGAATTCACCTTTGCTTCAGTAACATTTTTTTGCTTTCCCTCAGTGTTTTATTTTGAAATATGGTCTATCTTAAAGCTTCCTGTTACTGAAACTTTACCTCTGCCCGACAGTCTGTAAGTACTGCTATCCCAGTAGTACGATGCCTGTTTGCTGTGTAAATGTAAGGGGATGTTAGTTTGGGGGAAACGTTCCTCAGAAGTACTTCACAACATGCACAAAACTCCTCCTTGTTGATGCAGAAGAAAATACAGGTCCTGGCTTTACTCCTCTCCACTCACATAGCACCCACAGCAGCTCAGGAGGTACAGGAGGGCTCCATCGGGCAGCTCTGCCAGACTTAATGGGCTGATCCTGGGGAGCAATGGTGGCTTCAGCTCTGGGAACAGCACTCTGCAAAGATGACAAGTTTTGTGCCAGGCTTCTTAAGCCAAATAACATTTTTGCTTTCTCTGGAGAACCTCATAGTCAAAGGCTTGTGCTTCAACCCTGAGATGACATTTGCAATGCACTTTTGAATGCTCTCCAGGGTTTTTACTCTTTTAAGTCTGGGCATGGTATCCTGCTAACATCTACTTCTCCCTGAATGCCTTCAAGAATTGCATCCAACTGTTTCGTTTCCCTGCAGCAATACGTTACAGCACACATTGAGGTATTTACCTAGCAGGTCTCTCAAGTCTCTCTCCAATCAGAATCAACCAAGTTATAGTCACAACATGCTCTAGCAGAAAGGACCTTGGGAGGTCATCTAGTCCAAACTTCTGCTAAAAATGTGCCTGAGTATACTCATAGTGATTTACTTATTTTTTTTCAATATTAATTTGAAACTTTTCCTCTTTCAATTAATGATGATGGTCTCATTCTCCTCCCTTAGACTTCTATAAAGAGTCTGTCTCTGCCTTCTTTGTAACTTCCTCATATGGTGCTACTAGGTTTCTGGGACCTTCTTTTCTCCTGGCTGTACAAGTTCAATTTGTACAGCCACTTCTTTCACATTAAGTGTTCCAGCCCCTGACCATCCTGGGATTGATTTTACCTCATTGTTTGGACACGTGATGAAAATACCCAATGATGTTGGACCAGGAACTGATCCTTGTGGGAATCTGCTAGAAATAGTTCCACTCATTTACTCCGTGCACATTGAGACTGACACGCTGTCTGGGAGCTTGCTCTTAGTTCTTCCAAAGTGCATCTTTTTAATTCCATATAATGTGTGCTTTTTAATCATACCAACATATGCTATGAAGTGAAATGCTTTGGCAAGACTCAAGTAAACTGCATTAACATGAATGTGACTTTCAACCAGACCTGTCATCCTGTGGAAAAAGGCTTGTTTAACTAAGCCTGCTTTGCATCTGACCATGCAGACGATGTTCACTACATTTACAGGGGTCTGATTCCTTTTTGATAAACCTTTAGTCCATCCTTTCCCCTCTTTTCCCAGAATTGCAGCAGGTAAGTCATCCTGTCATCTTCTTTCATAATTCTCAGCCATTTGAAATGCCTTGGGAGTTGGGAAGAGAAGGGAAGGGAAGAGAAGAGAAAAGAAAAGAAGGGAAGAGGAAAAAAGAGAAGATACCCATCACTGGACCTGGCCTGTGAGAGCTTTGGATGCAAACCACTTGGAAGCTCTACCTCAGGAGGTTCCTATATTTTGTGAATAGAAGGGAGCTCAGGGCGTCAAGGCAAGAGAACTGGATGTATTTTCCTTAAACATGTGAGAATAGTTTGGTAGAAGACTGTTTGTGTAATCTCTTTGCAAAACAGTAGTATGTCTAGACACTGGCCTGAGATATGCATTCAGGTATAGCAGCTTCTCTCTTTCTTGTTGTTTGAAACCATATCCCCTGAAACATTATGAACAGGTTGAAGAGATTTATTTTTTTTTAAATGATGGTGTTACCTGGAAAAAAGCTTTTTTTTTTTTTTTTTTTTTTTTTTTCTTTTAATATATTGCAATTAAAATATAAATGTATAAATCTGCTTCACATTAAAGTTGCTGAAAAGCTTTTTCCCCCCATTTCATGGGACGAGGTTTCACTGGCAGTGAGATACTGCTGGATATGCATGCAAGCTATTTTCAACAAATATCTCCTTTGATTGCCGTAATACCACTGACAGTAGAAAAGCATTGATGCAGCTTTGGAATTACATTACTTCAAGTTACATTGGTTGTCCTTTTGGGGCTAGAGGGTATGTATTTCTGTGACTGCAAACACAGATAGAAGAATCGATTTTCTCCTTTTTATTGATTTGCTACAGGTAGAGTGCATATGCTAAAAAATGCAATTTGAATTTAAATTTAGAGAAGTCTAAATAAAGAAAACAATGACAAAAAAACCCTAGTACCCTTTTCTCTGAAGTATCATAATCAGAGAAAAATTTATGTCAGATGATGAACTGGGAGAAAACCCTGTGCCCTCTGTAACACAAAGAAGCGTTAAAGGAATCTGTTATGACACTTTGTCATGGATTTCTGTATTCTGTTTTATTTCAGGAGAAAATGTAGGGAATGCATTAAAGAGGAAGAAAGAGGAGCAACTGATCTAAATTGGTTTATCTGGGCCTGCAAACTGCAATGTATTAATCTGCAGACACTATTTTTAGTTAGTTGCTATTTCACAAGAGAAACTACCAAATATTTCTCCCATAGCTATTTTCTCTCACTAAAGGCATCTTCACACCAAATACAGTTGGATAGGGAGAATGTGGTGTAGGCCTTTGTCCCTCAGTATCTATGGCTGTCCATGGTAAGGTATGCACAATGCCAGTTGACAGCACCTAGCCAGCTATTGCTGAGGCTGAGCTAAGCCTATACTCTGCCCATATACTCTGCCTGTACTAAGCCCTAACTCACACCCTGTGCAAATTTTCTATGAGCTTTTTTGTTTGTTTGTTTGTTTGTTTGTTTTTTCAGACTCATCCATGTGCCAGGATGAGTGCAGGGGCATGCTGTTCCCCATAATGTGACAGAAATCAGGAGAGCCCCCCCTTTTCCTCCCGTGGGGCATCGACGAGGAGGATACAGAACAGCCTTAATCCAAATGAAACACTGAATTTCATGGTGAAGAAATGTAGAAACAGACATATCCCTTCCTTTTCCTGAGGGATAGAAGAAAAAGAATCAAGATACTGAGAGCAGTGAAGCACATTTTTGTTTATCTGCACCTGCCTTTTCAGACATACAAAGGTTCTCGCTAGGTGACTGCCTGTGATGTTCCCATCCAAACAAAAAGAAGAAGTCACTGCCTTCTCTGATGCTCTGATCCAGACCACTGTATTGTCTTTTTTTCAAGTGGGTGGCCATGCAATTCTGCTGAGTAATCCAATGCTTTTATATTGCATTGCATTCTAAAGAGAGAAAAGGGCATTGATTTCCTGTTTCACAGCAGGAGTGGGAGAACTGGTCTGGAGGAAATCAGAAATCACCCAGACCTTTGCTAAGAAACTGCAGCCTGTGAAATGTAGCAGAGTTCTATGTGCTTTTCACTGCAATGGTCATTTCATTTTTGAGTGCCACTGCCATTCACTGCTTCTGTCCCAGAACAACCATAGAGACTCCAACAGTGAATTTGTGGTAACACCCCTAGTAAAACCTAAATAAATGGATCCCAAGAACATGCATCCGTGCTTCCCTCAGATTAATGCCTCAGGTTTCATGGAAAATTGTATAGCTCAGCACTGAAGTTGGAAACAGTGCTGCTTTCACCAGAGGTTTGTAAAGGAGGAAGAGTACAACCATAACAGTCATAAAATGTTGATGAGAAGATGAACGCATCTTCTTGTTGAAAATGAATGTTTAGTAAAATGAGCTCTCAAGTATTGCAGGATCCTTAACGGGTATATATAAAGCTGTGAAGCAGATCTCCAGCCTGTTGAACCAAGTGAATTAGTTACAAATAAACTATTAGAACTGTCAGTGCCACTTGATTGAGAAAGTAAAGACAACTATTAAACACGTTCTGCAAGTGCAGGTAACTTTCTACTTATGATTTGCACAACCAGGAACTAGTGGGAGAAAATGGTAGCTTTTACATTAAGATGAAAAATGTGTAGATGAAGCAGTTCCTGGATATGAAATCACAAAGCTGTAAAACAAGATTTTACTTTTACTGTCTGGACCTATTTTTCAGAAATGTGGAATAGTCATGTGAAGATGGTCTTACCAAAGACAGAATTACTAGACAACTGCAGTGTTAAAACACTCAGATTTGGAGAAGTCCCATCCTTTCTGCTCTGAAGTTAACGTCATGCATGTGCAAATACTTCTGCAGCCCCAGAGTCACTGAAGAACATGTGTTGGGTTACTCGCTTTTCTGATGCTGGAAGGGAACAGTCAGAATGCTTCTTCCTACACAGGCTGCAGGTTAACTAAAAAAGCAACCTTCACATTTCAGATAAGATGATGGAAGGATATTCACATTTGTAGTAACTTCTGACTTTATTGCTTAATTTTCCACTGACCTTTCAAAGAACTGCTTTTTTTACTGAGCTGTAAACAGTAGTGTGCATGTGTTCATTATGTCCTAGGACAAGAAAAGGTTCTAGAAAATGGATGAAAGCAAATCCAATTTAGCTGTCCTCTTCTTTATTACGGAATTCTTGGTGCATGCATAAAAATAAAGATTGTATATTTATATGCTGTCTGGTTGTAACAGAAGGAAGACATTGAAAAAGTTGTCTTTATCCCTGAGTAGCAGAAGTAATTCATAAATAAAACTAGGGAAGAAAAAAAAAAAAAGTACCTCGAGTAAGGGGTTAATTCTCTTTTTTCTTTTCCTTTTTTTTTTTTTTTTTTAATTACAGCTGTACATATGAGAATGGCACTTGTTAATCTCTTATCAAAGCGTTTTATTTTTCTTTGATCTAACTATAATTTATTGAGAGCAGTTGCCACAGGCATCTGTAATCCGTCTTTAAATCCCTGTATGCATTCCACTCTGTTCCGTGCTGGCCTTTTTCCATCCACTGCAGTGAAAGTATTCTCCCTTTTGTCTGTATGTGCATCTCCCATTTGTCTCCATTGGAGTCTCATGCACTCACATACACATGAATAGTCCCTTTGAGCGTATGTTTTCTTTGTATTTATTTTGCTTGTTCATTAATTAATATGTTTCTTTGCTACCTAGGGAGATGTCACTTGTATATGTTAATGGAGCCTTCAGAAACAGGGGAGGAAAACAAACGTTTTCTTGCTTGTTATTGTCTAAGAACAATGGTAGGGACATGTGGTAGCAGCTTTCCCAGAGTGATACTGTTTCATTGACAGCTGCGTGAGATTTTTATAAGAAAAGAGAAAAAGCAAAAGTTTTGAACCTCAGACTAGGAGCTGGAAAATGGTGCAACCTCTGCCATTTGTAAATGCCAAGGCAAGTAGGATGGGCAAGTTTGAAGCAATCCCATACTTGTTCTGTACTTGCAGTGAGGTGCCAGTTATTGTTACACACAGGAGGCATTTTGCATGGATAGACTGTCCCAAAGCCTTTGAATTGGCACAGAATTATTCCAGTGAAATATACAACTCTGAAAACTGTACCTAACACACTCAGGGACTAATGTACCTATTTGTTACTGAAAATAAAACCAAGCACAGTGTACTTAGCTATTGCTTAGCCATTGGAAATTGTAAGGGACACGGGTGTCAACTTGGAAACTGAACCAGGCAACTTGTAGGTTCTCGGCCTGAGTGCACCTCCGTGTTCATAACACGGTTACATTTGGGTGGAATCACGCGGTGCCTATAGATTTTTTTAAAAGCGTAAGCTTACAGATATGTAACTGAACAGATGAATAGTCAAGCAATTCTGTGACCAAGATAAATTCCTGCACCACGTTAATCTAGTCATGGTGGGCATAGCTCCACAGGACACCAGCGTTAGGCAGACCAAGGGGTTGTTCTGGCCTACGAACTCGCCTTGTTCCCCAGCTCCCCGCAGTGACTCACATGTGAAGATTTGCATGTTGGGTTGTATTAAAGAAACATTGCTATGCAGGAGTTATTCTTATTTCACCTTTTCCATGGTAACATAGATTGTTTCCAGAGATACAACATAGAGGTGACTGATAAAGTATTCACAGTACGTTCTGAAATCCAGGGAAGATGCTCCACTATCCCAGTGACAAGTCAGAGTTTACCTTTAAGAAGTTACTTAAAACTGCTATCACGCAGGTGAACCAACAATAAATAAATATAATTTAAAAGATGTGGTGTCCAGATATTGTAAAACAGGAGCATTGTTTCATCTTCTGTTTCATCTCTGGCACCTTTATCTCACATGTTTCTGTTTCTTATCTGTGCTACAGCATGGAGACTTAGTCAAGACGAAAATATGAGACACATGATTTTCGCCCATTTTTCACTTAGGTGGTTTCTCCATGGAAAGCAACTATATGTGGCTTCAGGTCACATTAGCAATTTAAGAGCTAGAGAAAGACATGTACTTCAAGACTTGCAGAAAGACTTCCTGTTTTCTTTGTGTTAGAGACTGCCTTTTTGGATTTAAAGGCCGAATGCCATCCCCCATATTACGGATTATCAACCTCATCCTGTTCTTTCAGCACACTTTTTTGAGGAAGAACCAGGCCACCAGTGAGCATGATCTGATGATTTTTCTAATCATAGAAAAGATAATAGAGCTTGAGAAAATAGACATGTAGTAGATGGAAGATCCAAGCTCAGCAGAAATAATCTTTTACTGGAAACAAAAACAACAACAACAACAAAAAGCAACAATTAATAGCTTAATGAGTACTTTCTATTAGGCATGCATTTTCTTTAAAGCAGATACTTCAGTGATCACAGCATTCGTTGAACTGGGACTAAGGCAAGATTATGCTACATTCTATTAACTTTTGGTCTGAAAACATGCGTTATTCATCATTAAATGATCATGTTTACTTCCAGGCTGAAGTCAAATCTATATTTATGTTCTTCCCCACCTTGCTCAGTAATAAAATTTATTTTGATGGTGCTTATTTTTTTAACAACTTATGCTAGCAGTTTGTTGTTCTGTCAGGTGCTAGATTTTAAGTCTTTAGCAGTCTTCCTTTACAAGCATAATTTCTGACAAAACACCACACGTGTAGCACCATAAATTCAGTCAATATAGACAGTTTATAAAATGTAAGTGAATTAATGGAATATGGGTTATTGAAATACAACAAGATTAATGAACTATTCATCAGAGACAGAAGCGTTATCCCAGGCATAAACTATGTTTTATTTTGCATTATTATGCTATAAATGCAGAATGACGTGTTGTTGTAGGCCCCAGAGCCAATTGCCACTTGCAAAGTACGTTAAAGGGGGCTGTAGCGAGGTGGGGATTGGTCTATTCTCCCATGTGCCTGGTGACAGGACGAGGGGGAATGGGCTAAAGTTGTGCCAGGGGTGTTTTAGGTTGGATATTGGGAAGAACTTCTTTACTGAGAGGGTTGTGAGGCATTGGAATGGGCTGCCCAGGATAGTGGTGGAGTCACCATCCATCTCTGGAGGTCTTTAACAGATGTTTAGATGTTGAACTTTAGTGATATGGTTTAGTGGAGGACTTGTTAGTGTTAGGTCAGAGGTTGGACTCGATGATCTTGAGGTCTCTTCCAACCTAGACAATTCTGTGATTCTATTAGGGGGAGCTGTAATTCTTTACTTGTCAGAGTAGTAAAAAAGTGTTTGTCTAAAAGATAAGTTAAAACAGAATTTTCAAACCCAGAATTTACAAATATATTTGAGTGGACATTTTAACTTATTTTAAATTGTCTTAAATTTAATTTAATTTAATTGTCTTTAATTTCATTAAAACAAATAAGTCAAAGTTTTCACAATGAGCCAATGGTTTTACTTTTGGATATTCCATACCTCAGGATATTTTCTCCTTTTCTTTTTCCAGGCAGTAGACTCTTCAGTATGTAACTTGTATGAGTTGAAGACTATAGCTTAAAGAGTTGTCTGCCTCCTGAAATACTGTAAATGAGCCTGAAGATTCCCCCATAATCAGTTCTTATCTCAAAATGGCTAATAACTAGCTGTCTGAAGCTAGCATGTCCAAAATGGAGATGATGCTAACAAAAGACACCTTTGAGCTATTCTGTTACTATGTAAGAGCACCATCAGTTAAAAGCAGAAATTCCCAAATCATCAATTAATCTCCACTGACTTTTAATAAGCACATATGCGCTACCTTCAGCATTTTCCCAGTAGGTTGTGCCATATTTATACCAGACTTGTCACTGGTTGCCCTAGTTCACTTAAGATGATAAACAACCATTTTACCCTCTCCTTGACCAGCACACAGCAAATTTATCTCACTTACATCCTGCTGGTTCTGAGCTGTCAGCCAGTGAGATGGCTCATGAAGAACTGTCACACGAGTGAGAGCATCAGTGTGGAAGGCAGTGCTGGATGCCATTAAATGACCACAACCATCACCAGGTTGAAGTACACGCCTTGTCTCTGTGTCAAGGCTTTTCATCACTCTTTTAGGTCAATATTTGTCCAAAGCCAGCTAAACACAAAAACTCAGATGCAAGACTTCTTTGCTGACAGGAGCTAGCTATTAATACCAGTTCTGCTCACAGGAGAGAGATGGGAGCTGCTTATCTGAAAAATTCACCAAGTACTGCTTGTGCTAAGTGCGGATGAACTTCCTCAGTCACCTCTTACTAGTCTGCAAGGACAGATAGCTGCTGGATTCCTGCTAGGCTGAACTACTGTAATAAACTCTTCAATCTTAGCATACTTCCTACCTCATTAAGATGGTTTGAGCATGAGGGATGAAAGGCAATAGGCACTAACACTATTTAGAAAAAATGAAACTAGATATTTGTTAGTCATGATAGTCCCAAGTGAGAAAGGAATCGAGTAACTATCAGAAGCAGGAGTCAGAAGCAGATAAACTTGGGTATTGTGAGGAGCTGAACATGGAGCTGGGAACACCCTTCCCTACCAGAGCGAGTCTGACACCACCTCTTCTGCTGTATGCCCACGAAGCAACTAAGCCCAGGTGAAATATACAGGGTCAGAGACTTGCAGACTTTGAGCTGAGGACTAATAACCTCAGCAGCTGCTGGCTCTCCCTTCTACTCAGTACACACAGGGAATGCAAGCCCTTCACACTAGAAACTATTCCCAGCTGCAGCTGTTAGGTATTCATAACAAATGTCTAATAGCTAAAACTGTGTACTGTGGACAGTGTCATCTTTCAAGTCACATGGGGACAACTGTGTGTACCCCTCTGTGGTTGGGATACTGTGCTGTCACCCTAAAGTCGTCTGGAGCAGCGCTCCTATGCCAGGCCTGTTACTGAGCAGGAAGTTCTGGCCATTGCTGATGTCTCCTTTGTGCTATGTCGCTGGCTTCTAGCAGGATACCAGACCTTCTGCATTATAGAGGCCCATTACTCAGAGCAAAGAGGCACTGTGATGTCTGTTGTCAAGCAGGGGAAAGGCCTTGTCCTGACATAGGCTGATCACTTGCCTGGTGCTGAGCCACCAGACTCCAGTGTGTCAGTCACAGCTGAGCTTTTGGTATTCGAGGATGCACCCATACCGAGGCTGATGTACAGGGTCCTGGTTCTTAAATGCCTACGTGCCCTCCCTCTTCCCTGCAGTTTAATTCCAGGATTTGACATGTGTAACTTGTGTCCCCCAGCAGTCACACACAGAAATTAAGGTGCAGTTGTTCCTAGCTGATGAGAGGTGGAAGAATTTCACCATATCTGAATGAGTATTTTCTAAAGCAGAACAGCACTGTCTGTCCCAAGCAAAGACTAAAAGCACTACTTTCAGGCAGTCACTCCTTCCCCTTTCTCTGATGCCTTTCTTAAGTGTGCATTCCCTCTTCATGTATTAATATAAACTTTCATTACATAATAAAGAAATCCAGGCAAAGCCTAGTATTTCTTAAAGTTTGCAAGCATTTTGTCTGCATATTTGACTTGGGTTTCGGACTGGGTTTCTGTTGTTGAAGAAATTATCACAGAAAACAAATGAAACCAATATATGACTTATTCTATGTGGATTTCTAAATTCACTTACACATATTACAAAAGAGTATGAAATATTCTTGAGGGATGTTTAGGGACAAACTGCCCTTCTGAACTGGATACCAAGAAACCTGCAGGTTAAACATAATGATGCAACTGGGAAATAACCCTAAATGTATTTGCAAATCTGGGAACTTGTTAAGAGTTTAAGTTTATAGGGGATCTGATGTTTTGTCTTTCATGTACATGAGAAGGATCCTTTCCAGTCCCCTTTCATGGTGGCGTTCTATCTGTATTTATGACTGTCCTAAATAGATCATGCTAATTTGGAATGAAATACATTTACAATTACATTTCATATATTGACACTCACAATAGGATTCATCATGAATAACATTATACAAAAATAAAAGGAACGGTGATTAATTATAATAAATGTAAACTGGACATTGCTCTTAGCTATTCCCCCACTATTCCACTGCTGTGCTTCTTTTGTAACATTTCTAACAAGACAGTGAAAGTGAGTCTCTAATCCATAACCTCTAATATATGATATGATAACATATTCTAGCATACTAAGCTGTTCCTGAAATAAAACTCTTTAGTTCTTTACGTCATTTGTATTCTCCATCTCCCACCCACATGTTTGGAAGCATTTGAGGCATAGTATATGTGTTCATACCACGACACAAAGACATCTATCCACAGGGCTGCAGCATTGTGATAATAATTTACGTGTGGTAGGTACTTATAAATCATAATATACTTCTCTATGACAGCATGATTTAACATAATTTATTAGCATTCATACCATATCTTCTTAAAGTAATTGGAAACTCTGCTACTTGCATACTATTGTGTTTCATAAAATGGTGTAACAGTTTATTACAGTGCTAGGATGCTATTGATCAAACCTGAATGCAGCATAAAAATGCCCATTATAGCTCATTGATATTTAGAGTTAAAACAAACTTTATAAAGCACCATTAACTGTATCGTTTTGTTTTAAATCCCAGCCACCCCTGCACTCTGACATCAAGCTGTGCTGAATTCACAGGTGTTTCTGCCAAGGACAACTGGCTTGCTGGGCTCCTGGTGGGTAGCTAATAAAAAAGGAGAGGAGAGGGGTGGCAGCACCTATGTGAATACAACCTGGAGGAGAATAGATCTGGTTGCTGGTGGTTGTGGGGTTGTGCATCTAGGCCTGAACTGAAGTAAGTGTTGTCTTTATTTTGGGTTTTGGTTGAGGGAAATCTGCTGGATTCATTTACAGAAATATGCTGTAGGTTATTTATTGTTTTTGCATTTAATTGTCATGTATGATGGAGCCCCAAAGGAGTTCTGCTTTGTGATTATTGCTTGTGTGATTTGTGGTGTTGTGCAGATGATGAGATTTTTTTTTACAGGTTGGGTTTTGTTCTTCAACTGGCTGCTTTTCCCCAAGGCTGACTGACCAAACAAAATTCATGCAAAAACTTAATTTCTGTGTATATGTAACTCTAAATCTTTTGCTGTGCTTTTAAGAATTCCCTAATATCTAGGACAGAAGGTAAGTAGGAAGAGAGAATAGGTATAACACCTGTGCTTCTTGTAGCAGCAGTGAAAAAAGGGACGAGATGTGACTAGAAGCCTTTGGCTTATGTGATAGACCGCTTGCAAATTTTCTGCAGGAATACTTTTTCAGTGGGAAGGAGGAAAAATCCCACGTTTGATGATTCTGCCTTTCTCTGCTGATTTCTGAAGGAAATGTGTGTAGGGTGCTCTTGTCAGCTCTGGAATCTGCAATTTTCATAGGAGCTCCCATAGGCAGAGGTGCCTGAATGGGGCATGGAAGAGCTCTGTATCTGGCTGTGTGTGGTCTCACATCTAAAGGCTCCATCTCTCCTGATGGAGTCCTGGGGGCAGCAGGTTCCTGTTGGTTATATTTTGAGAGACACTTACTGAAAAGTGACTGCTGATGTTAAGCTTTGTTTTGGCTGGGAGTGCTCCAGTATCCACAGTGGTATTCAGCCTTGAGTCTGAAGGAAAGTGAAGAGTGCTTGAAATAGCTGCTGAGCATGGCAGATGTGAAAGAAATTGACTATTGTAGGTGTTTTTTCTTGGCTTGTTCCTTCATTGGATTCACAATGCTCTCTGGGCATCTCTAGTTTCTTACCCTCTGCAGCCAACAGGAAGTCAAAAGCGCTTGTCAAAAGCTTAACTTTATTGTTGAGCTTTGAATGGCAACAGGTCTACAAACAAGGCAGGATGCTATGTGCCTTGTATCAGTGCTAGTGTGTTGTGGCTTCCTTCTTCACCTCAAATACTTTGAAAGGCCATGAACTGTCCTTTGCACCTCCTGTGCCTGAATCCTGACCTTTCTGTATCACCTGGAGCAGGTGAGCTGAGCAGCTAAATTGTGCTTGGCTGAAGTCCCCTGGCAGAGCCTTCCTGTGGCTTCCTATCTCTGCCGCTAGCCTTCTACCTCTCCCCGGTGCCGTGTTGCAGGTGCTCTTGTTGCAGCACTGATCCTTCTTCCCCTCCCATCTCTCAGCTGCAGAGGAATAACACACAACAAACAGTTTGACTCACGCACACCTTTAGCCTCTGCATTCAGCAATAAGACCTGCATTTGCACATTGGCTTAAAGAGGAATGATTTCCATAGCAACAGCAAGGATATGTGGGATAGTACTCATGCTGCCTCCGATAGCATATAAAGCACCTTCTTATGAAATAACTGACTGCACAGGCACTGGGAAAACATTCACAATTGACTATGTGGAGGAAGCGTTGTATAATATCTTTAAGCAAAAAAAAAAAAAAAAAAAAAATTATATTCATCTTTTGTTTCAGATAACAATTTAAAAAAGTCTTGGCTATAGGAGATGGGGGGCTTTTACTTTATGTCAGGTGTTAGTGAATGCAGCTGGTATAAAAAACTGATGTGATCACTTCTCCAGCAGCACAGTGAACTGATGTTCCTAGTGAAGATCTAAAGGGCAGTCACCTGAGGCGGGCTTTGAGTGGGGGAATGACAGCTCAGTTGACTGGGGGAGGGAAACAGGCTGAGCTGGCAGCCTTTTTAAATACTAGGTTTTGTGGTTATTACTGGTGGTCAGGCTTGTTGCTGCTGGGAGACAGGGAGGCAGAGCTCTAGTACTTGAGGATGCAGAGAAACAAGGCAGGAAATGTGTACGGAGGAGAAAATGTTTAGTTTCCCTGTTTACATGCACAGGTCTTCTTTACTTGTTTCCATTGTCCTCCTGCTGCTTTTTTGCTGTTGTTCCTGCATTGTTCTGCTTTACAAAGCCCCACGTACATACAGAGCAGCCGTTTGACGTTCTAGCCAGACCTTTCTTGGGAAGAAGTGCAGACAAACACCCTGGCTTCTGTGGATCCAGGTGTGACACCACTTCAGAAGAGTTGGCCCTACTTGGTCCCACCATGTGTCCCTGAGCAAACATCTGCAGCAAGCTTGGCATGCCAGCAGTAGTTACCTGGGTACACGTGGCTGCATCTGTCTGAATGGCATGGGAGTGGGAGGAATTGCTTCAGCTTATTATAGGTGGCATGAATAAGAGTAACTGGGCAGATTTTATCGTTTCCTCAGCAAGAAGATACCTAATCAGCTCTGCTGCACTGCAGCACAAGTGTCTTCAAAATAAGCAGTTCAGTATGGGGGAAACCTCCTTCATTTCAGACATTTGGTTTAATCTGTTAAATTTATTAATGTTTGGGACAACTAAAACTGTTAGAAATTGGGTCTCCCACTGGAGCTGTATGCTACAATAGCTCTCCATGTGCTGTGGAATTCCTCTACCTTCCACAAAATACAGATATGTTTGCACAGCCCACCTTCCTCAGCCTGTTTTCTACCTTTTATTGGTAAATGATCACTATTTCTGACAGAATTTACTTGCTTAAGCAACTATCCAGCACCCTCTCCCCACCAGCCAGAAGGCTCAGTCCTGTCTCTTTCGTGTGTGCATACCAAGCTACAGCAACAGTGAGGTTTACAATCACCCAGCACACTGGGTAAGGGATGATGTTCTCATTTTTATCCCTTTGGTACTTCGATAGTGGATGCCTATGTGGGGATGGTGGAAGTCAGCTGAGGGCTCTGCACAAGCTCTGTGGGCAGAGGTCTGCCTGTAAAGCAGCAATTGAAGAATGAGCTGGCCCCTTGATTTGCAACCCCCTTTTGGAAAGGCATGTGCTCTAACCCTGGCCCTTGTGCTGTGGAGGGATCCGAGACCTGCATCGTTCTCTGGGAAGAGGAAGAGCAGGGCTGCAGAAAGCAGGTGCTGGCTTTCTTTGGGCAGTGCTGCTGGGATGGCAAGCCCTGCCTGTTGAGACCAGTAATGGTGTGCTGTCCCACAGGACTGCTGCTCTGGGGTTAGATCTAGGAACAAAGAAAGCTATTTTCTTCTAATGAATGTCACGTACTCTCAGCTTATGCTGTAATAGGGTTAACCACTCTCAGAATGGTCTTGGCAGGTTTGCACATACCCTAGGGCAGGAGAGTCTAGACTCTGTCTGCCCTGGGCATCCTCACCTCTGGTGCTGACATACAAGGTGCACAGCTCTGGGGACACCTTGCCTGCTGCAGTGTGGTTGAAGCAGCCTTTTATTATGCAGGCTGTTTTTCTGGGATCAGGTTATCATCCTTTAAGCCTGAGTTGACCTGGCAACTTGAAATAATAAGGCAAAAGATGATCCAAAATGCTGCATGCACTGGTGCAAGCCTTGCCCTGAGGGAGGCAGCTATTTGAGGAAAGCTGGTTAGGAAGCAGTGCCAACTCATCCTACTTCCCTGTGCATCTGGAGGGCAAATCCTGAACTTGGTAGTTCAACCAACCCAGAGGCACTTCAGGTTTATGTCCAAGAAGGCCAGAGACTGGTAGAAAGAACAAATAGACTTCATATCTACCAACTCTTCTGCCAATATCTGTGTGGCCAAGGGTTTATCCATGGTTTGGGGAAGCTGGTAACCTCACTGCAGGCCACCTGCAGCATGAACTGTCCTCTTTAGCTGCTCTGCACCTCCTAGGGTGAGGCTGGTCCTAGTGCTCCTCTCCCACTGGACTCTGAAGTGCTGGTCCCTTGAGTGGGAAGAGTGCCATTGACTGGTGCTAGTCCCAGGATAACCCACTGGTACCCAGGGCTGCAGCCAGCCCTGGTGGGGGAGAGGCAACTGGGAAGACTTGGTGGGCTTACTCAGAGTTGAGGACTGTCCCTGAGCATCACTGCTTGCTTTCTAGCAGATGCTGTGTGATCTGCCTGTGCTGAAGATGTTGCTGTGGCTCCTGCATGTGCTTAGAGCAGAGGCAGGTGCAATTAGCAGGATGGAAGGGAAGGAAAGACAGCTTGTCTATTTGGATCCAACAGGAGTTGGTCAGTGTGCATGGCCCAGGCTGGACTGCACATGTGGATAGTGGCAGAGGGAGCAACCTGTGCTCAGAGTTGCTTTGTGCTCATCCTGTTTGCGCTCCTGCAGAGGTGCAAACAGCAGGGCACAGGATGCAGTGGCTGCCAAGGAGAACCTGCTCTTCTTCCTGAAGTAGTCCTTTCCTGAGGCTTTCTGACCCCCTTCTCATTGTTCCTTCACTGTGAAGGAAGTACAACTTTGTTTACTCTGATGTCCCAGCAGCTGCATCTGCTCTGCTCAGATGCCAGTTCTCCAGACGGGCTTGAGTTATGGACCTGCCTCACTGCCTTCCCAGCAGACGCTGCTGAAGAAGAGCATGTGCAGTGCCAGGGATGGAGATCTTACCTCTTGCTGGTGCCTCTGAAAGCAGCTCCGGGTAAGGGACCTCCAGTTAAAATCAACAACATTAGAGGACCAGTGCTGGAAGCTTTTTTTTAATCCTATACATCCACCCTCTTCATGGAAATGCAATGTGTCTGTCAAGGTTACAAAATAGCTCCTTTCCAGAAACCAATTGCGAATCTATAATAATCAGATGTCATTGCCAGCATGTGTGCTGAACAGAGTGGGGGGGAAAGCAACAGCAGCTTGTGATAAAATTCCTTTTACTGAAGCTGTAAAGAGCCATGTGATCTTCCACCTACCCTTTAGGATGGTAATAAAAGTGACTCAGCTTAACAGCACTGGTAGCAAGTGGTTGATGGCTTTAGAATTGTTTCGTTAGAGCAGGGAAAAATGAACATTAAATACAGCTTTGGTCTGTCAGATATTGGCTTCTGAAATAAGCATAAGGAGGAGGATCTACCCTCACTGCCCCAAGGTTCTTGCTAAATATGCCATATGAAAAGAAAGCATCCTCTGCTGCTCACCCCACTTTTCTGCCATCTTTCTGGGAAAGCGTGTGTAAAGCAAATGAACATGAGAACAAGTAAAAATTAATTCTTTCCAGAGGCCACAAGGTGAGGCTGTGGCAGAAATGGCAAGAGAAGGCTCTGTCCAAATGCTACATCCCAGACTTTTTCTAAGTCAAATTATTGCTTTGAGGCCTTGTAGAGGAAAACTCTGTAGCAGGGTGGGATACTGAACTGTTAAGTAACATCAGGAAAAAGGGACCTCTTTGTCCCACTTCAACAGAGCTGTTTTTATATCACCTTCTCCAACCATTGCATGTCTGCAGGAGTTTGCATAAAAATGATCTAGTGATGTGCTTATGTGAGACAAACAGGCAAAAAACTGTTCACAAGGTATCAGAGTAGATGGAGCAGAATGATTGTGGGGCCAACTGGAAGCACTTAGGAGATTTGCAGGCAGGTCTGGTGCTTCTGTGCTGAGGAGGGCTGCGGCTCCTGTAAGGAAAAGCAAAAGGGTTATGGTGGGGGAGAAATGGATGTGATAAGCAGCAGAAATACTAAGGTAGCTGGTCAAGGTAGGGATCACTGAATAAGCAGTAAATCTGTTGCTTGGTGGTCTGCATTTTGTGCAATTACTCACCTACTGAGTGTACTTGTTGGACATGCTCATTTCACCACAACATGGTGGTATTTTTCATCATCTTACCCCACCAAAAGGTAAATTTCAAGCGGTCCTTGTATCCATCCCCATCTTTGACTATTGAGTGCACAAACCTCTGCTTTCATCCTTGACAGGACGTACCCAGCTTTGGCTTTAGGCCAGGAAATCCTGCAGGCCTGTACTTGAATCCAAACAGTACTGCTTGGTAGTTTAATTATCTGCCCCTGTAGGATGTGCCTGCAGGTAGCTGCAGTTCAGACTCAATCATCTGCAGGGAGATGCCTTGAAGGGTATCTTTGAAGCACTGAGTTAGTGCCCTGTGGTGCTGCTGTGTGAAGTAAAAGATGGCACCAATGGCTTTGGGGAGGAGGTGGGGGGCGGCAGGCAGTTCAGCCTGAAAACACTTTAGCAAGTGAAAGCTTTATTAGCTCAGCAAGATGAAAACATGCTGAAAGCTGAGGAGTGGAGGAAGAAAGGGGATTTTTAGCAGTAGAGCTTGAAATCCTTGTGTATCTCAGTGCTGGGGAGCAGTCCAGGTCCACCGATGTTTTCCTAGGGACAGAGACCCTGAACTCCTGCCTCTGCTGGGGTCTGCAGAGCTTCTTGGGAGAGTGCAGTGCAGCAGGAGAGCCCTGGGGTCCCAACCAGCAGAGGAAGAAGAGCTCTTGCTAATAGCCGATGGGGAAAACTGCTCAGGTTTTCCCAGGGCACTTCTATGTTGTGACAGCTTGGTTAGCAGCCTTGGGGATGAGAAGCTGGTCAGCCTTGTCATTTGGTAAAGCAACAGCCCTGTTAAACAGACGCCTCATGGACAAAACCTCATGTACTGCATAGTAAGTGAGGTCTCTGAACAGCAGATCTACAAGGGTGGGAGCCATCCTCTTGCTGCATCCACCGCTTACACTGTTAATGCTTCTGCAGCCCCTCATTTTCTACAAGCAAAACTCCACGTAGTTCCTCCTTTGTTTCAGAAATTGTGCAGGAGGGTTGTGGGTTTCTAACATGAACAGATGCTGATACCCCTTGAGAGCAAAATAAGAGTATGCCTGCTTCATGTGTGCAGCCAAACACCCCACACTTGTTCTGGGCTCCATGTGGGGCAGCTCTGTGCAGCCTGACTGTTCCCTTGGGCTCCAAAGGCACTGGGGCTATTAGCAGGAGTGCAAGCAGGAGACTGGCTAGTTTGGGTGCTGTCCCACATGGGTGTTGCTTCTGTTGTGATGCCCACCTGGCTGTGTGTGTTCCTGCTCTGTCCTGTGCTGCTGAATGCTCTGGCACAGCTGTATCTTTGTCACAGAGCAGCTGTACCTGTAGCCAACATGGAACTGGGATTTTTCTTGCTCTCAGTTAAACTACCTTCCAGTCCTCTGCACTGATATCCTCAGGAACGCCTCAGGTCACGCCTCTGTGGTCAGCAAGAGCACTCTCACATGCATATCTTTAAAGGACACGAATCTTTCCTGTGACTGTCCCCAGGAAGCTGAAATGATTCAGCTAGTTTACAAACTAGAAATAATTGCTGCTTTTGACAAAACAAATCCCAAGAACAAAGCACACATCCTCCTGCTAAACAAAGTAGTATGCATGTTCTCAGGGAAAGTTTATCAAAATAAAGCATTCTCCTGCATGTGCCCAGAGAGGTAACGCAAGCAAACAGCATGTGACAGACTTTAGCTGTGCCTTCTAATGCCAGGCTGGAAGGTGCTCAGCTGATAAGCTGGATGTAGGAACCTAGGCAGAATAGAATGTAAGATTTCTGTGAGTCAATGCACTTTGGTTACCAGGGCATTAAGCAGTCTATTTTGGTCCTCTTAGATATTCAATTTAAAAAAAAAAAAAAAGTTGATTCAGCTCTGAAATTTTTCTTGGAGGTTAAATTAGATTTCTAAGAGGTGGACATGGAAAGGATCTGTGTCAAGGGTATCAGATGTATGAAGTATAACTCCAAGCATTACCATGGGGTGAGCAGAGCATTTTACTATTTGTTTTTTACTGGAAAAAAGTTCTTGTCCATGTTTTCCTAAATGAGTTTTGAGTGTGGTAAAAGAGGAAAAACTGAAGAGCAGAAAACATCACCTGTGAAAGCTATGGTGAGCAGGTATCTAAAACGTGAGCAAGAAGAGAGGGCAGGTGAGATACCAGAAAAGTCAACCTGCTACTCATTGATGCAAGAAAGAAAAAACTTGCCCCCCAATATAGTGAATAATCTTCTTGATTAACGAAGAATCATTTGAAACAGGGAACGGGCTATGAAAAGATGGAAAACTTGGAACTTGTTTACCTTGGGATCTTCACCACTGATTTGATCCCTCCCCGTTTCTTTCATTGTAACAGTTGATTGTCTTGTTCCTGCTGTTCTTTAATCTCATGATGTTTTGGGGTTTTTGGTAACCTAAAGTAAACCAGATGTGATGGGTGGGGGAACATAGGTATGTGTTAGAGCTGCTGTCTGTGGATGTAAGCTCGCACAGCTACTGAGTCTACTCTGCGAGCTCAGGCCATCACAGTGTAATCCTTGTGGTATTGCTTTGGTTGGGACACCTACAGTCCTTCTGCAGCTGGCTGAAGACACAGAGGTTACCATACATATGTCCATAATTCCAGGATATGTTTTCTCAGCCTAATAGCCAATGCCCATCTGAATGAATTTCACTGCTTTGCCTTCAGGTCATGCTTTTTGCAGCAGGCTGTACTGATTTGACAGTCTGACTCCTTCAATTCAGTGAATTTTTATTGTTATGGGTATTGAAGCCAACATCAGGCTTCAGCTGTGAAATACTGGGGGGATTATCACCCCCTGCAACTACAGCAGTAGTTGTTGGTGATCTTGTAATAAGGCTCCCTTGTTATGTGAATAAGTTGTGGTATTAAAATTACAACTGTGATAAACTTCTAGGCGCTTGTCCCAAATTGTTGGCCACTGAGTAAGACAGGGTAAAACTTCTTGCTGCTAACCTTTATCAGGTGCTTCAGGGTCAATGCTAGTATTTCCAATTGCAGTAAAAGCAGTACTTGTTTTCAGGTCAGATGAAAAAAATATTTCTTATGGTAATGACAGGAAGCTATCAAAATGTCCAAGGCAAGTAGGAGCTTGGGAAAGATCTTTAATCCAAAATGGAAAGAGATCATATTAAATCATAAAACCATAAAAAAGTTTGGAGGCTGCTCTTATCTTGTTTTGATTTTTTTTTTTTTTTTTACTTTAAGACAACTTTATCATTTGTGTAAACAAGAAGTTTTACTCCTCGGTTTTTCATACTACTTTGCCTGTTTATTTCTTTGATATAAAAGAGGAGGTGATAGAATTTTCCTCCTATTCCAATTTTTTCATTTTCTACTCTCATTTTAAAACAATCCTGAGGGTAATCCTTCCCTGAAGGATCTAGTTTTCAAATTTCCAATAACTCTAAGTTCACCCAACATAAGCTTATTCTCTTTGTGCCTCTATTGCTCATGCTTTAAGTACTGCTACTGCACATGTGGCAATTTCCCTTTGTTTGCTTTCCATTTCCCCCTCTGCCTACAGTGTAGGCAGCACCCACCCAGATATTCATCCTTCTGCAATCTTTGCCACTACTCAGGGTCTTAATGTTGTCTTCTTTCCACCTCCATTTCTCTCAAAACTAAATCGAAATCACAAACTCACCTATGCCTTTCCTGCACTCCCTCAGACCTTAAATATTGACTAGGAAGTTTTTATCTTTTTACCTTTTCTGTTTTCATGCTGTTCTTCTGTTTAGATCTTTCCAAGAAGTTTTCTTTGAGCTTGCTCCTGCCACTCTGTTCCTCCAGTGTGGAAGGATTTATATAACAAAACAGTGGTGTTTTTTTCCTCATAAAGCTCTAAACTTATTCTGAGTTTCTACTTCTGAATTGCATATTTGTCATGTGTGGAGGCTTGCTCAGGGAGCTCTTGGTTGGCACTTGTTAAATCTGTTTTCAGATTACTAAATCCTGTTTTATAAAAGCACATTCATGTAGCCAGGGGCCATATGGATACCTAGATAAATGCTCGTGTGGATAAATAGCTTTTAATGGCTTTGTCTTTCTGTGCAAACAACAGTTACCTTTCCTGCCAAGGAAAAGTATTGAAATAAACATAATACAAAAATATCAACAATTGGAATTAATACTATCAATTAAAATACTTCTGCAGAGATAAAACAAAACTGTGAAGCATTTTAATGTCATTTGCATGTGATGTTTGGCATTTGTTCTTCTCAATAGGAGATTACAGCAAGTACAGAAATAAGAGGAAAGTAATTTATTCCACTGATGCGTGCTTGGGTATCTGCTGTGGTGATGTACGATCCTTTCTTAGGGAAAGCAGAATTTGTCCCCAGCTGGGGACATTCCTTTCAAACTTGGCCCTAAAACTGAAGAGGCTCTTGTTTTGAGCCCTGCTTCTATCAGAAATCTGAATAAATGCTCAAAAGGCTGAGTGATAAGCAGATGTTCTGCTTAAGATGCTGTAGAAATTTGTAGAGATGAGCAGGAAAGAAGTGATTACAGTAGAAAAATAAAGAAAATGGAGACACCTAAAATGAAGTGTTTGAGATAGTGCTTAAAGTGACTTGTTTTACATCTTCTCCTGCCACAACTGTACCTACACATTTATCTCATTCTTTATTATATGCATTAGTGGAAAAAAGGGAGCATAAACTAAGGAGCCACCTCAAATGCATGTGTTTGTTTTTTTTTTTTTTCTCCAAACTAGTTAAAACTCCTTTGACCATTTGTAATGTCTCCCGGGACTTTGCCCTCTGCTTCCTCATAAATGCTTTTTTCTTGTGCTCAGTCCTTCTCTCCTGCACCCATCCATTGACACATCCTTGTGAGGTCTCAGACTGTTGATTTACTTTCACTTGAAGCTGCTACATCTGATGACAATGCCTGCCTTGACCAAGGGATAGCACTTAGCTGACAGCTGGGTAAAGCCCTCTAACATCATGTCTTGGCACTGTAGCAGGAACTCTGGCTGAGGCTTTCAGGTACTAAAGGAACAAATAAATAACCACACTTTACCATATTGCTGTGTGTTGTTTAAGCAGTCAGCTTTCCCAGAAACTCAACAATAAGTAAAACATGAAATTATGCATTTAAACTTAATCTAAGGGACTCATGCTGATGATCTGACTATTTTTCTTACATAGCTGTTTGGCAACATGCAGGATGAGAGGAAAGGGCTTATTAAGGGAAATGAGTCTTCCAGGGCACAGTGGACAGTCACTGCAACAGTCCCCAAGATAATAATGTAACTACCTGCAGGCAATGCTGGCCTACAAGAGAGCAACAGGACTGCTATAGCCTCTGAATGCTAGTTACTCAGCTGCTGGGAAGCCAGCATTTACTGGCCTTCTACCCACAATAGCTGTAACAAAAAGGCTGCCAGACAAACAACTGACTTGCTGGGCACTCCACCAAGCTCTTGAAAAAGTGACTGGTTTGGAGTGTCAAGGCAGGGTGGTGGAGTTGCAGGGATGTTAGAGTCTTTCATGGAAGGACTGTGGCTTTGCTCAGTTCCAGCTGTGTTGGCTGTGTCCTTGTGCTTGCAGGTTTATGGCCTAGGCTGGCAGTAAGGATGCAAGGTTGCTGCTCTTCCTGATCATGTAAAACCATTTCATGCCATGACATCAATGGCAATTTGAAGAAGACGGTCCTTATTCTATCAATGTTACTACTTTCCCATGCTGTCTTTCCAAAACACTTAGTGTCCTCTAATGCCATCTCTACGTATGTTTCTGTCCCATGCTGTCTCTTTGCTCCAATACTTCCCCATGCACTGTTGTGTGACAGGTGTGCAAACTTCTCATGAGCAGCTCAAAATAGTAAAGTAGGTTTCAAGCTTACCAGCACGTTGCAGGGCATGTACCAGAAAGCGGCTTTTGGAGTGCAGGTGGGATGGTGCTGGAGGAGAACTGGAACTTGCAGCAGGTCCTCTGCTTAAATAAAAAAAACTTGCTCTGGCTGGAGGAGAGAACTTCACCCAGCAGTGAGCCCTGAAAGTGACATGTCTGTAAACTCATTTTAGAGTGTGTTACAGCATTGTAGCCTTGTGTTGACACCCCCTGAAACTGAAGCGAGAGGGAAGAGGCAAAACAGGCTTCTGTCAGCAGTCATTTTGATGCTGAAGCTTGCTACTACTTACTTTCACTTCTGTATTGTTCTCGTCTTTCTGCAGCTATCCTAACATCTCCATTTAAGGCCAGGAATGTGCACCAAAACAATGACTTGAAATAAATATTTTGGAATCTGGGTAGAAAAAATACAAAAACTGTAATCATGGGTAGTTTCATTGGGAAAGATGATGCAAAGCGTTGCTTGTTTTTGACAGCAGGGAATTCATTCGTTGGTAATACCTAATATGAAATATAGCTTGTGTTGTCATGTCATGTATTTTTTCATCTTTGAACCTGAGGTATAAAGAGAAGGGGGGGGAGAAGAGTAATACTTCAGCTAATTTCTTAAATTTTTTAACAGAAGCTCAATTGATTTCCCCCTCTCTCCTCCCCAAAACCAAATGTTGTGAAGGGAAAGGTAATGATAATCATTCAAATCATACTAGTTTCAGCAAAAATTGGGAAGTCTGCCACCTCAAAGTAACAGATTTGCTCTCCCAAGCTCCAGCTGATACAGCTGAGAGTACAGGAAAAAGAGTTAAAACATACAAGTGTGTGCTCAGTTGTTTTTTTTTTTCCTGGTGGTAGGAGGGGGAAGATTTAAACAGCAGACTTCAGTAATGGCCACTTTAGTTTTTTTTATATCTGATACCTGCAAGTATTTTTCCCCATTGTTTTCAAAATCAAACTACTTTCATTCTTCCACAGTCCAATAGTAGAGGCACAAGTGAAAAATTTTGTAAGAGGTAAAAGTAAAAACAGGGTAATGTATTCATTCCAAGGCTTTGATTTTTTTTTTTTGTCTGAATATTGTCATACTCACTGCACTTAGCTGCTGTTGGACCAATAGTTAAAGGTATACTTTTCTTTGGTGATAAATAATGTCTGTTTATTGCTGTTAACAAACCTGATTAGGGTCAGGAGATACAAAACTGCAATGAAATTACATGTTCAACAGGTGCCTCATCTACAGCATAACTGAATTATCTTCAACTCCTTGCTAGTCCTTCAAGTTGGGGTGAGAACAGTACCTGAATCAGCTGTCAAAAGTATCTTCATTGTTTTTTAAAGTCAGAATAATGCCTATTCATCCTACTTAAGGTTTTTAAAACCAAGCTGAAGTTAGACAGCACGAAACTAATGTTATACAGCACCAGCATCATTTCTTCTTAGTGACTGATGGATTATTTGGGCTCAAATTGTTTCAATGTTAGGCAGCTTTTGCTACTCCAAAACTGTATTTTAATAAAATTCTTGCATCTTTACACTTGTTCAAGTGCATGTTTTTTTACAAGTAGACTTCATTAAGTTGAGAGGGTAAAAATTCAGACAAACCAATAACTTTGGATTTATTAAATTAGCATCTTAATTCTGAAGGGATGGGATTATAATGGTATAGGTTTTCATACAGTTTCTTGATGGTTTTGTTTCTGCCAGTGAAACTTGGGCTATGAGCAAAAAAGCCCCCTCACCAAGACCTTAGTGACTTTTTTTGAGATCACCAGGACCTTAATGACCTTTTTCTTTTTGTTTTTTTTTTTTTTTGAGTGGTACCAACCCCACTTGGAGAGTTCTTCTATTGCTGATGAAGTGATTACTCAAACTTTTATCCTTTATTCAGCTATACAAATGTTGCTGGCAATGCGGGAATACTTGGTCTCCTGAAGGTTCATGCAGCTGAAATAGGTTCTACACCTTGGATAACTTAAATTTACATTCTTAAATTGCACACTGAGATTTTTCTCCTTTAATTGATGCAGTTTCTCCTATAATTGAGCCTATGAGCCATTCCCCTCTGAGCATCAACAAAAGCTTCTCAAAGCTCTGCTTCTAGAAATAAGCCAAGGGAGTAGGTTGCAATTAGAGATGCCTAAATAATCAGGGGCTTTGGGATCAGTGGCTAAACTGGAATATCAAAGAGCTGTTGGGTTGACTCAAAGTGAAATTCTCTTGATTTGTCTCCTTTTTATATAAGGAAGAGATCTCCTTACAATTTGGCAGTTTTCAAAACAAATGTCATATAATTGCTAAAATAAAATATTGACTTTCCCATTTTCCCTCCTTGGCCATCATTATGTGCTAAATCTGAACTAAATTCCTGAAGGCTACCTGTTTCATCTTCCCAAGGGAAGTATCTTTCAACAAAATATTCAATATATTATATTTAAGCCCAAATTTAGCTGCACAATTCTAGTCAGAAGTAGGTCTTTGAACAGGATGTGTGCTAATCTTTGTCCAAAGGATGATCATTTCAAATATCCTCTAGTGTTCCTACTTGATTGAAGATTTAGCTAGCTATTTAGCTTGCATACTGAAAGCCTAGCCCCGGGAGGCTCCAATTCTCTTGGACAAGGCTGGCATTTTTGCTCACGGAGTGGATTTTTCTGCTCTGGTTCCATTGTGCCAGGTGCTGCACAAACACAGGAGAAAGCTGGGCCCTGCCGCAGGAGAGGGGATTTCCTCTGCAGGTGTGTGGATGGGTGATACTGAGGGATATGAGCTGCCAGGATGCCCAGGAGAAGGGGTGGCAGTGTCCAGGTGCCAAACAGCTGCCAGCTGCTGCTAAAGTGAGAGGTTTGATGGAAAGGTTCAAAAGGGGGGTGAGGAGGTCCCTGTAACACTGCAAATCCAGCTCTCCTTAAGCCTGTGGTACAAAGCAGCAGAGACAAAAATGCCTATTTCAAACCTCAACAAGTGAGTGACAAAAGCCAAAAACAGTGTTGTGCTAAGAGCAACACATCTCCCTGGCATCTCCATGTCATTTGTGCCCATCTCTGTAGCAGATCAAGCCATCCTGTTGAACAGTGACTTGCCTAAGATGTCATTCAAACAAATCAGATCTCTTTGTGCTTTGAGTTTGCATTGATTCTGGACCTGAGTGACATCAGGATCAAGCATATTGAGTCCTCCTCTGGTTTTCTTGCTCTGTCTCAAACAGGTTAAGGTCATACTGATTCACTGGAGTTTCAGTGCCCAGGAATCAGTCTAGCATCTCCCAGACCTCATGGAGTGGCTCAGCCACATTCAGTACCTTGTGGGAGCTGCACAGCCCTCGGTCCCCAACTCTCACATCCATGACATCCTTGTAACAGTCTCAGCCCACTAGCTGCGTGCTTCAGAAAGCACTTCTCATGGTGCTTCTAGGGCAACAGAAGTGTGTGAGTTTGTGTATGTAGTCTGTGGTGAAAATGGTTGCTTTAATCAGAGCTAACTTTAACAGTAAGGCTTTGTGCATTCATTGGTGTTGCTGCCAAATTTGTAAATGGAGTGATTTTTCTTCTTGTATTGTGATAATGACAGTAAAAGAAGATAATGTGAGAAAACTACACACTTTCTTCAATGCTTAATTGTAGATGTGGAGTATTTGATTTGATGGATTCATTAAAATACTTAAATTTTTAGCTTTCTTCATTCAGAATGAAGGTTAAAATCACAACTTGAGCTCTCGCAGAATTTTAGTTGGGAATACTGTGAATTATATTATCACATCAGAATATTTTAGCACTTGAGGAAAAAAAAATATGGCTAAAGAAAAAAAAACTTTTAAACAGATTTTTATATGAAGACCATAAAAGCTTTGCATGTTTTCTTGTTTGTTTAGATTTATCTTAAAGCTTTAAAACACACTTGATACTTTATGAAAGTCCCTCAGCTGAGGCTTACAAACAATATTAAAGAGGATGAATGCTAAGATGCTATATGGAACTGCCGCAAAGCAGTATGGATATTCAAACCAACCCTTAATTCCACTGTTCTTCTTTCTCAAATTCTGGGATCATCAGCCCTTAAGTTACCTGCTCACAGTATACCCAGTTGCATGCTAAGCTGCAATCTCCTCTGCCTGCTCTGGTCCTTCTGGGAATGGGAATCTGTCCTGCATCCACAGTGTTCCTAATCCACTAAACCCAAAACACAGATTTCTTCAGCTGGGCTCTGCAAACTGTGTAAAATCCTTCCAAGTTTAGGCCTCTGAGCAAGATGTTTTGAAATCCATGATCTAGGCTTGTAAACTTATAATACAGCTCTTATCTCTTGCTAGGCCAGCCTCTAACTTCACAGGTTCCTAATTCTTATGAAATAATAGCCCCCAGGCCTCCATGATAAGAGTTGCACTTCAAATGATCAACAGCCAACCTATTTTTCTTTCTACTTAGTGCTGGGAAACAAAACTCAAGTTGCACTGTACCAGGAACGCAGGGGAATGTCCAGGCCAAAGATGATACAAGATGCATTCTACTGTGGGCAGCAGAAACAAAATCTGTATTTTTAGACTACAATACATTATGACTTCAAAGAAAAAAATGAGATGCCATGAAAGTATTAGCTATAAGGGGAGGGTAGCTTTTTGTTTTCCTGTGTTTAAGGGAGGAAAAAACTGGCAATCAACTACTATAGTGAACTACTTACCTCAGAAAAAGGTGCAAGAACTACGGTCAAAGGTTAGTGAGATAATATCAACCTCTTTGTAACCACAGTAGTATCTGGAAACATGTATCCTTCTTCACAGGCAAGACAGATGTCTCTAGCATCATGAAGATCAATCTGATACATCACCACATTTTTCCTTCTAACGAACTGCAAAACAAAGGTCATTTGGAGACAAGTCTATGGTAATATCCTGTGAGTGCATGAAGTCTCCTGGATGCTTTCTGTCCTACTCAACAAAAAAGCACTTTTTTCATGCCTCTGGTTGTGGAAGAGAGACAAGAAATCCCAAAGGAGCCTGCAGAATATGTTCACCCAACTTAACCATTAATGAGCTGATGCTATATGGAAATATGTCCATGTTGCCAAACAACTGCATCAGGTTTTATTTAATTTGTGGCTTAGCTTTGGTAACACAATAATTAAAATGCACCATCCTCATTAGAAGAAAGGAAAGGTTTGTTGTACAAAAGACTAATTAGATTACTTCTACTCTCAACATCAAGAGCTTTTGAAATCAAACCAATAAGTATGTATAATTCATGAAAGGCTTGTTTTTCTTCAACATGTAATTACCAATCCAGAAAACAGCCACAAAATGGATAGTGATTTACTTTTGGGGAGTGTGTAGCTCCTCCTTTGTGAATTGAAGGAGTAAATTAGGCCTGATCAGTTCAAATAAAAAAGGATAGCATCACAGGTAGGAATCTAGACCACTCTCTCTCCACAAAACAGGAGGCTGTATTCTTCAACCCTATCGATATGCTTGCTGGTGCTCTCTCTACCACTCCTGTTGAAAGCCAGTGTTGGTGCATGTCCCATGTGGTGCCTGCAGAATGTACTGCAGAGCTTTATTAAAAGGATGATTTCTGTCCTCTTGGGCTGCAAATTGCCAGTTCCTCTGGGATGTGAGATATATAAGCCCCTTTCTATCCAGTCTGTTCCTACCATAGTGATCAGACACAGCATTGATGTTTCTACCAGCACTCTGTAAACAGCCCACACAGTACAGGCCTACTTAGCTTAAAATAAATAAAAATAGAAGAAACATGTAATTGAGATGTATCATTAGGGAGGAAAAAAAAAATCAACCTCTAGAGCTATTACCTTAAACTGATTTCTGTTGAGACAGTGGAAGATTTCCATCCTTATTTTAATTGCATAATTATAAAATTTGACTCAACTATTGTGTTTTATGGCAGCTCAATCTGACAAGGCTAATGAAGATGGTGCTCAGTGATCAGAGACACAAATCACATGGAGGATGTCTATTCAGTTGTGTAACTTCATGGCAGTTTTGCCTTCTGGGAATGAAATGTAGAAGTCCTAGTGATGCCAAAACTAGTGATACATTATCTGATGACCAAAAGAAGACTGAAGAAGCTCTGGGCAGATCTAATGCAGCTACAGTGCTTTAAGGCGATTGATTTGTCAGTCTACGTTAGCAGAGGATTTAATCCTCTGTGTTCAGATGACATCACACTGGAAAAGCATTTCCAAATGAAAGTGCTTTTTCCCCCTCTCCTCTCCACTCACTCTTCAATGGTAAAAAGAATGGAATAACAATGTTAGCTAGCATTTTTCTGCTTTTTATTTTTTTTTTATCCCTAAATTTCAAGATATGTGAAAACTGCCTCTTCACTGGCCCTGTGATACACAGCTTAGGTACTTGTCCAGGCTTTTGCCTGGCTGGAAAACATGCTACTGTTGAAAAGCTCCTGCCCTTTCTATGTCTTTCCTGTCCAGTGGTGCAATAAACACTAGTTGGGATTGGGCTGTTGGTGTTGTAGTTTCACTGCTACAATACTATGGGTTTGGAGACTCCTTAAATCAGAGGCAAAAATAAGACAATGAAAAGTTAACCTTTTCAGATGGATGCAGTATGCTGTACAGCTTCTCAAATCTGGCCCTCTCTCTGAAGATCCAGGCAGAGCCCTATAGGCACTGATTTGTGCTCAGGTCCATTGCACTAGAAGAAGAAAAGGGTAGGATGCTGTGGATAAGTAATCATGTTTGCTGCTGCAGTGGAGAAAAGATGTCAGAATTATTACAAATGCAATTACTAAATGGTTAAGTGCAAAGTGGCTCTGTTGTTGCCCTGAACTCTAAGGAGGAAAAACTCTCTGCTGTTGGTTTGCTCATTGTATGTCCTAGTTATGCAGGCGTGTGCTAGGGGGTCGGGATTTGAGCCAACATTTGGCAACTCCAGAAATCAAAGACTTAGCACTTCAACTCATTTGCAAGTACCATATAATGAGCTTTGAGAATTCCTCTTTAGTCTGAGATGCTCTCATAAGGAGTTCTGTAGTCCACGTATATTAAGGCAGCATAAATGACAGATGAGTCAAAGCCTTATTCAGTCTTTTCTCTTCTAAACCTGAAGAACAGTCTGACTTGACTGCCTGTGCTCTCCTGAAATTAATTACAGTTTTACTTTCACTACCTCAAGTTTGAGTGAAACTTTGTTTCTTATTCATCACAGCAGTGATCAAAATTGTCTTAAACAATATTGATCAGCAAGTTCAGCACTTTCTGGGTTCCAGAAGAAACCTTGTAGTTGGATTTGGGTTTTCCCCTTTCTATTTTCATATTTGAGGAAGATTTCAAATCTTGAGGCTGGCAGAAAACTCCATATAGAACTGGGATTCACCTTTGTAGAGATGGGAGATGTGTCCAGAGAGCTAAAGACAACAGAACCAAGCCAGATCATAACTGAGGTGTGATTCAAGGCTCTCTGTGTGAGCCTACAAACTGCATAGACCAGACACTGGTATGGTTTTGTTCTCACGGGCCACATTTTGAAACTTTTAAAAATTTGAGATGCGTTTCAGACATCAGTTTTTAAGAGCACATGATATGACTTCCAATGTAGTCATCAGGAGCTTCAAATCATGATGTGTATCTGCTGGAGGGTAGCAAGGCCCTGCAGAGGGACCTGGACAGGACTGATCGATGGGCAGAGGTCAATGAGATGAGGTTCAACATGGCAAAGTGCTGGGTCCCACACTTTGGCCACAACAACCCCATGCACCACTACAGGCTTGGAGTAGCTGGAAAGCTGTGCAGAGGAAAAAGATCTGGGGGTGTTGGTCAATGCTTGTCTGAATTTGAGCTGGCAGTGTGCCCAGATAGCCAAGAAGGCATCTTGGCTTATCAGGAATAGTGTAGCCAGCAGGACCAGGGAGGTGATCGTCCCCCTGTACTCTGCTTTGGTGAGGTTGCACCTTGAGTACTGTGTTCTGCTTTGGGCTCCTCACTATAAGAAGGACATCGAGGCCCTGGAGCATGTCCAGAGAAGGGCTACGAAGCTGGCGAAGGGACTGGAACACAAGTCCTGTGAGGAGTGGCTGAGGGAACTGGGGTTGTTTCCTCTGGAGAAGAGGAGGCTCAGGAGACCTTATGGCTCTCTACAGCTATTTGAAAGGACAGTGTGGGGAGCTGGGGGTCGATCTCTTCTCATGGATAACTTAGTGATAGGACTAGAGGGAATGGCCTCAAGCTGCACCAGGGAAGGTTTAGGTTGGAAATGAGGAGATATTTCATCTCAGAAAGAGCAGTCAGGCATTGGAACAGGTTGTCCAGGGAAGTGGTGGCATCACTGTCTCTGGTGGTATTCAAGGAAAGGTTGGACCTGTTGTTTAGGGACATAGTTTAGTGGGTGACGTTGGTAGTTGGGTGGTGGTTGGACCAGATAATCTTGGAGGTTTTTTCCAACCTTTATGATTCTATGAAGTGGCCATAAACCAAGCTCATCAGAGTAACCAGCGGTGATGAGGAAGAACAGTTCTATGGGGAAGTAAGGTGACTCCCTGGGAGTTGAGCTATTTGGATAGCAGCTATCTTCTGCAGCACAGACAACTCACTTCTCCAGTGCTTCAGTTACCTCTGCTCAATGGAGAGGAAATTTCCTTACCAGCAGGATCTGAGCTACCTGGAAAGTAAATGACATGAACTGACTCTTATGAGTAATACCCTTCTCTCCAGTGTGATGATGACTAAGGTCTCTGGAGTGGTAACAGTATTTTCTGTCATTGCCTCAAAATCAGGGCCGCAAGTGTCTGACTTAATATGATAGTCAGAAGCAACGGTGTGACTCTGTACTTAGCTACGGATCCCAAACTTTTCTCTGATTCACACCTTAATATTCCTGTAGATGGCAGTGGTACATGTTCTGGACACAGGACAACTCCCAAAGATACAAGTTGCCTTCTGGTAAATGGTGGTTATCGTTTTTGCTGTGGTAAGAAACGTGTTCTGTAAGTTCTTCTTTGGAACTTACAGCAGATTGTGTGACTGTCTGCCTACTACTAGCAATAAGTGTCCCTTCCTGAAATCCCCTATAAGAAGAAAAGGGGGAGCTCTGATATTGGCAAAGTCCATCTAGAAAGTGGGGAGGATGAACATGAGCAAGCTATTTGGACCAATAAACTCCAGCCTGCTTCTTATGCAATTAGGTAGCCCACCCCCTAAATAGTCACATAGACAAGTGTCTTTTAATGTCCACTTTCTTTAATTAGACTGCATTTGTCTTTAGCAATCCACAATCTGAAGTTAATGTTCATAATGCTAAATACCAGCTGCTTCCTAGTAGCATCTTGGTAAGGACAGATAGGTCAGGGCAGGGGGAAGTATGAGGCTGTTGCTATTATTTTATGTGTGTATATGTACATACAGTATTTATTTTAATTTTTATTTTAATTGTTTATCTTTTATGTATTATGTATATAATTGTACATGCATAGTTTCTGAGGCTATGTTTAGATTTCAGTTTGGACAAGTCCATTTAAAATTTGTGTTGTTCCCTGGGTGGATCTTCCCAAGCAGAGCCAACCACACTTTCAATTAGAGCTTGTCAGTCCTGCCTGACAATTGCAGCTTTGGTTGAGAGCAGCAAGAATGAATATTGTCGTTTCACCTGCTGTGACTCATGATTTAAAAGAAAATAATTGTTTGAAACACTGATTTCTTATATTTAGAAATTAAGTTATTCTGTACCCAAATACCTGGCCAGTTTTAATAATATAACCCTGCTAGTGATCACTTAAAATGAAATAAGAGGATCCAATACTTAAACATACTAAAACACCTATTCCTGTGAAAATCTTGCTTTGCTTGATTACTGTCTACTGCCTTTCATCCTCTTAGCTCCGTTACAGTAAGCAGTATAAAATATACCATTTCCACATGCCCTTTGAAATGCTTCTTGTTGTGCAGGCAGAATCAAGAGCAACACTTGATGTAGGTTATACTGTGAGCTCTGATGCTGCATAACAAAGGGTAAAAATAGGAAAAGAAGGATTTGAATCCTGACTTATGGTTTAAATGAAAACAGAAAAATGTTGTGGGGGAAAACTTTCCAGAACTAAAAGCAAGTCCTTTGCAGTATGACATGCTTGAGCTAATGTATAAATGAAGGAGTTTTTCTATTTTTAAAAGGTGCATGGACTTGCATCATCCCATCTCAAAGGAGACCTAAGTGCCAAATCTGAATGTTTCATTGTGGAATAATGATAGAAAACTATTTGTACGTGAACTTGAGATAAAAATCACCAGAGTAGGGTGGGGAGCTAGGGAATGTATCAAATCTCCAGAGCATAATCTCCTCTAGCAAGAAAGGAAGATGAATCCTGCTAGAGAGAGTAAATATCTCATATTAAGAGAAAAGGGCAAACTCCAATCAGTGCTCATCTGAATCCCCAAAGCTTCACATAACAAAGAACTTTACTCCATTTAGATTTCATCAAAATCTCTTAACTTCTCACCAGGAAAAATGTGATTCCGATCATCAGCATCCTCGATTAAATTCTGTTTTTGTGCTAGCATATTTGTCATTTTATGAGCTGCTGCTCAGTGCAAAAATAGAAATATTAATGCATGCTGATGCTTGTATTGGATCTAGCATACAAAGGAGCAGTTCAAGAGATAGAGGCATCTGGCAGACTGCCATTTGGAGATGAGAGAATAATAATTCAAATGTGATAAGAAAGTTACAAATACCCTGTGTATGAGAGCAGTAAAATTCTTGTCTGCATTAATACCCTGCTATTTCTGGGTTACTCGGAGTCCAATGTATATTTTGCGCAATGTTTATGTTCAGTTGAAAAAAGTTTGCTTTTAAACCATAATGTAATTGCCACAGACAGATCAAGGTCCCTGCTGGTGGGGAGGGACTGAAATAATTTCATCTGTTCTGCTCGGGTTTCAGACTCATCTGATTACTTTCAGGCTTCCATGTAGCTGATGTAACAGTTCAAAACATAGAAAATGGATGGGATGGGGGCAAGGAGGGTAAAGGTTATTATTAGATAGTTCCTGAATGCGCATTTGTTTCTGCTCTCAGCAATTATAGCAGTCACTGATTCTTGCTGGGGATTCTGTTTCCCTGGGAGAGGAGGCCGTCAGAGAAACAAACCCATGGCAACTAGTACAGCCTGTCTGCTAAAAACACAAAGCATAATTGTTGTGACAGTGCTACCTTTATAATGAGTGCCCACTTACATTACTCCTGGAGCTTGGCACTTTGTTAACCCTTCTCTGAACGCAAAAACTTTCCAACTGACTGTTTCCACATACCTGAGCAGCTGGTGAGAGTTATCCTCAGGAAATACAAAACTCAAAGTATGTGTATTGCTTGTAAGGTAGAGAGTATTTCATAAAATAAAAAATATTGAATTATTGACTTTAATTCAACCAGTATATATTGTAAACTTTGAGACAATTAAGCATTAGCACTGAGATAGCAGCTAATTTGGAAGCAAGGAATGAAGAAAACAGAATACTGTAATTTGCTCCTTTGACTGATATTACAGATTGCTTAACCTTTGTTTTCCTCTCTTCTTCCAGCAGCAGATCTAATCTGCCTACCAATGCAAGTACTCACAAATGCACTGCCTCCCCTTCATGAAGCTGCAGCAGTATGCAGCAAAGCCCACCTAAGCTGAGGTCCTCCAGCAGTGCTGCACCCAGGTGAATCATGTTTGTACAGCCCAGGCAGTAGTGTTAGCAGATGTGGTGCAAAAAGCTGTAAAAGCTGGCAGTGAATGATTCCACAGTTAAAGAACTGCACATTCTGAGCATCACCCACCTAAGCTCACTTCAGTGGAAAAGAGTGAGCTCTTCTGAGTCTATACAAAATCCTGGCATGTATGCAAATGTGGTATGTCACTCTTTGCAGATATGTAGTAGCTCAGAGCACACTGCACAGCACTGCAGTGTCAGTGCAGGGATGACAGAGCATCTTCACCAGCTGCCTTGCAGCTTGAACTCTGCTGTTGCCACTCTGCTCTGCTGTGGCAGCTGGGAAGGAGGCAAAGAAAAGGAGGTGGGGGGAGCAAGCAAGAGCTACAGCTAGGAGAAATGACAAAAGGAAAGATGAGAAGGGGAGGTGTAAAGCTGGAAGTGGCCTGCAAGTGTTGGTATTATGCCATAATTAACATTACAGATTCTAATTTAGAGCAAACATGCCGTCTTAGTGTCATACAAGCCTGTCTATCATCTGTGTATAAATGTTTCCAGAACAAAATTCTCTTGTGGATGAGGTCCCCATTTAGTTTTCAATAAAAATATGCATTTGCTTGGAAATATGATTGAGTTAGTTCAAAAGTGATCTGCACCAGCATAAAAAGTTGCACCAGTATACCCTGGGTGCTGTAGTTCCTACATGAATCATACTACAAATCTATCCAGAGAAAACATCTATGACTTGTTTCTGCTTCGTTGCAGAGCTCTCCAGGTTCAGTAACTCATTCTGACTAGTTGAAAGTACTGAAAATAGCTCATGGGGAGGGGAAAAGGAAGGAGACTGAGGAAGACAACTTTCCAAAGCTGAACTATCCCTTAAAGGGGGGGGGAAGGAAAAAGATGAAAGTAGGGTAGGAGGGAGAGGAGGGAGAAGAGTAGTCCTTGGAAGGAAGAGGAAAAGAAACTTATCTGAAGAAATGCATTCATACTGAGTCTTTTTTTTTTTTTTTTTTACTAACAAGTATACCAGTAAGAGCATCATAAACTATCTGTGAGTTCAGACAATTAATAGTATGTCAACTATAATCTCTAGTCAAGCTAGATTATATAGGATGTGTTTCTCTGTAAGGCAGGCCTTAGAGTTCCAAAATGTTAAAATGTCTTTCTTCAGTTCATCTCTACCACTGCCTTTCCCTCCATAGAATAAGATCTTTTGAAGAACTGTCTCTATGGACCAGTGTGTCAGTGTGTGCATGGTCTTCATAGATCCTATGCTGTCTGGAGGATTCTGAAGTAAAATGTGAGTGTTCATCAAAACATCTGCTCAGGTTGTGTCTTGTAGTGGAGGCATAAGTTACAACATGAAGCAGCAAATCTCCACTGAAGTTTCATATAGGTCTTGGGGTCAGCATCTGAGCGTGTTCAGAGCCAGCTTGCTTTCATACAGTGCTGAAATGCTAATTAACTCAGTTAACCTAAACTGCAAAAATACAGTTCCTCTACCTATGCAAAATAATCATGTAGATTTTCCTAATTATATAGATGAGCCAGCCCAAGATCTTAGGAGTGTGTGTTCCTGCACTGCAGTCCCATCTTCCTTTGCTGCTGGAACCATATTGCTTGCTTTCTTGGGCTAGAAATGTTCTGATCACCAAGAGCTGGTTTGTTAGGTGTGGTGCTGAAAATACCGTGTGAGCCTGTAATGCAATGGTTCAGGTACTAGCTGGGCTGTCTCACCTACTATGTTCAGCATTATATATATCGTGTGACTTCACACCTAAAATTCCAAGTTTGTGTAGTAAGCCAATTTGTTCACATGATAAAAACAACCAGAAGTCCTGCTGAAAAACTGGAGAAATACTTTAAGTGCTATTACTCATCCACTCACTCGACTTGCTCTTGCTGTTGTGTTTGAGTGCAAGTTCTTTACCAAAAGCCTATTTCTACCCCAGGTACATCAGGTAAGCATGAAAGTGGGTTGGAATATTTTCACCATACAGCCTGCAGCTTTGTGTGAATCAGGCACTTGTCTCTGCATAAACTAAAGGGAGGATCATATCCTACAGACATGTATATCCAGATCAGAGCTGCTGCAGAACCACAGAAGTGCTTCTGGAAAGTTTGCTTTGGTCCTTTTTCTAATGAATAGTACAGTGTAAAATAAAACTAAAAGTCTTTAAAGAGATTGAATCCTCATTCTGTTATTTATGTGAATGAAAATACTTGAACCTGACTTCATTTCTAAGGTTGTGTTTCTTGTTTTGTTTTGTTTTTTTGAGAACTAAGATGGATATCTACTGATGTCTCTTTCTACAATAAGAAATGCCATTCACTAGATAACAACATTTTAATGCACTGTATTGCCTTACTGACATCGTGATGATAAAGCATGTCCTTTGGAAGCCCAGTGAAGCTCAGTTAGGAGTAATTGTATGAGAAAGTGAAACTTGTGGTAAATGAGTCATTAAGATGTTTTTAATCTGTGAACAATATTTGCCTCAAGAACTTTTTTGTGTGTGGATTTATTTGCTGTGGATATGAGTAGGTGGTGGTTTTTAGCTGTTATCAATATATTGTTTAAATTGTTATTTTCTTTCCTTGTGATTTCCTTTTAGTGCATCTGGGATTTTTTTTTTGGTTCTGATTTTTTAAGGAAACAAGGCTTATGCAATCATGTGATCCAGATGTGGTTGTGTATCTGTCTGTCCTGATGTGGCAGCTTTTTAATCTAGTGGCCACTTCTAAGCAAATTTGAGAGCAGCAGCCATCTCCAACAAGTTACATTCCTACAAATTCAGGAAAATCAAGAGACAGCTACAGGAGAGAGAAGCTTTAGGAGTGGCCCTAATGAGGGGCAGTCCCTCTTCTCAGCATTTACAGTGAGCACATGAGATTCCACACAAGGAGCTATGTTAAAAGTATCCTTACCCCAGGAAAATCTTTAGTTAGAATTCACACCCAGTTTGCTACCAGTGAACACAACTCCCAGATAACACCCATAACAAAGCAGGCTGCATTAGCTCCCTCGTTCACATAACATTGCTTTGTCTTTGTGACCTTGGCCAAGGGGAAGCTAAATCCAAATGCTGTGTGAGTATTGCTAATACCCTGTGTATTTAGAAATATCTGGATTAGATGTGAAGAAATAATCATAAAAATGATGCATTTTATGATTCGTTAAGCTTTCAGTTGACACTGTGACATAACAAAAATGGCACAAAAAGCATGTCTAGACCCCTTTATTAATTGCAATCTTTCTGGGAAATCTGTTTGGAAAGCAGCCTGTTAGTGCCTTCTCCTCTCTTCCCTTGCAATGGCATGCAGCTTTTTTTTTTTTTTAAACCTCTCCTGAAGTTTAATCAACAAAAAAGTCATAGGCATTCTAGGTCACAGGCGTTGTGGTGACTAAAACACTTCAGAGTGAATGTTTTTCATAGACCGCAATGCACTTTGCAAACCCTCCCTTTTTCTTGGATGAACAAAGGTAAAAATACTAATTCCCTTGCTGCACTATGTGCATCAGTTTTCTGTTCACAGGTAATTTGTTGCTTCTCTTTTGCATAAATGAAACTGAATGAAATCATCCCTTTGGCACTTTATTGCTGTTTGAATCCTCATTCAGTTGTTTGGCACGTTAACAGTTCTGCAGGAAACTAACTGCAGTGATCCACTACCTATTTTATGTTGAGCTATTGGGCTTTATTTTCCTGAGATGTTAAATATATTTTCATGCTATAGTCAAGGAAAATACTTAAAAACATTGTTTAATGACTTTCAGTTATCACCTCGATAATACTGTGAAGTTTTCCTGTCATTTTTTATAGGCAAAATTACAGTTTCTGTTACTTTCTTGTTAAAGAAAAGTCTTCAAAGGGAAAACTGAACATATTCAGTTTGATACCTGTAGCATTTCATACCTGTAATAAAAACTGGTGTTCCTACCTACTGCTGTAAGACAACTCATACAGAAAACATTTCCCTTTCTTGTTGCTCATCTCCTAGTTATGGTGGTAATGGGAGGTGAAAGCACTTGCTGGCAGTCATCTGGTTGCTTTTGTTTTTCTTCAGCAGGTGGTGACTCTAAAGATCTGTCACCTGTCTCTTACTTCACTTAAATCTCTGGGTGTGGATGAAAGTTGAGCTGAGACCGTTCCTTGATCTGAATATAGTCCCTTTGTGTTCACAAAGGACTGCGGATAATACTTACTGGCAGTGAGTTATCCTTACAGCTTATGTTCCTCCAACAATACTACCAGAGTGCTACAGGTAGATGGAAGTGAAGTTATGTCACTGGGCAACTTTTCAGCAGTGCACTGTTGGCTTTGCTACCAGCTGCAGGTGGTGGCCAGCATTCAGTGACAAGTTACAATCTGAAGTCTTCTTGACCATGTTGCAATAGGATTATGTCACTGCTGTTGTATCATTTCCACCCTTCTCCATGAGGACAGCTTTCTATTTTTTGCCATTAAGGAAACCATACTGCCTGGAAATAAATCTGTATTACAATGACATTATATGGTGTTGGGAAATAGCTTTGCATCTGATTGGCTTGTTCTTAGAAGATTAGGGACTAAGTAGATATGCAAGTATTTCTTCAGATGTCATTTATATTTAATGTACAACTTGAAAGGGAAGGCTCTGCCAAGAGCTGTCTTCAAATATGCTTAAAAACTTTCATAAGAATTGAATACAAGCAGGGAGTGATGCCTGACCCCCCAAATGCTCTTATAAGTACTGTGTGTAAGAGGATGCTCTTGGCTCCTGCAGCCCTTCTGCTCTGTTTACAAGAATGTTTCCTGGCTGGCTCAGAGAAGCTGGTTTCCAATGGGAATATTAATGCAACAGGAGAGGGAACAACTGGAAAGATGTGGTATGTCTTCCCCCAGACCCGGGATGCTCCCTCAGCAGGGAGAAATGCCTGTGTTCTGCAGCCTTCAGCATCGTCTGCCAGGAAAGCAGCCATCCTGCAACAGACAAAATCTATGAAGGCATTTTAAGAGAGAAGGGATAGGAACAGGTTTGCACTGCCATCTTCAGCCCCAGGGAAAAATGGAGCTCCTTCATTTAGTGGGCAGAGCATGTGGCTGTATGGGGTATCCCACAGGCACTTGGGTATGTGTACTCCAAAGATCCTCACAAGAACAGTGCTTCTGCTGCTCTTTGCACCCGCCATGCAGGAAGAGATGGAGGGATTTCCTCCATGCAGTCACTACCAGTGCTGTGGAAGGAAAATATGTAAGCCCTCCAAGGTACAGCAAGACTACAAAAACATGGGAGAGAAGTAACTGGTGGTAAAGCATGTGTTTGAGGGAGAGAAATCTAGAAAAAAAAAAAAAGGGGGCAGCCTAGAGCTCTAGAAGGGAAAGTGAACAGAGCAGTGGAAGGTTCTGGGAAGACAAGAAAGCTTGGTACAACATATTGCCAAGTCTGCGCATGGATTTTTGAAGATTTTTTTTCTGCTCTAATATAAACATCTCTTTCCTTAATGCAGAAACACAGCTTCACTGATGGTCAGAAGATGCAATCTGGTGATGAAGTGTTTAAACAGCATTTAAGATTTTCCATTACATAGGAGTACCTATTAACCAGAGAAGTTGCATCATTATTGATTTACATTTTTGTGATTTTACATTTTCAAAAATTTTAGCAACTTCTTGGAGTTATGGTGCATGAAAGATTCTGCTAGAGTTAATGGGGTATTTGTATTTAACCACCCTTGTTGCAAGATGTGGAACAAACTTAAGAACTTAAAAAATACTCTGAACTAGAATTCCTAAAGTATCTTAAAAATCCAGTAATACTGCTTTATATAGAAAGCCACGCATCTCTGGAAATCTAGCTGCAGAACAAACCATCACATTACTGTAAAGCTGAATAGCTTTATATACAAAATGCTGAATTTTCAAAATCTTCTATCAGTAGCCTTTTTGTTTTATGGACTATTAAACTGGTGTGCAACAGGCTGTCACTAAACATTTGTTCCATGTTTTGCTGAATGAAGTACAGAAATACAAGGCAGCTGAGGCGCCTTCCCTGCAGAGAGTAAAGATGACAAAATTGGGAGCTGCTGCAAGAACTGAAAAACAGAGGTGTGGGCTACATGCTGTGTGTGTTGCAATGATGGTTATTTAGGGGTTGTGGGAAAAGGAGGCGAGATGCTGGAGCTTGCTGAAATTGTCAGAACTGCTGTATGTTTTATTAACGATCTATAACCTTTTAGATATACAGACTATGCTGCTAATAGCAAAAGCAAAATAACAAAAAGATCTTAATTTGTCTCTTTTTGTAACTGGGAAGAGTTTGATAGTGTGTTGATAGTCTCAGGACATAAACCATCAGTAATAGCTACCAGGAGTCACTGTCAGCCTGAACCTGGCTAAGTGTAAAGCGTGTATAAACTTCATCATCTAATTGCCACTAGTCATTAACCCACTCTTCTAGCTGAATACCATGTAGGACTGGCATGAAACCTGCTGGATAAAGGAATATGACTTCTCTTGCTAACAATCTGGCACTCTGAGCACCCATCCATCTGCTTATCTAGGAGCTCTGTGGTAAAAGCCATGAAGGAAAAATAGGCGAAACTTTTTGACGAGAGATAGCATTAAAGTAAGCATAATGTCAGGTGGGATTAAACTTGGGCTGATAAAATGTGCCTAAAATCTCTTCTGGAGACAGAAGTCTTCACCCACCACACAGGCTCAGCACAGCTAGTGGCAGTGTGAGTGTCTCCAGTCACACAGTGCACCTTTCTTCTTCGTGCAGACCGAGGCAGCAAGGGTACTGTGGCAAGCACACACCTAGTTGCAGTTGTCAGCATCACTTTGGAGTCCAAGCAACTTCCCATGTCAACAGGGTAATTGGCAGAAGATCTTTCACATGCACAGACATACAAATAAGTTGTATTTTGCATTCAAAACTAAGAAGGTGGCCAAACAGTTTTCCTTCAAGATCTTGATGACTTTTTCTTATTTAGGTTATTTTCAGGATTGGGAGAGATTGATTGCAAATGCCAAGTCATGTTATAAAAACAGTATCAGACACTTTAAGGAGATGGGAAGAAGCATCACTGAAGGGTGCAAGCCTGGAAGAATGTGCTTCACAGAGAGAAAACTTGTGGGTAGATTAACATTTTCTGGATAAGGCCATGCTCATTCCTTGTGTACCCCCAGGGATACTATGCACTGGGACCAAAACCTTTGTTGTCTGAATTCTCCCAATTCTTCATTACTGTAGTGCAGCAGGGGCTGGAGGCATCTGTACCTGGCTGAGGGATCCACACAGGCAGAGAAGAGAAGAGGGGCTCCATGTAATAGTTTAAGAACTACTATCCTAAATAAATAAATATGGCCTCAGGCCAGCCTTGTTTAATCTTTTGAGGCTTTGGAGATATTGAAACATGATGTGATAACAAGCAGCTGTATTTCACGAAATATTTACCAATGCTCAGTGTGTGCACTCTCTTCAAGCCATCCATCCTCTTTCATTATTTCACCAGATACTGTGACTCATTTCTGAGTCTGTGATACTTGGCTACTGAAATAATTAATCTTGAATAGAAACTAAAATTTGGTTGTATCATGCAGGATTTTCATTTTGAATGAGAGTCCAGTCAGGGATGTCTGAGCTTTAAACTTGCTCATTTCCATCTGTAAAAGCAAATAGTAAAATATTAATAAAATTGCTTGGAACCAAAAAATATTAGCATTCAAAAATCTCCATATCTTTGGATATTTGATTAAAAATTCCGATTTTACTTTGAGTATTTCTGCATATACGTATAGCTAAGAAGCTTTATCCATACAGCAGTTACTAAAACAGGTCTGACCAGCCTATTTTGTGCAGTGGGAACAGCAAGAGTATGAAAATTAGTTTCTAAGTAGGAAATAAGATCAGCCAGGAACCAGACATCTCTTTTCTTCAGTTCTGATACATGAGGTCTTTCAAAATATGTTTCAAAAGTATTTGATAGCTTCCCTTCTATTTTAGGAAAATACATAGACATAACTGCTTTAAAGGAAGAAAGCCGTCTGTAAAACATGAGAACTTGTGGGTTTGTACTTGACTTGTGCACTTTCTCCTCGCCTTTCCAAAATGCCTCTTTGAATTACAACCTCCCAAGAGAGCTATGAGCCCATAACTGAGGCTATCAGCTGGGGTAGACAACTTACCTGTTTCTCAGTGTGCAGTTCAGTGGATGGTTTCTGTGTCCCTGTTTTTATTTACTTTCCCACCAGTGTCTCTAAGCAATTACAAAGGCTTCTCTTTTCCAGTAGTTGGCCTTCGTGGCTCTCCATAATGCACTTAGCCTGTCTAAAATTAGTGACTTCTGTCTGTAACTAAGTATATGTGGAGCTGGACTCAGTGTAGCAGAGAAAATACAAACTAAACACAGGGAGGAAGAAGAAAATTGCAATAATTACACAATCATCCAACCTAGAGAGCCAGTTAGCATCATTGGCAGCCTTTGTTCACATGATCTTGTGGGCAACCAGATAGAAAAAAAGTGACAATTATTCTTTTTTTTTTTTTTTTTACTTCCTCCTCTGGTGTTTGTGAATGAAATCTGCTAGCAGCATGACAAAGCCTGCTGCTGCCACTATACCTGCGGCCAGCTCTCCAGTAGTTGCCAGTGCAGCTGAGACCTTCAATTACACAGGCACCTGCCAGTCCTCCTCCCCTCAATCTCTACTCTTCTTCTTTCTCCAATCTTTTTCCTCATGCTCTGCTGCTCTTCCTCATTTCATCTCCTCTCCAGTTATGAATCTGTCTTTTTCGAACATGATATACGCTAGAGAAAAAGTAACACCTTACGTTCAAGATACAAATCAATCCCACAGTGGCACATATGGATCCTGAATTTGGCAGGGATTTAGATGAGATCTTGAAATTTCCATCACATAAAATTTGGTGTAAAGTTTTTCAATTTCATCAATTCATCTTGTAGATTCTTCCTATTTACAGTTTTGTCTGTGTGGAAATAAGTATGATGTTAAGTTCAGATATCCACCTGCTTCCACGGATTTGTCACGCAGGATGTCTGTAAATTTGGTTGCTTAAAGCTCTCTTTCAAAACTTCAAATTTAAATGGAAGAGCATTAAGTTTATCTTGTGGCTAATTGCATTACATCATTACATTATAGCAAAGTGGTTAGCAGTAGGAGAACTTCTGAAGGCTAGATCTACTTGGAGTTCAGATGGCTTTTAAAGAAAGACCTGCAACCACAGTTTGTCCATCTGCTGGCTTCCCTTCCTTAATAATGTTTGAATTTACTGATAATTCCAGCTTATGTTTGACAGGCCTTGAGAACATGAAGCTCCTGGAAGCTTGATCAAAACCAGCAAGTGGTCAGAGGCCGCTGGCCCAGGTTAATGCCACCCACCCAAATTTTAAGGCAGTTTGTCCAGCTGGTCCCTGACACAGAGCGCTGTGAGGGGTGCAGAGCAGTGAGGGGCATCTGGGAGCACTACAGAAAAGGGGATCCATGTGCCTGTTGAACATAAAATACAGAGGGATCTGGTGGCTGCAGTTCTGTTCAGCACATAATTTGCTAGCTTCCAAAGAAAGCAATTCACGTTTAAAAACAGCAGGAAGGGCGTACGTGCTGAGTGATGAGAGAGACACGTCTGTGTGGCCTCCCTCCCCTACTCCTCACAGGTGCAGCGACCCAGAGGGGAGGGATGGCTGTCATGGGCACGGCCCCCTGGCAATAAGCTGCTTTTTCTTATTCTGATGGGCAGAGTGTTGCTGTAGTTCTGCGGTCTCTGCTGACCAACTTGCCAGGAATTGCATGCATGCAGTTTGCTGAGGAGTGTCCAGGAGTCCCCAGGTTTCCCAGCAGCCCTACTTATGCTAGCTTTTTATTTGCAAAGCTGAAAATTAATTAGGATATTTAATGCTCTGTGAAGAATTCAATAAAGCAGTCTAAGGTGTTGACATGCTTGCCTTGAACAAATAAAAGTCACCTGTGATTATTCTTATTGCCTGCTGTGGAGCTGTAGCCTGGCTGCTGAGACAGGGATCCTCAGTAGAGTGAAGTCAGGAGCAATGACAATTGGACACGTGACATTTTCAGTTTGCTATAAATTCATCTGTAAATAGCAGAGCCTGATATTAACGAGACCGGGCATCTCATTAAATAACATGAGATAACAATAAATAATGCTCAATGTGCCATTATGGAACTCTGCAGTACCTGATTTTGAGTATTACAGATCAAATTATGGAAACACTATGTTTTTTTCTGCATGGATTTACAACTATAGGCTCTCCATGTTTTAATGTGTGAAAATTTTCATGTAATGGGAGAAATTTTATATGTTTCATAAATCAGAGTACCCTGGTAACCATTCTGATTCAAAGCATAAAGAGCAGTCTGTCAAGTTCTTCGTCCTTATCTCTTGGGTGAAAATCTTTTCTATGTTTGCCAAGAAAATATACTAGTACGTGACCGCCTGATAAGCAAATCTTTCACTGACTCAATTTCAAAATAGATTACTATTAGGCAATATATACGTTTTCAGTGGTAACTGTTTGGACTGCTCAGATATATTTTTATAATGGTTTTAAAAATCACTCAGGATTAAAAACTCCTGGATCCTTGCTGTCTGGGATGAAGGTTACAAGGAATGTTACTGTGTTCCAAGTGATGGTGCCAACAGGGACATGCAGGTACATACACATAAAATATGTTCATGATATGAGACAGAAAAATGCAGTTTTGTAGTGTGCATTTTTGTATATGCTACGAAATAGCTTTTTCCTACGATATTGTGTATGCTGCATCATCCTAAGTATTTGATAGGGAACACGTTGATCCTTAATGATTAGAAAAGCTGCTTCTTGTATAGGAACTTTTGAATCCATCTGTGCTTTACCCTGTGGGAAGAGTTCTTAGCAGCTGCTTCTTTTTAAAGAAATTCAAAGAGGATATCTATTTGTGGGCTGGAGTTGCCATTACAGGTCTTCTCCGCACTATTGCATCCTGTCCACATCTCTACTATGCTACATGGAGACCTCAACTGCTCCACCCTAAATATATAGTCCTCTTAAAACTTGTTTGTTTTCAATGAGGTCTGCAAGCTAAATTGAAAATAAATACAGCATATGCAGAATGTTTTTTTCCTCTTTGCCTTTCAAAAAACATCATTCTTACATGTACCTGACATACCAATAAAACTTTATAATACATTTGTCCTTTTACTGCTAATGTTTTCAGATGCCCCAGTGAGGACCACAAAAAAACATAAGATGAAGCACTTGTGACCTTAAAGATTTTGAGATCTAATTTAGAAATTGGTGTAATACACAAACTTGATTGGGTGCAATTTATCTTCCTGTTCATGTTGTCAGCAAGACCCCCTGCAGGTGTTTTATTACAAACTCTAGCAATAACAACAACAAAACAGATTTCTGGGGATTTTAACAACTACTACAACAATCTACTCCTACTTTCTTTTACATCAATGTTAGCTCAAATCAAAGTAGTCAAAAGAAGATAAAGATTCAATGTAGGAAATACTGTTCTTTAGGATAACACCAAAATATCTACATGGTTGGGTGCGTACATGATCCATATTTAGGCATCTTGCTTAGGTGAGCTGAACGATCTAAGCAGCTACGTCTTTCACTTGATTTATGAGCTGTTTTGCAAGCCATAGGCTACAGAGGGAAAGTACAGGAGATCAGTTGTGTCCCCATCAGTAAATGAAGAGGAAAAGTGCTCCTGGAGACCTTGCTCTGTCATCCTCCTTTCCTTCATTCCTTCTGCTTGGTAACGTGAGAGTGACTGTTTGCCTAGCATGGTCTCTGGGCTGCCCAAGGACTGACTGTTCAGTAATTATGCCCTGAATCTCTCGAGAAGCAGAGCATCGCTGACAGGAGGAAACAGCTTGGAAATAGCTGCTGTGATTATTGAGCGCAGGAATCAGTCTTATCCAATGGATTTCTGTACCAAAGTCCATCCAACCCACTCAAAGAGAATTGTTAGCATTTCATTCTATTTACATCTACTATAGCAATTCTCTGTGAGCTGAACTTCCCAGTGTGAAAAAAAACAGCTCATTATAAGGAGACAACCTGTCTGTATCCTTCTTCTTTTTGGAGGGAGATTGCCCATAGTCATTCACGCGTACTTTATCCCTTCTACAAAATGAGATGTTGTAATAGTCTCATATGTAATGTAATTGTATCTTAGTTCGCATTGCATAAAATGATGAAATTCAAATTACTGATGGGAAACACCTTTCCCTGACATTAAAACACAAATGTTTCACTGTTTCACAATAATACTAAACTATGGAAGGTGATACATAAAAAATAAAAAATAAAAAATAAAAAATAAAAAATAAAAAAAAGTGAAATGGAAAGAAGTAGTGAAAGTTTCTGGAAAGGCATGACTGTAGATGAGCTGTCTCAAAGCAGCAGAGCAGGTCCATGGCACAGAGGCTGCTGCCTTCCTTGCAGCAGTGCACAATGCCTGATGTTGATGTAGCTGTGCTCCAACACCAGAGATGTTTGTCTTTGGTACCAGATGGAGGCTGGCAACTAAAAGGTGTTTGTCGTTTATTTACAACACACCAATGAATAATATTAAGCATGCTGCTTATCCACTGATCTCAACGACTTTTCCCTGAGAAGAGAGTAAGCTCCTACATTTTCTTGTAGTACGCTTTGTACCAACTTTTTAATGAGTTAGCTCTTCCAACTGACAAGAAACAGAGAAATCATCTGGCAATTCCTCTTGCTGGAGCTGAAGCCAGGGCTGAGCAGGTGAACAACCTTTTACATTTCTTCCTGCCCCTCTACAACTGAACAGCAATGGGGCACTTGTTTTCTGCTGCGTAATTCATGTGTATTTCAGTATTTATATAACAGAAGTAAAACAATGCTTGACTTAAAAATACACACCAAAAAGCAGAATCCATAATTTAGTCTCACTGCTGGTGTGAGATCCTCTGGAATCTGAGTGCCACTAAGCTGTGCTCAGCAAAGCTGAAACTCAAGGGTGCCTACAGATGATAATTAAACAACTAATAACCTTGCTTGGAGAGCCTATTGCATATGACAGAATATGTACAACAAATGGAACTGAAATGCAAAATCACTCTAAAATAGCATAATGATTCTAAATATGGAGTTAGGAGTGGTGATGATCTCTTTCCAAATAGAAGTAGTCATGAGTGTGGTAGTACTTTGCTAAACAAGATAGCTTAGTAGTCAAATTCTGGGTGAAAGGAAAGAGGGACTCATCATTCACTCTGGCAAAAAGTCCTAGCTCATAAGAAAGCTATATAATTAATGCTAGATACTTAAAAGCCATGAATTGCAGTTTCTATGTAAGCTTTGGAAATGGAAAAATGTATCCTGGCAATATTCCTGAGGAGGTAGAGAGGGTATCCGGTGATATTTATGTAGATTAAATCTGAAACTGACAGCCAGGGACCTGAAAGATAAACATATACCTAAAGGTTATGGCTCAACTTTCAGTGGAAATTATGAGGGCTTCTTTGACAGGCAGAATCTGCTCATGGCTCGTAAATTAACGTACAACTCTAAAGGTAGTAACTGCTGAGAACCAAGCTGAACACTGATTTTGCTTTGGTTTAGTTTTAAAAAATATTTCCTGACCACAAATTTTACAGTTGAAAACCACATTCGTGCCAGTTCTCCAAAGATGCGTAATCAGAGGAGGTGATAGATATGTGGCTGCTGCTCTAATCACACTTAACTGACAACTTATACAAGCCATCAATTTGAGGAAACACCTAGATGCTAAAAAGCCCAGGATAAAGAACAGAGCCCCACGGAGTAGTTTAAGGCTCCACACACTACTAGAAATAAAATCAGCAGAGGAAGTGAAAGAAATATAATTAGAAAACTGTCTTGAACCAGACAAACCCTCTTGTGTTGTATGCAAAGTTTACTGTGAAAGCTAATGACACTAAAAGCTAATTCAGTATCATCTAAAACATACAATAAAACTGGAATCTGTAGTCAAGGTTTTCACAGCTAATTGATTGACTTAGATTCTCACATTGCAACAAATAGAGTGAGTGGTACAAACTCTTGAGCTTGAATTATTAGTTTCCTGCTCCTTGGTGTCTCCTAGGAGCCAGGTAAGCATGTAAGAAAATAAGTTTTCATCTATGATTACAATTATATATTGTAGTATGTACTTATATTTAAATCTGTGGCCATCTTGTCTGGGGAAGCCTACATCTATTGTTTAGATAGGGAATACTAAGAGAAGTGATCCTTAATACTGGACTGTGTTTTGTATTGCTTTTATTGTATGCCTTCCTTTCTGTCTTGTTAAAGATAGCTAATCTGCTCTGAGCTCTGTCCTTCCATGTCTAGACCATCACTGGTGGCTATAATTTCTGCTTGGATGAAAGCTTTAGCATCTCTGTCACGGTTTCTCCCATGACTCCAGTGTAGGCACTGGTTGTTTCTCACTGGCAGACAGACCTCTATGTGTTACCATTTTGTGCTATCATACCTCCCAGGAACAGGGGATCTCTCAGAAGTTTTAAGGAAGGATTAGTTTTCCAGTAAAATCATTGTGAGTGCTAAACTGCCTTCAAATACAGGAGAGACTAGGAAGGAATTTGTTCCCTTTCTGTCCTTTATTTTTTTTTTTTTTCAAATAACTGGATGCAGTGAGAACTGCTGTATCTCTCTGGAACTGTTTCATACTCCAGAATCTATTCCTCTTTTGCAAGTGAAAGCTTACAGTCATAAGTTCTACTTACAAGCAAGCAAAATCCCCAAGCAAACAGACAAAATAAAAACCTTTAAGGATAGAACCCAGGTAAAACAATTTGGAGATGTCTGAGTGTTCAGTAAGCCTGATGCAATTGTTTCAAGTATGAACAGCCCAGTTTATTTTCAGTGAAGGTTGTCTTAATCTCTAAAAGTACTCTGTGCATTGTGTTATACCCACTGAGTATAAACTCAAAGGAGCTCAATGCACTGTTCTGATACCACAAATCTGGCTGATTATCACAAAACCGATTATTGCTAACAGCTGACTGAGCAGTCACGGCAAACAGTAGTCTGACCAGCAAACCCTTAAAATGTCCACTTTCTGACAGTGCACACTGACATCGAAATAAATGTGATGCTGTGACATGGTCAGGTGACACTAAAACATCTTCAACTCCTGGACAGCGCTCCCAGGAAGGCTTGAAGTGGCAAAAAGGGAAAATAATAATAATAAAAAAAAATGTTAGTAAGGCTCAAGAGAGCTCTTCCCTAAGTAATGTTTTTGTTTGCTTGCTTTTTAATGCAATGTTACTTGGAAAGTGTCATGGATAGATTAAAATGAACCCTTCAAAACTCTCTCACTATTCCATCTTTCTTTAAGAGTGCAGACAAGCTTGTAAAGGTGCTAACTTGCAGGTGAATGCTCTGCTGTTAGCACCCGTGGTCCTGACTGCTGGCCAGCTACTGGTTATAGTGAGGAGCAGGTTCTCAGCAAGAGCCCTGAGCCCAAGCCCCATGCAGAAGGCAGCACAAGGTGGGTTACACAGAAAGATGTTGGTTCTGTCACGACTCGAGGAAGTTGGGTGTGCTTTGTTACTAAGTTTCAGGGAAAATTAATTGAGAAGCTTACTCATTTGCAAGCGAGCAGGGGAAATTCCTGTGGTGCACGCTGAGTGCAGATTGGGGATTCCTGGCGCAATGAGCCCTCATGGCATATATGTTGGTATTACTTTATTGCTGTTGTTGATTGCGAGAAGGGATTAATGACAAGGAGCTGCTTAACAAGTTAACGAACACGAGTAATGTCATCCAATTGTTACAACCTCCTTAATTCCTCGGTTAAACGTTTATTTCACTGGAAATTCCCAAGGATAAAATGAGTCACGGCAGAACGGACAAAGTTGGGATAAGGCCCCCCCGGGTAACCAGCCCACAGCCCCCTGCCCGCTCCCAGGGGCGGGGAGCGCCGTGAGGCGAGGACCGGGAGCTGGCAGCGGCCCGGCGCGAGCCTCGCCGCCCCCTCACGGGCATGCGCGACCGCGGCGCAGGGTGCATGCGCCTCGCGGGCCCCCGCCAGAGCGCCGCGCGTGCGCAGAGCGCCGCACCGGGCAGCGACTAGGGAGGGTGGGAGGGAAGGAGGGAAGGAGGGCAGAAGGGCGGGCGGGCGGACGGCCGGCGGAGCCTTCGCCGCGCTGTGCCCGGGCAGGGCACGGGGGGCTCCTCCGCCTCGGGGGGGGGGCTCCAGCGGCGGCCGAGCACCCCCGGTCGCGACCGTGCCGGCGGCTCCCGCCCGGGGCAGTGCCCCAGTTTGTATCCAATCACCGCAGCGCGTGCACCGAGCGGGGCGTAAACAAGCCCCGGGAAACCCCCCTCCGCCCCGCGCCGCTCCGCTCCGCTCCCCGCGCCGCCCCGCAGCCTCCCCCCGCCGCCCCCTCCGGCGAGGCGCGCTCCCGCCGCCCAACCGCCTCACCCGCCCTCCCCGCCCCCCCGGCCGCCCGCCCAGCCGGCGCCGCCCGCGCCGCCGCCGCACGCACCCCGCTGCCCGCTCCCCGCTCCCGCAACGCGCCCGCGGGTGGGTGCCGCGGCCTCCGCCCGGGGAAGGTAAGGGGCCCGCCGGGGCGCGGCTGCGGGCAGGGGGGGGGGGCTGGCGGCCAGCCGCCGGCCGTGACACCGCTCCCGGCGCCGCCGCTGCTGGGGCGGGGGCCGCCGAGGAAGTTTCTCCTTGGTTAATGAGCCGCTAATGAGGGAGCGGGATGCGGGGCTGCCCGAGGGGCCGGCGGGCGGTGACGGGCGCTCCGGGAGCGAGCAGTAGCAGCCGGGTCCCGCGGGGCGGTCGGTTACATAAGGTGCCGGTGGGGAGGAGAGGGACGAGCCCGCCCTGCCTTCCCTTCCCTTCCCTTCCCTTCCCTCGGCAGGTACCGGGCAGCCCGTCCCCATCGCCGCGCCGCCCATCCCGCCCGAGGGGGCGGCAGCTCCCGGCACGTGTTGGAGGGGGGGTGCCGGGCTCGGTGCTGATCGCAAATAAACGTTCCGGCAGAACAAAGTTTAAAGAACTTGATTTTTTTCCTCCCTCCCCCCTTATCCTTCATGCGCGCGGTTCGCGTGATGCGATGGGTGGGGTGAATCATCGGTTCCGCGGAACCCAAGCAAGTGAATCACCTCGCGGCGCACACAGCGGGGGGCCGGGGGGTGGCCTCGGCTCCCAGGGCACGGGCAGGGCCCGACCCCCCCCCGGGCTGTCCGGGGGCAGCGGGAGGGCTGGGGAAGTCCTGCAGCGCTCGGTGGTCCGGGGGCAACCTGTTTCTGCATCGGCTCCCTGCCCTTCATTTTCTCCACGTCCTCAAAGGAAGGATGCTAATGACGAGATTTAAGTAACTGTGCCATTCGAAGTATGTTAATTTAAAGTCAGATTTAACCAAAACAAGCAAAACGTGAATGGTATCACACCGTATCCATAGCCCAAAACCTGAGACAGATCCCAGGTCCTTTTAATCTGGGATTGGTTTTGCGTAGTTTTGTTAAGTGAAAATAGTTAGTCTCTGGTGCAGTAAATACATAAATACATATTTGGAAAACAAACAGGTTTGTTTAATAAACATGCTAGAGTTGCACCTAGGTAGAGTTGTGCTCCCGATCCTCTTGCCTGTGGCTGTTTTAAATGGGATTAAGGCTGGGTCCTATATATAGTTTTTCTTTCAACTCTGACTTGATTCCAGAGTTGAATTCCATTTTCTACTTTTTGTTGACATGTTTATCTCTCCCTGTACACAGGCAGGACTTTGAATTTTGTAAGATGATTTCCTCTTTTCTTGGTATACCTGCCAGTGCCTAGAAATGAGGTCCCTGTTTATGATGGGGAGGTGGTGCTGGACAAATACAAGCACTCAGTAGTTTTACAATGCAAAAGTATGTGAAGATCTTTGTGCCTCTTACTGGTAAACCGTTCTGTCACCTTTGGCATCGGGTATCCTTTATCTGTCTGCCTGTGTTTTGTACCTCTATTCATTCTCCAAACAGGAATGGAGAAATAAATCAGTCATGGAAAGGATTGATTCTGGTATTTGCTTATGTATTACTTCAGCGTTCATTGTGTGGCTCTGAACGCCTCGCAGTCAGAAGATTCTGAAGTTAACCAAGTTAATCCTGCGTGCGGCTGAACAGTTCTCTGAACAGATCCTCTTAGGTACATTGGGTGGTAAAGCCAACAAACAGCAACAAATCCCATTTCTCAGGTGCATTTAAATCAGTAGTCAGACAGCACCCATCCTTCCTTAGTTAATTTCCTTACAAAGAAGGTAGAAGCATACACTATGTATAGCATTATACGTGCCTACAAAGAGACCTCAATTGAAAGCAGTACAGCAAGTAAAGCTGTAAGTGGGCTCACCACTCTGCTTCAGCCTTTTCCCCCTGCTCTCTATGCACCCTGGGCTTGAAAGTAAAAGTGAAAAATGCTAGAGTTCACTTTTAAGCCTGCAGAATGTGCAAAATGAAGTGAGATAAAACGGATTGGTTTAAGGTTGCGTCTGCGCAGCGCCATTTTTAGGATTGATAAGCAGCTTACTGTAGGACATGCAGCACAAGTTGGAAAACTGCGGAGGGCAATGCAGATAAAAGTGGAGTGTCTGAACTTTGTATGCTGGCTTTTGTTATGTTGGGATACATAGGCTTTGTTCTTAACATGGTTAATTTGTGAACAGATATAGTCATGCCCTTTTGTAAATAAAAATGGGGTGATGTTATAATGTTTATTTGAAATGGATAGTACTTTGCTCAAAAAATAGTTCACGGTATCAGCTGCTTTGCAGATTCTGTGCAATGAAAGACTGGTGCCTACAGCACCTTTGCAAGTCCTTCTAGCTATCTCAGCTGGAAATGGATGGTTAACATCCCAACGGGAAGAAGATAAATTAGATGCTTTCTTCTTCACAGTTTTTGCTTTAAAAACTCTTTCTAGATAGATGCAGCAGTCTCAAGCAAAGTTTTGAACTACTGGTGTGGAAAGAAATATTGGTGGTGCTGAAAAAGAATCAGTTCTTCAACTTCTTCATTGAAAACTTTGTACCAGGTATACATCCACCTGGCAGTCCTTTGGTCCCTAAATCCTCAGTTAAAAACAGTTGTTGCAGTTTTGTGTAAAGAAAAGTTAAATAAGGTAGTTAATTTCTATTAATAGTCTCAAGTAGGATTCTAAAATATTAAGAAAATTGTTAAGTTAAAAAAAAAAATTGACACTACAAGTTGTGTCTCTTTCTATCACTTTTGTTATTAGACTTGTAGCCAGTCTATTCTTGAATGTTGGTAAATAGTACTTTAGATATTTCCTAGAGGGATGCTTATTTCCCTGATGGCTGTGTTTTTCATGTTACATTTTTTCCAGTAAATGTAGCGTCATGGAAAGTACCAGCTTGACAGACTTTGAGACTGAAACCCCTCAATGAGCAGAGCAGGTGCAGCACAGGCAGCAAGCTCCACCGTGCAATGGCAAGAGCGTGTGCAGCTAGCTGCATGTGTGCCGTTACCTTCTCTGTCTTAGTTTTGTTGTTTATAAAATAATCATTGTTGTTTATAAAACAAAAACTGTTTGTTACCAAATGCAGGACACTTTTGGAATGAAAGATACATAGTGTTACTTGACCACTATGGTCTCAACAGCTGTCACTATTGGTTCTTACTTGTGAAACAACTAAATTTGACTGGCTACCTAAAGCTGAAACGGTTTATCCCGTTATTAATAGCTGAATTCATCTTTGTCTCAGCAGCTTTCCTAACATCTGGCCAAACTGTTCATTTGCTACTGGTCATCAGTCATTTCTTGTCTGTTGTGGAAGAATCTTCTTCCTTTGTTTGTCATTATTTTGTATGGTTAGAGGTTTGGATGAAATAAAATATAAAAATAGCCCACTAATTTGCCATAATGTTAGTAAGAATCCCATTTTCAAAAGAGACATAATGAGGAAAAGAAGAGAAAACTTTCTTTCTCAGAAGAGGTTAAAGATGAGAGTAGAAGTTATTGAGAGGATCTTGACTTTCTTATGATACCTTTATTTTACCGACTGCTGCAGCCCTGAGAGGGAGGCTTCACTGGGCTTCCGTTTGTTGCAGTCTGTTAGGGTTCAAGATCTGCTTTCCTACATTTAATTGTCACTGGCAGTGGAATTTGAACTAATTGTTTGGTTTACAGAGTGTACGTGGGCACTGGGCAGTGACTGCTGAAGAACCATGTTTAGGTATATACATTTTTGTGTGTATATGTATACAAGCACAACGCTAACGCTGCAAATGCGGTGCCTTTGGTGACCCCTTGTGCACAGCTTCAGGACGGGTTCTTCTACAGGCCGGAACACCACTGTGCAGTCACACCACTTAACTCAAAGCAAATTCTTATCAAAACGAACACTTTCTACACAGTTAATCTCTAACGTAGATATATCAGGAAATAGTGTTGGGATCTAAATGGTGAAACAGTATTTTTTTTCCTGATTCATTGGTATGATTCATTCTATGCATATTCTTGATGGCAGCTTTACAAAATTATTTTTTGACAAAGATGCATTGTTTCTGGCAACTTTCTGGCAATTACCGACTTCCTTAGAAAAATCTATGGCTCTGTGTGTATGGATAGCAGACAGCTGAATCAGTGAGTAAAATCTGATACCAGCAGGGAGGGTTGTAGTTTGTAGTTGACATAGAATTTCTTACATCCTTTTTCTTACTTCCATCTTCCCAACCCCACCCTGCACATTTGTTTAGCTCACCTGTTACAGCTTAGTCTTTGTCCTGCGAGCTCTTGGGGAATACTTTGTCACTGGTGCTGTGTTTGTAACTCCTGCAGCACTTTGGTATTTTGGTTGATTTGGCTTCCAGTCTCTATGGAAATAAGTAATAAACAATAGCTTCCATCTGAGATGTTTTTGCTTAAATCGTTAGTGTGTTCCTATCCCAGTCCAACTAAAAACCCAAACAACTTTTTTGCAGTTTGAATAGGCCATTTGTCTGAAAACCACCACTATAAGTAAAATACAAGTTTAAATAGACAACAGTATGAATGAAGGAGAATAACAAATCTAAATTCACTATTTTTATTATGACTGTTGTGAAGCTTGTCTGAAGGAGCCCATGAATGCTACCAAGAGCAAACTTAAGCTCTAGGAAAAATAAGACTTCTGTTTTGTTTCAACGTAGTTCAGCAGAAAAATCTCACAGGAATTCTCAAATGTGATGGTTATGGAAACAGTCCTAGTGATGACCTTCTGCAAGGCACAGATTGGTTGCAATTTACTTACACAATATTTTTATGGTTTCTTCTAGTCTTTCTTAAAAACTAAAACTAAAAATACGATTTGTGATGTTCCAGTGTAGCCAGTGTCGCGGTGCCCTAAGTAGAAGCTAGTTGAGCTGCAAATTTGGAATCACACACTTTTTATACCTGAGCTTTACTTCACGAGGGTGTGGAGTTAGAAACTGCTTGCACTGAGTATAGACAGATGAAATTGCTGCAGCTGACTGTTTCCATGAGGAACCAAGTGTTATGGTTGTGAGTTGATGACAGGGAAGCAATGTATCTTCAACTTGTAATTAGTAGGGTGATTTCACATTGGCCCTATATCACAGTATAAGGAATATATGGATTTACAACATAGGGTTACCTGGTACATTTATATAAATTTCTCTTTGCAGTGGTCCTTGAAAGTGTTACTGTTCATAGATTACTTTTTAGAGCTAGTGTAATTGTTGTGTAGCAGTTTGTCAGTACTAACGGATTCCATTTCACCAGTCAAACAAAAAAATAACCAACTGAGTTTGCAACAACTGTGAACTGGTAGACGTATGGTCACAGAGGTGAATTTATGACTTTTTATGAGACAGTGCAGAAGTAGAATATACAAGATTTTTCTTTAGAACTATAAAATGGAACATTTTAATATGCACTAATATTTGCATTTCTTTAAGTTTATACCATCATATAAGAAATCAATGCGTTTTAGTATGCACTCATACAGATAGTGTGGAAGTATGAGAGCACACTTGGATTAACTCTTATTTTCATCTACCTAAAGACACTTCATTTTTGCTTTCATTCATTTAAATGTGGAGTTTATTCGCAGAAGTAAGAGCTCTTTTATTTCTTTTTTGTTTGAAAAACAGTTAAAAGAGAAGAACATAGGCTGTATTCTGCCCCAGCTGTTTTGTAGCTTTCACTGAGTGTCCTAACACATGAAAAAGCTGCTGTTGTGGAGCAGTCTCATTTTTTAGTCTTGGCTTTCTCCTAATCACTACATTTTTCACACTTTGTGAATTTGTGATGCAGAAAGGAAGTACCTGAAGATTTAAAGTATTTCTAAGGTTGTAATTTCTATTTTGGCTTCGTCAGTACGGTGATAGCACCTACTGGCCTTGATCAATAGCAAGGTTTGAGTACTAAAAGAAGCTCTCCAAATGTTAACATTAAGTCTCCTTAGCAGTTGCTGACATAGTAATACAATGTAATACCGATGACATGACCTATGAAAGGCTATTAATTTCCTGATTCTATGAAGCTCTATGTAGAGGCACTGGAGTTCCTTTCAATAGCAGGAGACTTCCATTGTGCTTCCTAGTTCTGGTTCTTCTTTTTAGCGATACTGGTAAAATACCATCACCTAATTAATTTAGTTTGGATTTGAAGGGTTTGTTAGGTTATTACAGTATGTGTTCAGAGTCCCTCAGAGAAATCAACACGTTCCTTTGGGATGTAAAATGTATCAGGATTATCTATTTATTTAAGTTTCTTAAATACAATTTTTCAGATGACTTTTTGTATTGTATTGTATCTATTAGAATCTTTATGTACTACCAACGCACGTTACAGTAATAGAATCCAAACATTAAATACTCTGAAGACAGATTTCAGTGCTAGTTACTACTTATCAGATCGGACAGATAATTTCGCTCTGCCACAGAAAAAGTAGTTGATCTTGAGATAAAAGAAAAAAAGTCTTGAGGTCTTGAGTCATTTTTAGAGAAGCCATCACCACTAATTAAAGGAAGTGCAATTATATTTATCTCTTCCTTCAAGAAGAAGAATAGAATATATAAGAAAACAAGCTCTTGATTAAGTTTATACTGAAAACACTTTTCTTTTTTTTTTCAGATGGAACATCATCTTTTAAATAGCCAATGTGTGGATTGAATGAAGTTAAAGATGTTTCTTTCTTTCATGGTTTTATAAAATCATTATTTACTTTTTTGAAGAATCATGAGTAGTAGCTGCAGAGACAAAAGATCCTTTGTATGTTATAAGTGATATTTTGACTAAGTGCTCTTGGTTGATTCTGGCTGTGGAATTTCCCTGCTTACAAAGTGATTTTGAAGGGCTGCTTAATCAAACCAATATTTTTCATCTTTCTATCATAACGCTTTTGATATATTGCAGATAAAGTAAATTTTCATGCTTTCATTCCACATACTTACCAAAATTTGCAACTGTATTGTGTGGACAGTGATCACAGAATGCAAATGGATTTGTTTTAAATAAAGTACTCAGTGACAGTTGGTGCCTCACACAGGCAAGTGTTTAAAGTCTACTATTGATATGTAATTTCTTTGTATTCACTGCTGAAAATTTGGAACATAAATTGGTTTGGGATTGGTCTACAATTCAAAATTTCCATTAATTGCAGAGGAGCTTTTCTGGTGAATTCAGTGTGAAGCTGGAGGAAACCAGTCACAAACATAATAGAGGAGCTTTTCTGTAACACCTGACTTCTCAAGTTATAATAGCTCTTGCTAGATCAACTAGTACAATAGGGAAACACAAATGATTGGGCATATAAATCCTTTAGGTCTGAAACAACAGCAGCAGACTTTGAACTAATGGTGTAGTTTCAGAAGATGTCTACTGTCACTGCTACTGAAAGAGGGAAATGCTATCTCAGACATTGAGCCCTGCCAGTCATTGAACCCTCAGACTGATTAAGTTTAACTTAACTAGCAAGAAACTAATACAAATGAACTTACAGATGGATCCCTTTTTTGGTATAACTGTCCAATAGATCAGCTCCACTATTCAGGTAATCGTAGATTTAGGACAAGTTGGAAATAGTTGCTTTGAGTTTATTGTAATTATGCCAATCAAACAGACGATTTTGAGGGAAAAGTATGTTTATCACCTATAAAACAAAGGGAAGTAGAGGGAGAAATCATGAGGTAGTTCTCCATCACGGACAGAAAGAATGTAGAGGTGGTTACTGTAAGAACACAGAAAGCTCTAGTTGGAGGTGAAATGTGGGAAAAGTGTCATTGTACTCTACGGGCACGATGACACTAAGTCTGTAATTGGTGCTGTCTGGAAGGTCTGTGAGTCCTAGTTTCCACGTTTGACTTGTTGTGATGAGATCTGGGAAGTGAGAGGTGGAATTTTCTGATGAAAAATATTCTTACTGAATTCATTCCAGCATCTGGGGTTCTTGACAATGTATATTTACATTGATGGAAGGGCTGCGTAAATAGAGCAGTGTATATTGTGAAAGCAGTTCTTCCATATTTCACTAAGGTAATCTCTGGGCTTCCTTTCTTGGATACTTACTAAATTGCTGCCTTGGAAATGGGTTTGGGTCAGAGGGATGTGAAGCAAGGAGGAAGTTAGACATTCTCTGAGTCCAGACCACTAGGTGCAGACAGATTCCGCACCTCTGACTTTTTTCCTGGTGGTGGGGAATCCTTCCCACCACCCCCATCTGCCTGTTCTATATGGGGGCTCTCAGGCACCTCTAACATATAAAGAACACTTGCAAAGACCTGGCCCAGAATTGCTGATAAACCACATTGCGTGGAGCCATACCAACTCAGCAGCAGAATTTCTGTATTTGGGGTATGGCAGGGTGTTAGGTGGAAAAATGAGACAGTTCTAATGTAACTATTTTAAGGCTAAAGGACTAAAATAGTAGGATGTTTCATAGTTTAGGCTATTGGTGTGACCATAATTCATCCATGAGTATTATAATACTCATAAATTCTGTTCTTTAAAGGCTTTCTACCCAGCATCTTATTCACAGCACAGGTGTAAAGTATATGAGGAATGGATAATTACGATTTGAGAGATTGGTTTTGCCTAAAGGTTGTCTGTGTAGACAAAGGAGCATAACAGCCAAATTGGGTTCAGGGAGAGGTGCTAGTCATGCAGGTATATGTTTCCGTAAAGAACTTGGGTGTGCTGTTTGGAGATACAAAGGTACTATTTTATTCCTTCAACTGTGTGTTAGGGCACATCTATGTGATTTTAAGCAGCTGTAAGCTCCCGCTGCCTGCGCTTGAAGCCACGGGGCAGCTACCCAACAGCGGTCAGCACGGTGCCCAGGCCGAGCACCCGCGTGGTGGCTCAGTGCCATGGTAACACCCGCACAGGCCTTCCCTCAGCTTACTGCACCACACGGCCTTGTCCAGCCGGGGGTGGGGGGGCAGCTTTCAGGCTTCCTTGTTGATAAAACAAACAAGATTCATGCACAGAATTTTATCAGGAGAAACTAGCCGTTGCTTCTAGAGCTGTGACAGCGATCTCATGGATGAGTTCTGAACGTGGTATTTGTGGGAAGAGACAGGCAGATTGGAGTAAAGAACTAATGACTAACTGTGTGATAAAAATCCACAATGCTGAAAGCTGGACGATGCAGGGCCTTCCTGTTGTCCCTCAAGAAGTGGGGTGGCATTGCTTACTGGAGTGGCTGAGACTTGCCTTGTTCACAGAGATGAGTCTAAGCATTCCTTGCAGGTGACAACTAGAAGTTGATTTCTGTGTTTTTCTACCATTGAGAAAAGCATAAACATTGCTGAGCATCCTGAACAGGGGGATGTCTCAGGAGCCTGTGCTGCAGGAGCATTTGGTAATTCAAGCTAGGTCAGACTGCTTAGTGCAGTACTGCTCTAAAAGTGAGTGATAAAATATTGGCATTAATGATTGTAAGTATTCAAATATTTGACAGGAGTGTTACAGGAACTGTTAAATTGCTTCCCATGTTAGTGTAGCTGCTAAACTATAGTAACTTTTCTTTTAATAACTCAATTCTATTTATCTTGTGGGCTGCACAGGTTTTAAGTAGTGGCTAAAAAGCCTGGTACTCCATCATTGCTCATTTTATGATGTTAACATGAGCAGCACTCGCTTGGAAGTCACCAACTCTGTATGCATCATTCCCTGGAGCTATACCAAGTACACGGATGCAGTGATTCCTTATAAGCTATATAGCTGAATAGTGCAAGGATATCCAACTGCTGAATGCACAGTTGCCGTTCTTTTTCTACCGTGTACCAAAATCAATCAGTCTAGTATAGCCAGAACCAGAGCAGAGCAGGAGCCCAAAAACATTTTTGAGTGCTACTAATGTAGAGAGAAATCTCTGTTACAGAATAGTTGCTTTAGAAGCTTGTACTTTCCTCTGGACCATGCACAGATGCAGGAGGAGATTTTTAGGCTGTTCTCCTTCTCAAGGAGAAAGGCAGTAGATCAGATCTTTGCAGAATACCAGTTAAAAGTATCTTCATAGTTAGGAGGTCCCCGCAGGAATGAACTGCATTGCAATGAGTACTTTGTAATTATTTGCACCAGAGGCCACTGGGCTTAATGACTAAGAGTCTTTTTCAAAGGTGTTTTCCTGTAAGCAACTAAATGATAAATATTTTAAATCTGGAGAGCTGGAATTGCAGTCTGTGTAAATGTATGTTTACCATCTTTTTTTTTTTTTTTTTTTTTTTTTTTTTTTTTTTTTTAAGTCTTAAACTTGCACTTTTCTTTGTAAGACTTCTATTTCTGAGTTAGCAAGGTTTCATATTCAGGGTTTTACTTTTTATTTATTTATTTATTTTAATGTACCTGCTTATCTCACAAATGCAAGGGACCAACCAAAACACCAGGTAGAAGATACATTTCAGAATGAGAAGAAACTTGAGTAAACTAAAAAGAAGTCGCAGAAGGGTTGTGGAGCAGAATCTAGAGTACAAGTTCTGGTATGAAATTCTAAATATTTTCCTTGGAATTCAGGTCCCTGCTCTGAAAGGCAGACCTCACTGAATATGGAGTATAGCATGTTAAATAGTTCCACTGAGTCTGTGCTGGCCAGGCAATGATTACTTCTTACTAGAAAAACTAAGTTTAAATGAGTTTAGACTACCATAGTTCCTATTCTTCTGTATAGGTTATCCACCACAATATTTTTCATGCTTTATCTAAAGGTTGAAGCATGTTATAGGTAAGAACAATTTTATGTATGAAAATTGTCTATGAAGATGGAACAACTTTCTAGTACTAGATTCTTTTTGCCACTTGCATGATTTTTTTTTGACAGATGAGACTTTTCAAGAATAGTATATCTAGTGTAATCTGTCAGTAATTTATAAGGGTATGACAGGGTCCCTTGTAACACTTGGATGTTTAAATTTTAAATGACCTTTTACCTTCCTTTATGGTGGGCAGTATTCAAAAAGTATATAGAAAGTAAAGCAACATATACCCCTGTAGCCCAGCAAAAGACAGCTTTTGGATACAAGGGAGAGCTATGTATTGCATTTGCATAACATGTTGGTCTCAGTGTAGGTTAGATATGTGCTCAGCGTTACGGTTTTCTGTGAAAATACCATTCCCCATTTGTTCTGTATTAAACCCTTCTCCATTTATATTTTTATGCTCTTTGAAAATAAACATATAAAAGATGTGTTGTTTTAACAACTGATAAAAGCAAACTAGCTAGGGTGTGGAATGGTCCAAGATCAGCTTTCCATAAGAGTTCTTTCTGAAAGAAGAGAGATGAACTTGAGTGAATGTCTCTTATTTATTTTGCAAATAATCATAGAATGGTTTGGGTTGGAAGTAAGGAGAAGTAATAGATGCTTGGGAGTCCTAAGAAGTCAGGATTCCTGTCCTTCAGGCTTCAGTACAAGAAACAGCATTGCCTCCAGGTGTAATCTTTAATTCCCTACAAGAGATGGTTAGCTTGCAACAAGAAGTAGATTACACTTGCTCTGCAGTACACTTCAGTTACTGTCAACATATCCTTGTTTTACCCAAAAACTGGCAAGTTAGAGCAGTGCTTGCAATCTCATTACTTAGTGAAGAAGGTAGCTTTCTGCCTACCTACTTATCTTCATGTACAAGCACTTGTTAGGAGATCATTGGCATTAGTGAGGCATACAGATGTGATTCAGTGGTTTGCACAATTCATGTCCAAACTGAGTATTCTAAATTCAACCTTCCAGAGGGTTTTTTTTGTTTGGTTGGTTTTGGTAGTTTTGTTGTTGTTGTTGTTTGGTTTGTTTGTGTTTTGTTTGTTTGTGTTTTGTTTGTTTGTTTTTAACTAAAAAGGACAATCAATGTGCGTAGCATTTTGAGTGTGTGACACAGTAACACAGTGTTTATTTCAAGAGTCAAAAGGCACAGATTCCAGTCCCCCAAGAAGTCAGTCAACAATAGAGAAAATTGCTTGTGACAATTTCTAATTTATGGCCCTTAAATTTTGATTTCTATTTTATATGTATATTTTCTGTATAAAAACCTACTGTTATGTTTGGGGATTTTTCTTGCCTTTGATATAGGTGTGTGCCTTTTGATGCTAGGTGTGTGGACATTAAGAATATCCGGTAATATAAATGGAGCTTTATAATTGATGCAGTAAACAAATGTTCTGCCTTGGGTTTTGTTTCATCTTTAGTACGTGATATTTGTAAATGGTATATTCATCTTGCTGAAGATCACCATAATACTAATTACAGCACGTGTCCTACACCAGATCTTGGGGTTTATGTTGCTATATAATGTCAAATGTGAAATTGGTTAACAAACAACTTCTAATGAAATGATAAACAAGAAGAAATTCAAAGTGTTTTTCTGGAAAGCAAAAGTGTAAATAAATTATGGTAGTCATTTTTAGGCTAAAAAAATCTATAAACAGCTGTCTTATTCTCAAGACATGTTTTTCAAAAAAAGCTAACACTATCTGATGCAGGAATTCAAACACTGCATCTTCCGTTAATATTTAAAATGAAAGAGGTAATGATGAAACAGTGTTAAACATTTTACCGATTATTGTGAACCTGTGGCTGAATTATTTTGAACATATTTTAAGCAGTTTGTCCCACTGAAGTTACTCAAGACTTGAATTAATTAAAAAAAATAAGGACTTAGGTTTGTCTTGGACACACATTTGTACTTAGGTCAGTAAGTGTTCTGTTTCATTCCTTTTTCTGTAGAAAATAAACTGTGTATATAGTGTGCATTGCATGATAACTGGAAAAGTATTTTATGCTCAACTTTTTCAAAATAGATTGTTTATTTTCTTGTGCAGGAGTCTCTTAGATGTTTTGCCTAAATGGCTTATGTTTCCACCTACTCATGTCTAACATAATGTATTCCTTTCATAGAGAAATGAGATCTGAAGGATCATATTTGGCAGTTGTCTCTAGTGAAACTGAATTTTTTGCTGGAATCTCCTAAGAGTTTTGCAGGTTTACTAACAGTGCTGTTTTGGGAATAGAGCAAAAAGGTGCCTGTTATTTTTGTTGACATGGAAGCTGTAGATGTAAGCAGTCTAGCATTCCTCATGTGAGCAGTTTCCATAACAGTCTTTGAATCTTGCATGAAAACCTTATTCTTTCCTCATCTCTGCTCATGCCGTTAGTGAAATGAATCACTGATTCCATCGTGAAGTAAAGAGTTCATGTGGATGCTTATAAAGTACTGAAATATTGAAGACAGAGTAGGAGGTATTTACAATATGTAACCATCCCATGCTTGGAAGGTGCAAGGCAGGAACTAGAAAAAAGAATGGAAATGTGGTATTTATATGAATATTTTCTGCATGTGCAGTGGTCATCACAACTTAGCCATACAGTCAAAATAATGTGACATTAAAATGCAGTCTTTGCGGCTTCAAGATTAAGAGGTTTAATAGAGCCATAGACCAGAGGATCACTGCAGTTCTTAGTAGTGTCCACATACTTCCAGCACATTTTATATTAGATCATTTAATGTTGGAATTTTCTCACTTTGGAATTCTTATAGTAGTTAGAAGGAATGATGCTTTGTACACCCAGAGTAATCAATGCACTGTGGACACTGGTGGTATCATTTACTTCACATCTTTCCTCATAATTGTTGAGAGATTGTGATACTTGTGCATGTGTGGCATAAGATTAGGCAACTCCAGTTTACAAGTATGCTCCTAACCATACTGCAAAGAGTGCAATGATAAAGATGTTATCTTTAAACCTAGCTGCAGAGTATAATAAGTGTGTATGCTTGAATCTGTAATAGCATTCTTCTATTTGGCACCAAAAGTATTTTCAGTTAATTACAAATATAAAGTGAGGCAGTATTTCTGCTTCAGCTATTGTTTATTTTAACTGCTGCTTTGGAAATGAGCCTAACTGTGCATTTTTATTTCCTTTTTAATAATGAATGTGTAGCTGTAAAGCAGTCTATCAGTACTTGATATGTATTACCCAACAACTTCTTCATCACAGCAGTGGTAAAAGTACATTTAATTACATCATAGAGACATAAGAGTAACTTGTTTCAGGAAGTCATGAAGGCACTGTGTAGGATTAGGCTGTGTAAACAGCAATATTCACATTCATGAGATGTTTGTTAATAAGAAAAAGAAAGATGAGTTGATGGGTCTGATTCTTTGTCATCTTAAGTGGTCATTACTCTTGCTTAAAACTGAATGCAAAAATGCAATCAAAGCACAATGTTCTGTTTCATTTCCATTTTGCAAGTGTATAAAATTATATATATGAATGCACAAACTGGATAAGGTACTGGATAAGGTATGAATTTCCCAGCTTTTTATCTTCAACTGTTTTACTTTGTAAAATATTACGTACTTGTTTCCACATATTGAAAAAAAAAAATTGAGACTTAGCTTTTAATTCCTTAGTGGTACTGTTCTAAAAGTAACTGCAGATATCTTGGTTATTTTCAGGATTTAGTAGTATCAATAGCAATATGAGGCAATGTGTAGGCTTAGTGTTCAATATGACTTTTATGCAAAATAAAATTTCTCACCTCAGAGATTACGTGCGTGGTCTAAATCCATGTCAAATGAAATCCATGTCAATGTTCAGAAGAAGAATGGTGTTGTGATTAACACGTTGTATTGGAATTTGAGAGTTGGAAGTTTAATTCGTAGGCAGTCATGTCTGACTGTGTGGCTGACACCAGAAATTTCTTAGGAAACCGCATAGAAGTATTTTGCTCTTTGTGGAAAACAGGCTCAAAAAGGCATCCTTTTCTTCATACAGTCTAAATTGCAGGCTCCTTAGAACAAATGGACTCTCAAAGCATAAGTTTCCACTGCATCTGAAGGAATACATTTGCTGAATGGATATATTGGTACCAAGCGTGATTGAGACGGGTTTGTTGAATTGCATTAAAAATAGTGTCAGGTATTACAGTGAATGGTGCCCGGCTTGTTCTGGATCCTCGTGTGAGTAGGTTGTGCTCATGGATGTTCCTTGTGTTCACTTCCAAAGTTACTGGAGCCAGATAGATCAACAAGTAGATCTGTTTTTTCCTTCCCAACATTTGATTTATTTTGATCAGCTTTTTTATCAGGACTATGTACTTTTACTGTTATGCAGTGTTCTAGGGAGCTTATGCTAATGGTAAATCTGTCTTTAAATTGTTTAGCATATACAGTGGGAGTTTAATAATTTAAAGTTTCTAGACATATCGTGGACCTCATCTACTTTTTTTTTCTTCCTCATCAGGTGGTCTGTAGCAGACATTCACCACCTACAAGTATTTGGGGAGTGCAAAAAAAAAAAGTCTCTGCTCCACTTTAGCATAGAAAGTAGGCACTCAAAGAGGTCAGCAGAGCTCTGAGTTGTAATAAGCCTACTATTGGCAGCAGGGCTGTTCCTAGTTACTTGTTTTCTGATGTTACTTCTCAGGGAACAGCTGATACTTCCAAATGCTTTTAAGTGTCTCTGGCCCTGGATCGCATTTAGTAGCCTGTAATGAGTATGTGACTATTGCTGAAGTGATACCATTGGTACACTTGTTTACAAATACAGTGATAGAGCATTCCTGCCGTTAACAAATGTACAGATTTCTTTACATTTGGAGTCTGGGATAAACTCTACTGTGCTTAGAATGATTGATTTCTGAGCTCATTGCTACATCCATTATTGGGTATTTTACTGTAAATTAATTATTTGGTACTTTTAGCCTCCACTGTGTTTTAACATAATTTTTATCTGCAAATTGTTTTAAGTGTTTGTCAAGATGAACAGGACACAGACAGCTACATTTTGTGTGCTGAATACTAATACCTTGGTTTTGCCCTTCATGATTGTCATCAAGGTATAAGTTCTTCTGAAGTAAAATTCTCCTGTGCAATCTGCAAATGTCAGTTTATTATTGAATATTTTCAGAATGAAGTGCCTGGTAAAATGATGTCCTGACAGCTCAGTGTAAGATATAATGAGAAGCATCTACACGTAGATGTAGACATGGATATTCTGTTAATTAATTGTGGAAGTCAGGAATGCCTGCAGTTTTTATTTTAGTGGGGGTTAGGAGAATTGTGTATTCAGAAATTTGTTTTAATAAAATATTTTAAAATTCTACCCCCAAAATAAGTATTATTTTCAGAAGCTCAGAGGTGGAATAAGCTTTGGGATCTGTGGTGGGTGCAGAAACGTCTTTAAGCATAAATTGTTCTGCAGTCTCAAGGCCAGAGTAGCTCGCAGAATCACAGACAGCTTGGAGGGACCTCAGGAATATGTCTGGCCCTTCACCCCTGTTCAAAGCAGGGACAGCTGCACCTGGTTGCTCAGGGCCTTGTCAGGAGTGCTGTGACATTTTGAAAATCTCCAAACATGGAGACTCCACAGCCTCAGTGGGCAAATGATTCCAGTGTTTGTCCACCCTCACAGTGGGGGGGGGGGGGGGCGGGGGGAAATAATAATTAAAAAAAAAAAGGGTTAGTTTAGGTTTAAGTGGGATCTTCCATGTTTCAGTTTGTGCCCACTGCCTCCTGTTCTGTCACTGGACAATACTGAGAAGTCTCTTGCTCCATCTTATTTACTTCTCCCCTCATTTATACACATCGATGGGATCCCCCCTGAGCAAGGCTAACCAATCTCAGTTCTCTCAGCCCCTTCTCATATGACAGGAGGGGCTCCAATCCCTTAATCATGTCACCGGCTCTTCAGGCACTTTGTAAGATGAAAGCCATAAACAGAGGGAGAAAACAATGTGGTGGAATAGCAGTTAACTTTCACTCCTTACTGTCAATATGTGTGTCCTGCCTGGTTATTGTTACCAAGTTTTGTGGCTTTGCAGAAGAAACATTTGTGAAAGAAGTAGATGGGACCTTCATCATTTTGTGGCTGTACAATATAAACTCCTTACAGTATTCTTGTAAGTGATCACAAGTTTATTATTCTTTGGGCACTAAGTAGCATTTAAATTGGGTCCTGTTTCCATCAATGCCAGTGGTTTGAACAGTAGTGTCGTTGATAGGTCACGTAGGGATGCTTATTCTAAAATTTAATAGTGTTGCCCTTATTACCAAGTAAAAACTGTGTCTCCAAAGTTTCGGACAGGTGGTTCTAGACTCAACAAACTATGGAGCTGCTGATCTCTTTCATTAAAATAAGTGACCATATGTAATTTATCTAGTGCAAAACAATACACTTTCAATTTATTTTCTTTATAATGTTCTTTGTCATTAAACTTCCCATTAATTGTACCCAAAATTGTAGACTTCAGAAATCTTACTGAGCCTCCTTGTACTAAAATTCATTAGTTTATCCTATTTATTAGGAAGTGGTTTTGTTACTTCATCTTGAGGGTTTTCAACTGTTCTTGCCTTTATTTATTATTCACTGATATTAAAAATGGGGTGGGGATGAGGAGGAATTGTTTCTCTTGTACAAACGAGGAGACCAACAGATGCAATGAATAAATTTGTAGAACAGATTTTAAACATACTGGATAAAAGTGTAAATTGGCTGTCTCTGTTTGAAGGTACCTCTTCTTGATGTATTTTGTAACAATGATTTCTCTCACAATTTTGGTAAGTTGCTGCTTAGTAGAAGGCATACCCCAAGCATACATATTTTAGCTCCTGACTGATGGAGGGCTATGATGGCAGTAGCATTTCTGACAAGTTTAAAAGACACAAGGATAAAACGCGAGACAGCATTCCAGATTTCTCAGCAGGAAAATGTAAATCTCCTTAATATTATTCCTACTGAGCTGTGGCAACTAATGTCTTGTATTTAAATGTGAATTATTAAATAGACAGCATGATGATGATAGGAGCAGAGTATGTGTTATATGTATCAACAAGTTTGCATAAGCCTGCTACCTTGTCAAAAATTCATATTTCCATCTATGCATTTGTGATAAAGGCAAATCATTTTAAGAGTATTATGTGTTTTATTCATAAAAGCCCACTAAGGATATTAGATTAGGAAATGGAGTGAGATTTGCTTTGCAAATAGAAAGGTGAAAACTTCTAGCTTTAGGCCTACAGAAGCTAAACTTATCACAGCACTGAACATTCGCATCTAAAAAACTGAGCAAATTATAAACAGGTTGTAGTAACTTAGAAGGGTCAGGTATTGTATGATATCTTCAGCATAGTTTATATGAAATATAAATACAGTTCACTTGCCATTTAAGTATAGATACTTCTGCAGTGAATGCAGTGAAGCTTTCTGCATGCACAATGCTAAATAACAGCTTTTTGAAGAGGAGATGAGGATCTCTCTTTCTAAATAGAAATCAACAATCTTAGTAGAATGATCTTAGTTTGAGCATTTGTCAGACTTCATCAGTGTTTCATTAGATATTCATGAACCAAAACAGACATTATTGTATTTTATTCAAACAAATGTATCTCTAGAAGGGCCTTGACTGTGTGAGTGTGCTTATAAGCACAGATATTTAATTTTTTTTGACTCAAAAGCATGTAATTTCCTGTAGTATTACCTGCATTTCTTACCGTAATTTTCTTCCTACAGAAGTAGTTCATGATCCTGTGTAGCTGATGAGATCAGACAAGTTAGTAATTGGAGAATGAACTCCTGCAGACAGTACAGCTTTTTGAAAGCAGCATTATGTATACTCTTTGTATTCTGGGAGGGACTCAGTCTTGCTCTGTCCAGAGCCTAAAAAGAGAGTCCAAAACTGCCACAGCCTGCTCAGCCAAAAGCCACGTGGTCTCGTTAGCACCCCGCTGAGTTCTAAGCATCACAGAGAGGCAGCTTAAGATGCAGGGGTAGTAAATAGAGGCTCCAGCTCCAGGTTGATTTTATGCTCAGTCTGATTAAATGCACATCAACCCAGAATATGCTGTTTACATGTAGGCAGAGTCTGAAGACCATGATTTTGTAATCATAGAACAAAGTAATAAAAAACTGCATATCTCAGAATTGTTTTATAATTTCTTTTTTCAAAAACTCAGGTGATGATAATGTCAAACACTGCTTATGCAAACTTTTATGATTTATTGCAGTCGTGGGAATAAATTTGGGAAACTAGCACTGTTAACTTCCTAAGCTAATATGACTTCAGAACTGGCATATGGTGCCAAGTTAGGGGCTGAGGAGCAATTGTTCACTTGAGAATAGCTTCTGGCTAGAATCCTGAGCTTGTCTCACCCTAAAACTGGTACATTATTCAAATGAGAATTCAATTAAAAGTATCAGTTTTGCTTAATCTTTGGCCATCAGAATATTGGATACAAATTATTAATATTTCAAGACAATGCTTTTAGTAAAATGTTATCTGGAGTGATTCTCATTTGTTAATGCTAACTTTTACAAATATCCAAAACAAATGAAGTTTCTATTTTTGCTTAAGCTTAGGGAAATGCACAGATAATGCCTTTAGCTAACTCAGTAGGCCAACTTCAGGTATGACTGTAGCCATATGATCGGATGGACTGGATCACATGGAAAATGCTGCTGCACAGAGTTTGGCTCAATATGTAAGCTAAACTGCTGTTAAAAAATGCACTATGAGGATGTGAAGCTAAGATGCAAGTATCTTGGTCGGCTCCCTATTTTCACATAATTTATCCAGAAAAAACACTCTCTATTTTAGGAAATTAAAAATGAAATTCACAAGTATCTATATTAGGTTTCCTCAAGTTAAGACTACTGTTTTAATTGGCAAACAAAATAATGATACCCATGAACAAGAGACTCTTCCCATGTAGTGCAAATGAAATGGAGTCCATCCAACATTGTGTTATTAAGTTAAAGGTTTTATTCTTGAGAGGCCTAGAAATACAACTCCTGTTGAAAATCAATTGAAGTAGGGTACTTAACTTACTTAACAAACCCTAGGACATTTTAAATATCATTAATTTGTCTTGTGAAAGATAAGGAAATTTTGTTGCTACTTCTCTATTTGCTTTTGAGCCTCTTTGCTAGTTCTGCCATAGTAACTGGCATGAGTGGCTTTCTTGAGGGTTGCTTTTGCTGAGCTTATTGGAGTTTTAAATTTGTTTTGACTTAAGATCTAGTAGCAAGTCTTGTTTTTAATTTGCAGTGCAAGTTGATTGCATAATTGTGAAGCTGTTTGACATGTGTGATACAATTTGATTTGCATTCCTGCCAGCTTTCAACTGTAAGAAACAAAATCTGTTAGTAACAATTTTAGCAGGAGCCATTGGAGGGTTCTTACAGTTTGTTTTCCATCTCCCAGAGACTGAAAGATGACACTCTTTTAAAGCTATTTGAGCACTTCATGTTATTGTTTAGTTGAGCTGTGTGATATGTTGATGTGAGTGGCTATGATATTTTCAGGGAAAAAATACTGAAAACTATATAGTATATGTATAGATAGTAAACATGCAGTATAGCATGGGAGAAATGTGATGCTGATGGAAACAAGGATTAAAAAAAGTTACTGAAATATAGCAAATAGACATCAGGAAGTCCTGTGGAAAAGCATAGATTTTGCTGAGAACTGATTAGAAGACTTGGAGCATACAGTTATACTGATAGAGAGCTGCTTTGTCCCTGGAAGGATACGTATAGGGAGTTGACAAAGAATTCTTCACATGACCAACAGATCCTGGAAATCTGTGGAGGAGGCACAGTCTTGCTGGTGCAGACAGCAGCTATATTCAGGTTGGCTTATGCATGTTGCAGTGCTTGAGTTTTTCTGATAGCATGTCTCTGATTGCCACTGATCTATTTATTCATTTATATATTTGCCCATTGTACAGTAACAGGGGGGCTTGAGATGGCATTAATTCCTGAGTAAATTTTCTTGGGAAAGTCACAGAATAAGCAGTTGATAGTGTTGCAGAGAGCAGAGTAAAAAGAAGCTGAATTGGCTGAAGCATATAATCGGATAGCAATACACGTAAAGTAGTTAAAAGTATCTGAGATTATACAAGAGCAGCAATGGCAACACAGACTGGTGGCCATGAGTTCAAAGAAAGACTGACAAACTATGCAGCAGAAGTGAAATAAGTGGCCAATAGCAGAGACCAAAAAAATGACACAAGACCTTTGTGGTACATGGAGAGCAGCTGAATTAAAACTGGGTCATTTCAAATTATGTGTTGTCTTTAAGCCATTACCAAAGTGTGTGACCTTTACTTGTCCCAGGTATTTACACAGAATTGCTATGAATTTATGTGAAACATGGGACTATAAAGCACTGCTTTGGTCATTCTCTGTGGTTCCCCACAATCACAGGCAACTGTGAAATAATGCCTACTTCGCCTCAGTCTACAGAGCCACAAGCCACAAAACATTTTTTAAATACCCTGAAAGAAACTGAAGGTGATGTAGAGGAGACCAAAACCAAGTGAAACTACAGTGTCCCATAAGGAAAAAATAGGAGAGGTTAAAGATACTGCCAGTGTTTTAGTTCCCAACAGTTCCTAACGCCATCTCAGACCCCTGTTCTGAAACTGAGCACACAAGCAAGTGGATGCAGAGAAACCTCTTGGTTGCACACCTCGTGTCCGTCCTGCTGTTGCATCACTCCCTGTGAGCAATCTCTGATGGTTCAAAGACAAACTCACCTCTCCACCTTGTCACCAAAAGTCAATTAAATATGAAGAGAAGAAAAAACACTGTTGTGGTACAATGCAAGGCTGTATACCATAATGATGAACTGCCTTTGAAGCCAAAATAATGTCAATATATTAGTATTCATACCTGAGCAAATATTTGTTAATTTCAAGTAAGCTCTCAGCAGGTCAAGGGAGGTGATCCTTCCTCTCTGTTCAGCATCTGTAAGGCCACAACTGGAGTGCTGTGTGTCCAGTTCTGGGCTCTATGGTACAAAAAAAATACGGAGTGAGTCCAGGACAGGGCCACAAAGATGACTAAGTGGTTGGAGCATCTTTCATGTGAGGAGAGGCTGGTGGCACTGGGACTGCTCCACTTGGAGAAGAGAAGGCTCTGCAAAATCTTAACAATGTTTGTAAATACTTGATGGGAGGGAATGAAGATGAGGGAGTCAAAGTGTGCTTAGGTGAGTACACTGACAGGGTAAGAGGTAATGGGCACAAATTGAAACACCCAAAATTCCACCTGAAATCAAGAAAGTGTTTTTTAACTGTGATGGTAGTCAGTCGCTGGAATTAATTGCCCAGAGGTTGTGGAGTCTCCATCTGTGGAGATGTCCAGAACCTGACCAGACACAGCCCTGGACAACCATCTCCAGGTGACCCAGCTTAAGCAGAGCTGATCTCAAGAGGCCCCTTCCAACAGGAGCACTTGAGTCATAAAGTGGTGTTTCCATCAAAAGGGTAGAGACTCAATATTCAGTGAAAGTGAATGATATGGCTTCCCTCTAGATGTCATTCAGATTGTTCTACAATGTCTATTAAGAAAATCAGGGATTTTTTTTTTTTCATTTTCCAGACCAGATGTGTCCCAGTAATTCTTAGGTAACTCTAAGGATAACTGGAGGGTGATGGGACACTTGCCTAGAAACAGACTCCAGTGGGGCTCTATATGGATGAAAGGTTGTGCTCTTATGGATTTACTTGCAGAATTAGAAATAGTCACCCATTTTAAATGGTACTCAGAGCTTGGCTCTATCAACCTATGTTTATTTTCTCTCTGGAGTTTACTTGAGACAATATTACATCAAAAATGTCAGAGTTGCATTAATGAGTAAAAAGAATGAAATATGTGGAGTTCACAAGTTCTTATGTGTGCTGGCTTCTCCTTTAAAGAGATACATTTTATTTGTACGAATGTAAAGAATTACTTTTTTATATTGGATAATTTAGCGGTTCTTCAGGATTCAACAAACCACTCCTCTACTTTGATAATGCTTAGAAAGAAACCTTTATTTTTTGTTAGACTAGCTCATGTATGTAAAGAAGGACTTAACAGATTCAAAAAAAAAAAAAAGTAATTATTGTGTTAGAGGACATGGTACAAGTCAGTCAATAGTGGAGTCAGAGGTTTAAGAAACACAGGGAAATGAGAGCAGCTGTATTTTCATCACTGTCTTGAGGGCTATAATCACCCACTCTGTAGCAACACATTTGCTGTAGCTAATACATGATATATATTTACTAGAACTAGCTATGTTTATTTTTCTGATTTTCTCTCTTAACATGATGAAAATGACCACTTTGTTTGATTCAAACACTGTACGTCTGTTACCCTCTAACTGCAGTAAGTAGATCAGAATGCTCACATCATTTACATGGCCCTGTGTTTTTAAATATATGTATTGTATGCAGTGTTAGGAGTTAACTCCTTTTGAAATGACAATGAATTCACAAGCATATATTAATATAACTTCCTACCTCCTGATATAAAGTAGGAATAAGTATTTAAGGATCTTTGTTATGCTGCTTTCCTCAGATAATGAAACAAGAGCTTTTGCAATGCTTCTCACTTGTGCTTTATGTTGTGGTCTTGAAAGGTGCTGAGTGCCTCAGCTCTTTTGGTTTTCAGAGTTAAAAGTACTCAACAGCTCATAAATACAGCTTGGTGGCAGCAGGACCAAGCTCCTAAATTTTAGAGAGATGAAGCAAGAATGTGTCATATGTCCTTCACCTGGCATGTGGCAGGAACCCCTTAACAGAGAAGTATCAGTATGGCTTGTGGGAATCCCTACCCAGTGTATGTTTCGAAGTATCATGACTGCTGTGCAATTATTACTTTATGGGCTACACATAATAATAATGATGTAAAACTGTTTTTAACGTGCTTGGATAGAAAATTGTGTCCATTATTGTGTAAGCACAAGCCTAGCTGATATATTTGTTTAGAAAATTTTTTCTTGTTTGTTTGTTTTCTAGTGAGGAGATTTGATAAACCATGTTTTGAAATTTCAAACTTAGAATCCAGTTTATTTTTAAAAAAAGTCTTACTGGCCACAGCCATGTTGAAACAGCCAGGAGAGCATCAGCAGATGTTTGTTTTAAATGTGTGGAAGATTAGTAAGGCACTGTTGTGCTCAGTCCACTCCCCAAGCTTGGCCACTCCCACGCTCATTCAGAAATTGTCAACTTCTGTGAAACTGACAGAACATGGCTACTGACTAACCTACTCAGTTTCGCTAAGTAAAATATTTATATGAAAAAGAATTTGTATTCTCTCTCCTAGTAACACACTTCATAAGCTTTGTTTTCAAATGAGTAATGTCAATTTAGAAACAATCTTGCTAACTTTCAAGACAGTGCTTCCTCCAAGTTCCTCTTTCAAGTATGGGTATGCTCAGTGTCTTAGTTCCATTTCAGTGTTCTTTAAAAAATCACTAACATCATACTTTGTGAAGATGACAGATTTTTAAAACTAAGAATTCCAAAGTTAGTAAGAAAAATAGCTTATTTTTTTTTCTACATGACTAAGAAAAGACAATTTAAAATATTAGTATTTTTCAGTTTTTGCATTTTTTTACTTAAATTAAAAATATTTTTTCCCGTTTTCCCTGCATTTACCATCATATAAATATACTCATTGTTGAATATTTTTCCTTTTAGAGTTAAGTACTCTCTAACCTTTGACTGGGCAGAGTGTTTTAGGGTATAATAATGCAAAGTGGTTCACAATAGATGGGCAAACCCATCAAAATACAACATTTTCTTAAGCTACAGATGTTTCTGCAAATTATTTTTAGCTTTTAAGCTCCTGCTCATGTGGTGGAGAAATAATGTCATACAAGATGATAATTTTATCCGGAAAAATTATGCACGTTGTGTCAATTTACTGTCCGTCAGATTTACCATGCATTCGCCATTGCCCTGTAACTGTGACGCTAATAGCTCAGCGCACCTGGCTGAGCCTGGCAGCTGAGCTGGTGTGGATGAAGATCTGTGAGGGCTTCGGAGGCAGGAAGGGTGGCCGGGGCGGGCTGAAGGTACCTGTGGCACATGGCCGAGGACGAAGGACGGACAGGACGGGAGGGCCGCTGCCAGCTGAGGGTTTCAGACGAGGACAGAGAAGCCAAGACCCAGCACGGTCTCGGGCAACACGAGGCTCCTGCAGCCAGCACGAGAATTGCCTCATTGCATTTTTGTTATCGTTGCTAAAACAAGTGTAACAAATTGCTAGAAATACTGCAGTTGAAAAAGACCACGGGGCCCCTTAGCGTTATGAATAATCTCCCGGTATGACGGGGTTTCTGCGGGCGGAGGGGCAGGCGGCAGCTGGGTTTGACGCCGGCGGCAGCTCTCGCGTGCACCGAGCGCTGCTCCGGCCGCTCCGTCGCGGGGAAGCACATGGAGCGGTGCTTCCAGCCTGCGGGCCTCAGCCCTTCACTGCTGCCCCTCCGGAGCCCGCGGGGGCCGGGCAGGGCGCTGCCTTTCGGCTTCACCTTGCCGCGACCAGAAGCAGCCCAGAAGCGGGGCAGGAGGGAGCCGCCGGGGCGCGGGCTGCTTCGCGCTGCTCCTGCGCTTACCTGCGGCCGCCCTGCCCCTGCCCCTGCCCCTGCCCCTGGGCTCGGCAGCCGGGGGCTGCCGGCGGCTCCCGGCCCCGCAGCGGCGCTGCGGGGCTCGGCCGGGGAGCAGCGCCTGCGCGCCCGTCCCGCCCGCCCGCCCGCCCTGGGACCGGCCGCGGCAGCCTGGCGGGGAGGGAGGGAAGGAGGGCGGGAGGGAAGGAGGAGGGCTCGGCGGGGGCGGGAGCCGCACGCCGTTTCCCTTTCTCTTTCGCTCGGCGGCCGCCCGAGGCCGCGGGGCTCCGCCAGGTACGGCGGGGGTCGGGGAGGCGGCGGGGGGGCGCCGCAGGTGCGCCGGGACGGGACGGGGCGAGACGGGGCGGGGAGCGGGGAGAGCGGGGGCTCGGGGCGGCGGCCGCTCCGCTGCCCCCGGGGGAGGGCCGGGCCGCGGCGCTGCGCCGGGGCGGAGGGGAGCGGAGCGGAGGGCAGGAGGGGACGGAGGGCAGGGCCCGGCCCCTCCCCGCGGGGCCTGGGGGGCAGCGGCGGGGCGAGGGCGGCGGGCCGGCGGCGTGCACCTGTCAGCGCGGCCCGGCCCGGGCGGTCGCGGTCTCGGAGCTCGGCCGGGCCGTTACGTAAACGGCGACCCGGGCGGCCCCGCCGAGCCCATGGCGACGCCCGGGCGGCGGGGAGGCGCGGCGGGCGGCGCGGTGCTCGGCTCACGCGGCTTCTCCCTCCCCACGTGTGCCACAGGTATGGGAGCGGCCGGCCTGACGCAGGAGCCCGAGGCATGAGCCATGGCCCCCTGAGAGCGCCCGAGCCGCGAGCAAATGCCCGGAGCAGCCCCGCCGCACGGAGCAGCGCCGCAGCTCTGCTGAACCGCGGGCGTCGACGCCTCCCGGATTTGCTCCGCTGGCCCAGAGCGCTCCGCCAGCCTTCCCTGCCCCACGAATGGCTACTCAGAGGAAGCACTTGGTGAAAGATTTCAATCCCCATATCACCTGTTATATCTGTAAAGGCTATCTCATCAAGCCAACTACGGTAACGGAGTGCCTCCATACCTGTAAGTACTTTGCAGAACATCCTTCCTTCATCGGTGATGCTTCCTTGAAGTTTGGTTTGATGCTTGATTTGATCTCTGTGCGGTTTCTGGGGGGTTGTCCTAGACGCTGCTCTGCCCTTTGGGTCATCTCGAGGCCATACCAGCTCCCCTTAACAAATTGCAGAGTGAAGATGCCCTTTTCCTTTCTTCCAAGGTAGTGGTGATTGTGCTGGATCCAGCACCAAGATCGCTGTGGCCTGGCCGATCAGATGCAAGATCATTAGTTTGGGCGTGGTATTTTGATAATGTAGCTAGTCTGCCTTTGAAACTTATGCTGCTGTATCTGTTGGCAGCAAGTGCTATGCATACACCAGTTTGGTCAGTACTAGCTAATATTTCTAAGGCGTTCCATGGCACACTAAGTAGAAATACTTGAAAGTTGACAACATATTTAGAGAGTAGATCTCTTTGAAATTGACCCAGAAGAAATTGTTCAGGTTGTCTTCTGCTTCCTAATGCTTCTAAAATATTTGTATGAATGATATTAAACATATGAATGCTTGTATCAGACTCAGTGGGCTCACTTTCATAAGTGGAGTTACTTAGTTGCATGAGTTTCTTAGATTTATTCCCAAATATAAAACAGTTCACTTGGACCTTCTTGAGAATTTGGCATATTTCCAAAGAAAAAAATTGAACTGTCCTAGAAAAGAGTAAGGGGAACTACATGTTTTTTAGTAGACTTCCCATTTTTAAACCTATAGTAACTACCAGTTAAAGCCTTGTTTTAGAATTTCCTGTTGTTTTTGTGCAGTGTTGTTCTTGTAGTTGTTATTGTAGTTGTTATTTTTTACATTATAGTACTAAGTATATCAAGCCGTTTGTGTTATGGTCATTACTATATCAAGTACATAAAGAATTAAAACCTATCGTTCCTATAGGTTGTTCATAGTAGTGAGGCCATATTGTTTCTTGTTATATTATTATTAGCTTTTGAGGAAAAATAATTCTGAAATTATTTTTTTTTTAAAGTCTAATATCTACTAAGGCTTATAAACTGTTTTGTGGTATTATTCTTCTGAGTTATTTGGTGAAGGAATTTAACTGCAGGACAAACGAAGTTAAGCAAAACACCCATATAATATCTTGAAATAAAATGGGGAGAAGTATATTAGCTATTATTGTATTATCTTTCCCTTTAAAGAAGGTGGAATAGTTTCAGCATTAGTTAATCTTTTTATAGTTGAAGTTTAATGAACAGTAGTAACTTTTAAAAGATTAGGGTGAAGCAAAAAAGTTGCATCAGAAATCAACTCAGACTTTAAAAATAGAACAAAAACTTGTTTTTGTTATGGAATCTTTCTGTTTATATATAATTTTTTGTTTATTTACTTTTACTCCCATTGCAAAACAATAATGGCAGGAGAAGCATTTTTTCTCAACAGCATCTGTTTCTTTTGTTCACTTGTGGATTTTGAGCTCTTCCCTGAGTCAGTTCTCTTGCTGCCTAGTCCCCAGCTCTGTAGCCAAATTAGTGCAAGTGAAGGTTGCTGAGCTTCCATGTAGCTGCACAGGTCTCCTTGCACAAAAGCTGCCATGTGTTGGGGTCGTTAACTAGAAATGCAAGAAAGAAGATGGTGTTTCTTTAAAGCAGCTTACTTGCCAAAATATGAAGTTTACAATGATGAAAAGGAAAAACAAGAAACCTGTTGATACAGAAGCCTTGTGTCTGTAGAGGAAGAGGTGATATGTGTTTTGCAGAGTTCAAGATACTCTGGCAATCTTTTTTTACAGTTTGGCTTTGCAAAAATAGACATACACATATATATATTGAAGTGTAGTCATTATTCTTCAGTTATATCCAAAAAGTTATCACATGTTAATAACAATTTTAACTGTCCTTTGGTGCTTTGTCTTGTACTGCTGATTACTATGATTCGAAACAGCAGTGCATGAGTGATGAAAATCCGCAGATATTAACAGTTTAAGAAGGAGGATAAACTCTTTGGATACTGGGAATACAATGTATTAGTCTGGACAAGATGGCAAACCTGTATCAACATAGATGTTCTCTGGTGATCTTAGTAACTAATGTGATGAATAGTAACCAAATCAGTTAGTGGTTAATTCACATCTGGGTTCCCTGATCACATGTTAAGTGGTGAATTTCTGCTCTTAGAAGTCTGTGCCTTTTTAATAAACAATGTTTCTGATGATTTTTTTGCGAATGCTAGACAGACAACTGAACTCCACTAATACTGGGAAGATTAAATGTGACGTAGGCATCAGTAGTATAATTTTTTCCTGTTTCTTGGAAAGGAAACACTTGAAATACTGTAAGAATAATGCATTATTCTACAAATTCACTGCTTCATTTCTTTTTTGCTACTTTCACCAGATGATTTTGCCATATGTACTGAGACATTTTTTTTCTAGCCTGTTACATAATTGTCAAGGATTTTAAAGAGCTACTGGTTGAAGCAGGCTAGATGTGAGCTAGTGAGTATGTCCCATTATCTGTCTCCTGAGTCACTTCATTGTTTAGCACAGTGTGCACTTACAAAGATTGGAAAATAAACTTTCCTCAGGAACATTCCTTAGTGCCCTAAAATATGTCAGACTGTTTATACAATTATAGAGATGCTGGTTGGAAGAGACATCCGGAGGTTGTGTAGGCCAACCTCATGTGTGAAACAGTTCAGTTGCCAGCACTGTACTGGGTCAAGCTATGGCTCTGAATAGTTGAGTTGTGAAAATTGGAGAGCTCTTCCAGTGCTGCACTGAATGTCCTACCAAGCAACAACTTGTAACCATTGACTGTTATACCATTTGCCACTGCTAGGAAGAGATGGTGTCCATTGCAATTCACATAGTATAGGCTTATTTAGATCACCTATTAGCTTTGACCATGATTTGCTTTTGGTAAACCTGTGTTGACTATTCTTGATTGCCTTTTCCTCCCTTGTATGGTTGGAAATTGATTCAAGGGACATGACATGTTCTGCCATCTTTCTGGGGAGTTAGGGGGGGCTATTTAGCTATAGTTTCGCCAGTCATCCTTCTCATCTTTCTTAAAGGTGGGCAGAACACACTACCATTTTTCAGTCAGTCAGGTACCTTCCATAACCACCATGATTATAGTGATAAGCTTTCAGCTTAGTGAATCGTACTTCGCTTGTATTTTTGAATATGTCCAGTTTTTGTATGTAGACCTTAACGTGCTGCTCCCTGGCTGCTGGTCATACCTCTCCTTCCCAAATTATGCTGGTATTCATGAAGATCTGAGTTCAGACTTTGACTATGAAGACCAAGGCAAAAAAGACACTGAGGAACTCAAAACCTTTCAGATCTATTCCTGAGTTGTGTCCCTCATTCCTTAACTGACACGCATTTTCTCTGAACTTCATACAGCTACTAGCCTACTTGTAGAAACCCCTCAAGTCTCTCATTAGTTTTAGTTCTGGCTGGGTTTTGGCCTTCTTAATTTTCTAAGTACCCACACAATGATTTTATATCCTTTTGTTTCTCGTTGTTGTTTCCACTTCATATATGTTTTCTTTTTGTGTACTAATTATGAAGTTTGTGTACCAAGCAGCTCTTGCGCACTAGGCAGTTCTGACAATAATTCCCTGTACAATGGGGTGGTTAGCTCTTTATGTCTGAATAAATTTTATTTAAAAAACAGCCAGCCCTCCTGGGTGCCTCTCTTTGTAATGACTGCCTCCTTGGGAATTCTGACTAGCAGTGGCTTAAAGACGCTGAAGTTCTGAAACATCTCCTGAAGTTAAGAATCTTAACTCTGTTTTTCAACTTTATAGTCTTCCTCAAAATCCTGAATTCAGTCATCTTGTTGTCAGCATGAGGCAAACTGCCACCTGTGGCCGTATTCATCACCATTTTTTCACTATTCATGAAGAGCAGATGAAGTGATGCATTACTTCTACCTGGCTCCTCTAGCAGCTAGAGGAGAAAATGTCAACCAGTGCAGTCTAGGACCTTTAGAAATACCCTCCCTTCAGGAAATCAACCAGAGATAAAATTTTCAGTATAAAATCAGTAATCTTGCAACTTGAGTGTTTTTCAGATCTTGCTATATGCTCCAGCTGTGCATATCCTGTTCTTCTCCTTTACTCCGTGCCTGAAGGAGTGATTAATTTTGGGAGAGGAGGTCGTTAGAAGAATTCAAAGGATGAGTTCTGACAAAAAAAAAATTATCCCACAACTAACTAATTAAACTTTCTCTTTTAGAATATTTTGAAGAAAAATGCAGTTTGAAATTTTATTTTGGTACTTTGGCAATTGGCATTTTAAAAATATCCTCTTCTTATTGAACAATATGTATCTAGAGATGCACAAGATATGTACTTTCTTGTTTGTGTAAGATGGCATACAGCACAGTCCTGACACTTGTATCTGTAAATTTTAGCTAAGTACAAGGATCTAAAAGAATGCGTGAACTAGATATCGCTGTATTGGAAAAAGCAGCATTGTGTAGTATGCTATGGTTGCCAGCCAATTAGCATATGTCACACAAACACTTTTATCAATTGTAGTAAATCATCTTACGTGAGTTTAACTTTTATTATGGCTCATCTGATGTGTCATAGTACAACCAGGAAATACATGTCCTCATTTCACTGGTATGTGCAGCACATACCTCAAGATTCTACAAACTGTACACCTTTTGTTAATCTGTACCAGAAGTATTAAAGATATTTTTTTTTCCTGAAGTGGTAAATTAAATATACACGTAATTTAATTTTGTTTAAGGATTGCCTTTTTTTCCCTACCCTTTTCACCCAACGCTTAGACTTCATTGCGTTCTCTGAAACTTCAAAGTGACAGGCTTTGAAAAATGTTCAGTGTATCATATTGAGAAGAGGAAGATTATACCTATCATATCTAAAAATACTGGTTGATTATCTTCCTCCTACTAAGAGTATCGCATATCAGTTCATTATTCTTGAGTACTAGAATTTATATGTATTTTTGACTACATTGCTATCAGTAAATCACATTTAGCTTTTGTCAGGCAAGTGAGCATAGCAGCATAACTTTAAGTGAGGGAAAAAACAAAAGTTGTTTTTGATTGCTACAGTATTGATTTATGATTTCAAGTTTTCCTCATATAAGGTGACCTCATGTTTTGTGTTGGCTGTACAAATACTTGGTCCAGATCTTTATCTTAGTTGGCATAGGGAATACATCCATACAGGGCTGGCTTACGATTCATAATTCTTTATCATGTTTTGTCTGTATGTATTCTGCTCCAAGATCTACTTACACTGAAGATTGAGTTCTTCATTATTCATTAGTGTCTTTCTTGAACCCCCATGGCTTTTAAGGCTGCCACCTTCTCTGAAAAAAGGTATTAAGAGAGCACATAAATATATTCAGACTGAGGAATTCAGTTCTTTTCTATAGATTAGTTTGTCTTATAAATAGCTCTTTAAGTTATGTCAGTTTGGATTTTAGTGGGCTTTATTGGTTAGCAGTGTTCAGTATTTGGGAGGTTTAGGTAGTCAATCACCAGTAAATGTATTAGTTGCCTATCATCCTGTGGCATAGAGTTCTTCAGAACAATAATGATTTCAAATTCCTTCTGGGTGTAAATGGAAGTCATGGTTCATACAAGTTCTGTTAGTTTGGAAAACAAACACAAAGCCATGTGTAAAATATCTTTGCAAGTTGGATCAATGTGTCCTTTTCAAAGGATCACTGTCATCTCATCACAGACTTCAAGAACGTCTCTATCATGAATGGAGCCAAGATCCCAAGAGCAAGCAGAGGGAATCAAATTCTCCTCAAAGCATTTCAGACACACCTTTCTTGAAACACAGGGAAACGTTTTCTGAAGGAGGCTAGCACTAACTGATTACAGGAAAAAAAAAGAAAAAAAAAACAACACACTATTGTATTGATACCAAGCCAATGGTAATCATTTTGAAAAACTTTTTGTGATATACTTTTTAGAGTTTCTATTTCAATACATTTTCCGAATAAGATAGGCTTAGGGCCTATCAGTTCCAAAATCAATATTGACAAATGCCAACTATGTTTGTAACATTTCTTCCAAATTTTTTGTTCTTTATCAATTACTGAGAATTGGCATCAGGTAAGAAAAACTGAAAACACAGAGACACTGCTGATCCTACCAAAAAGGAGGCTTACAAAAAAAATAATAAATTAAAGACCAACCACTTTATTATAAGAGTTAACACAAGAGGAATTCCATTTCACTTGCTGTTCTTTACTGAAACAGATTTATCCCTAAACTCAGTTTTGTAAAGGCAAGTCAGATAAGGTCTACGATAAACCAAACTCTTATGTTACTTACCGCAACAACTTTCAGCTGAATTTCCATATGGCCATTATTTGTGACTATGTTAGACTTAATGATTTAGTCATCATACTAGCTTCTCAGCTTTTTTCCCCCCACATATTTTTAAATTGAGAATATCCAATTAATGGCATTTCCAAGATAACAAGCAATTCTTAGCCTTGTAGTTCTCATCAGTGTTGTCATCATGTGCCAGTAATTGGTACAGTTTCTCCTGACAAAGGTAGAGTATCATCTCCATCTTCAGCATGGTGTAGATACCAAGATTATGAGATACCAGAAGCTGCGCTTGAAGAGCTTGGTTGACAGCAGCATGTTTCACAGATTCCTGTGAAGCTTGGGCAAAATATGGTTATTTAGATTCTCACTCAAGTTGTCTACAAAGTGCTTGTTGTACAACTTTTGTTTCAGACTTATGCTATCTTTTGATTTCAGGCTTAATAAATTATTTTTTTATACATTTGATTTATATCACCTAGTCCTAATATCTCTACACTTAATTGCTTTGGTGTTCTTTACCTCAATTACACAGAATAGTTGTGCCCCCAAAAATGTCCTGTTTTTTTTTTTTGTTTTGTTTTGTTTTGTTTTTTGTTATGAAGTAGAAAGCACCTCCTTTGTTAATGAATGGGATAGATCTAATTTTCTTCAGTGAATTACTGTCATTCATGGCAATACTTCCTTTTCTAGACTATCTTCAATAAAAAGTCTTGCAAAAAATAAATGTTTTCACACGGTCTTATGTTTCCTTTCCTTTCTTTTTTATTTTTTTTAAACAGGGATTATAGTACATAGTATATTATAGTATAAACTAAAGAGCCTTCTCCATCATGGTTTTGTGCCACATTGTCTTCTCTTTTGATTTTCCTATTGTGCTCAGAGTAGGACCTTTTTTTTTGGTTACCTTGTTTTTCTTTGCTCAAGAAGAGCAAGATAAATGAATTACTCAATACTTGGACTGCCTGTTTCAGAAAGAAAAGCTTACTTCACCCTAGCTTTCTCATGAGCAGTGTATCAAAATTTCATATTAATCAGCCATACTGACTGTTTTTTTCTATTCAAATGACGTGGCATGTTCTTGAGCCGTTTGGGGGGGTGGGGAGGAGGGAGGGTAATCTTCAGGACTATTCATAGTATCTAAAAAGTAAAGGTACAGTAATTAATGTTTGAAGATAAGCAGGAATATTTTTAGAGGGTATTAAACAATGTTGTTTGGCCAGCTAATGAAAATCTGTCTCTGTACATTATAAATACTCAAATGCTGTTGTTGGCTGTTTGCAAGTAATTCATGTGAGGACTCTGGTAGGGCTTCTATTTGTTCCTCAGCATCTGTTTCTCTCAGTCATGTTAACAAAATTTTTTTTTTACAAATCTCTGTGTATAAAATATATGGTCTAAAAGTTATTGGGACTTGTGCTTTAATTTAAGCATGTCCTTAAGTGCTCTGTTGGACTGGCAGGGATACTTCTGTTTGGGTGATGAAACTCTTAGTATTCTGCATGTATTCTACATGTAAGTGTATTGACCACTTAAAGTCTAAGGGACCTGATTTTAAAATCTTCATATGAAAATAGTGTAGTAGCAAGGTGTTTTGTGTTTTGTTTTTGAGCATTAGTTACAAAAAGAATATAGAAAAGTGAAAAAGTCTTGTAGGTATAGAACACAGGCTCACTGATTCAGGCTCACTTATCTTCACTAGATTTCTTACCCTGGGGAAGTGTTAGGAAATGCATGTGCAAAAATCAATTAGGTGCAGTAATGTAAATTAATGCAGTAAATGCAGTAAATTATAAAAATTATGTGATATAAGAAGAGTTCTGTGATTACAGGTTCTTGTATCTGTATGCCAGTGCTAAATACCTCACACCTCGAGTTTAAGAAAAAACATACTTGTGTCCTGAGGGTTGAACTGTGCTCTCATAACATCACAGTTCTCAGCTCTGTTCTGGGGACCCCGTGTGTAGAGGACAGCATTGTGCCTCACTTACTGGACTTGTTTGGCAGGACTTCTGGGCTTTCTGAACTCATTTTACCAGATCATCAGCAATTTGTCATGCATCCAGCACTGCTAGAGCCATTTAGCATGGGGAGAGTGCCAAGAGCTAGTCAGAGCTCTGCCTGTCAGACTTAAAGGATAAAGTTCATTGCAATTGCAAAAAAATCTATGAAGTTGATGTCCTTCAGTCAGTGTTTTTAACCAGTTTGAGGGGGAAAACAAACAAACAAACAAAAACACCTACACAGAGGTTTAATACCTGTGTGTATTACCAGAGTCAGCTAAGTGTAATAACTCTTCTGGGCATTCTAAGGTAAAGGTAAGTGCAGACCTATCTTGTTAGATGTTTGTTGCTGGTGTTTTGTTGTTGTTGTTTGTTTGTTTGTTTGTTTTTTAAAAAGCACCAAGATTATTCTTAAAGATTTTCAAATAATTAAGATTTACTAGTTTGCTTTAGAGGTGATTTTAGTTCTTTAAGTAATTGATGAAAGAAATAACAGTGTTTCAGCAGAAAACATACTGCAATTGCAGCAGTCGATTTGTTTTTTTTCTTAGTCCATTTACTGAAGAGATCTTGTTCTAGTTTAGGTAGAGTAATAATAAACAGGGGATTGAGTTTACCTCCATTCCGAATGTTATAACACAGTAATAATAGCAGGTATATTTATTCTCGTCAGGTCATGTTCCATTTTCTTATTAATGACAGTAAAATCTGAAGTCTGTAATTAATCATTTGGAAGCAACAGTGGTGTAGCACCTTCTTTAGTTTAGTTTCAGTTTATTGGGTTTTAAATTCAGACTGTTGTTGGTTTTGGTTCATTTAGACTTGCAGTGGTCATGATCCTGATTTTTCATGGTAAGGTTCAAGTATTAAAGGTTTACTGTATTTTCTGTCACTGCTTTTGAAGGCCATAAGTCAAAAGGGAAGCATAGCTACTTTGAACCTGTGTACAATTTCTATGAACTTTTCTCTTAAAAGCAGTATTTACAACAGTATTTTCAGTTGCCAACAACTCTGTTGGAAAGCAAACAATGCAGGCGAATCATTTTCAGATCATCTGAAGTGATGATTGGCTCCTGCTGGACTACTACGCCGCAGAATGGGCTATCTCAGAACCTATTCTTTGTATACATGTGCTGCATGGCATGTTTTTTTTGCATTTTACCACGCCATGTCAATTGTAAGTTGTAAAAACACCACATACTCTAAAGCAATGCTTGTCTAAGCTGCTCTGCTGGACTTGGTATCTCAGCAGAGCAGAACTAGCTATGGCTTTGAGGAACAATAAGTGGATAAGGTACATTGCAGTTATTTGCTTTGAAATAATACTCTTTAAACTTTGATGTATTAAGTAGTTAGCTGGCATCACTATGTTGTGTTCAATCAGTGTTACTTAGAACTTAGTTTTTCTTACTTTTTTTCCTTTTTTGTCCCTCAGTTTGTAAGACTTGTATTGTTCAGCACTTTGAAGACAGCAATGACTGTCCCAGGTGTGGCAACCAAGTGCATGAGACCAATCCACTAGAAATGTTAAGGTAAGGTGACATTGCACAACATTTGCTGAAATGGAAGGACAAACAAACAAAACCAACAACTTTTAGTGTACTTATCCTGAAACGGAATTCAATTTTTTGCCTGTTAGTAAAATGTATGTGTTGACTGTGCTTGACCACAGCTTCTGTCAATTTTTCATCTCTCTACAAATTATAAATTGGGATTTTTCACATATAATACAAGGGGGAAAGACAAGGGAAAGTCACAGTAAGGCTTGAGTATATTGTACAAATGAAATTAAATGTTTTAAAACCTCTATTAAACAAAGAAATGAACCAAGAACCTTTCACACTTTATATGAACAGAAGTTCAATAGTCCTTTTTTCCTTTCCTCCTCCCCTAGATTTAGGGGAGGATTCCAAACTGCATGCAACCTTTTCCTTCTTAGAGCAAAGCAATGTAGAAAAAGGATCATGCAAATAACTGAATGTTTTCCAAGGGGTTGGTTTACCAATCTGAATTGACAATGCTGTTAGATTAATCAAAAGAGAGTTGTGAAAGGTTTTGAAACTGAAATTGTCATTGGGAAATTGTATTTTTAATATCAGAATAACATACACATCTTTGTTCAGACAACTTTTTTCCTTGAAATTCTACATTCTCTTCTGGTGATGTTATGTTGAAACAAAGTGATTACCGTCCTACAAGTATAGTACAGAGAAATCAAGAAATGTCATCAATAGTAGAATTTCAAGTTTTCCTAGAATGATGAAGTGCTTCCCCCCATCCTTATCGCTTCCCACCTTCCCCAAGATCTACTAATTTACTTGCTTTCTACAGTATACGTGTTGGGAGTCTGTTGGAGGTGAAGGACTTCAGAAGAGAAATTCTTTGGGTGAAAATTAGCTGAAGAAAAGAAGCACTGTTTAATATATTAATTACGGAACATATGCTTGCTAAAGCAACACACTAAGAAGTATTTCTCATTTCTGTCAAAGGATCCATTGTACTCTCCTCATCTGTTTTTCTTCACTTTGCTTTTTAGAATGTTTTACAGGCTCAACTTTCTTACATCGTATAGTTTGCTCCTTCCATATATGTCTGTGTCACCTAATATGATCCAAGCAATTTTAGGAGAGGTGTTCTGTACTTGATCTTCCAGATGGATTTTTACATGCCTAGTATTTCGATTATTCAGATAACAAACTTAATTGTCCAAACATTTGGAGAGTGAGCAACAGCCCAATCATGCATGTGAGAACTGACTATTTGTTTATTTTTAATGGAAACTGGCTTATTTTAGCTGGAAAAGAATTTGAATCAGTGATGAGCTGGATCTTCAGAGGAACCTGGAGAAACCAAAGCAGTAAAAAGGAAACTAGATGTTTCTTGGTCGCTGTGTGTGCAGTGAAAATGAGTAAAATTAATCAGCTGCTACCCAGGCAAGGCTATCCTGAGTGGCTTATGCCAATGCTTAAAATTATAATTTAATGTTAATGATTGGCCCTAAGGAAGCATTGCTTCCTTCTCACAACTACCTTTTGTCTTCTGTACAAGTGTAAAAGTTTTTTGTTGTTGTTGTTGTTTTTAAAAAAAAAGGGTACCATTTTTCATTTAGCGTGTAATACTGTTGCGAACTTAGGAAGAAATATTCCTGTGTCAACGCTAAAATATTTACATCTGTGGTTTGCTAGAGGTGGTATTATTTCCTGATTTCCTTGTGTTTGCTATAATTTGTCATATTTGCTTTGATTTTTATGATGGATATGTGTGTGCACATTCCCAGATATGCATGCTTCACTTAGATTCTAAGAGGGTAGGTGAGAAAGATTAAATTCAGCAACTCTAAGTGGTGCCATTAAGTCTTTGTCATCCAAATGTTTTTGGACTGTGGGGTTAAAAGGGTTTATGTAGATATTTACCACGAGTATTTTTTTGATCTCCTGTCAGCATCTGATGCACTGTGTCTGCCATAACAGGAGATGCTGTTACACAGTACAGAAGACTGCTAATAGTCTGAAAACAAAAGCATTTTAGAAATATGTCTTTTATTGTGACAGGACTATTTCAGAGGAGCTGAAAAGGGGCGTTTTCTGAAATGTCTAGTAGATGTTTAGTAAAATAATAACATGCTTTAAGCAGGAAATGCTCGAAGGGTGAGAAAAGTTAAGATCACAAGCCAGAAATGTGGGAAGACCTATTTTCTCTGCAATTATTTCCTGAAACTCCTTTTAGAGTAATGGGGTTATTTGTCGACAAACTGCATATAGCTAGTAGTTTGCTGGTTTTACTTCAGAAAACAGTTTTAACTATTTGCTAAACAAACCATTAGAAGAGCACATGAGCAATGTAACGGAATTATCTTTTCTGGAAGTTGCCTGAACAACTTCATACATGAATTATACTCTCTCTTTAGAGAGATCAGCTCCATCACTACTCAAGAGTGCAGTATGTTTCCAAGAAATGGCACTGTACACTCTAAATAGTGTTTTTAGCTGAGATGTTTCAGATAAACTTTATAAACTACTTTATAAACTCGATTCTGAGTAACTTCACAGCTGAGTTTTTTAGATACATCCTTCAGTTAGCAGTATTTAAGGTCTGTTGAAACTATAAGCATAAGTCTGAAATTTAACATTGAGCTCTAAAATGAAAACTCACAAAAAGTGTTAAATTCTGGAATTCTCTTTCCTAATTTTGTACAATTATTTATTATCAATATTCAGTAGAATTTTTGTTGGTTATACCACAAAAGCATGCTTCTTAGCACGCTTCTCTGAATGCAGGCTTTCCTGAGTAACAGTCTTCATTTGCTTCATTTCAGATGATTAGCAATTACCAGAGTTGCTTTGATCATAAAAGTCATACAAAATCATAGAAGAGGGGAAAAAATACACGAAGCTGTCATAATTGCTTGGTGGTTATTTCCATGCATTCTGTTTTGATAGTTGGAAGATATGGGGGTGCAAAGAGGTGTCTAAAATATAAATGTTTTTGGTTCAGCTTTAACAGGAAGTATCATAGTAAACAACTGAGACCAACTTCAGAGCTGTCTCAAGTAGTTTCATTTTGGAATGGATTTGTTGCAAGTCACAGAAATACAAATTTATTAGAGTTCTCATAGGCTTGGAGAGTAGGAGCACTATTGGATGTACCTGAAATCGACAATATTTTTACAATTTCCTAAATTTGTCCCTTCATTTTCTAAATTCATCACTATAGTTTAAGATTAGATTTCCTGTACTCAAAGATTGAGTAGGTATTATTTTCTTCCACTTTTTTTTCCCGCTTTATCTACTGGGGTATTTTGCTTTAAATAGTATATATAAGGTAGTAGTATTTCCTTCTGTTCACTCATTTAAGGAAAAGAAGACCATTGAGTAAAGTTGTGCACTTAAGTTTTGTGCATCATAAATTTACTAAGCATACATCTTTTCTTGCTACTTTGCTTTTGGGCCATTGAAGACCAGTTAAAAGTGCGAAGGGAAAATTCTCAGAAATGAATGTAGAAAAGACAGTATGTATATACCATTCTTAGGAATGGTTGGCAGGATTTTTGATTGAAGGTAGTGAGGTTCTGTCTTGAAGTCCTAATTTCTTTTCTCTTAATGTGTAAGTTACAAAGATTGAAGCTTTCTTGCAAAGTGGAATTGTTTCTAAGTAATAGTATATTTTCAGTTTCTGGGACAAGTTCACAAGTTCCCAATGGTCCCCTGTAGGAACTTCATAGAAAGTAGTACCATCTAGTTGCATTAGATATTGAGAGGCAGTATGCCGTTTGGAAAGGTAGACCTGTAGGTTCACATATCGGACAGTCAGTGTTTTGATCTCCCATGAATTTTTCTTTCTCATCCATAAGAAAGTGGTCTCTATGCTTCTTTGCTTTTGGGGCAGTGTATTTCACTTGCTGAAATTTTGTTTGTTTGTTTGTTTTTTGTCTTTATAAGAGAAACAATTTAAAAATGGATCATGGTGGTAGTTTAAATATACGTATTCTTATTTTATGACTGTCTCCATGAAATGACATAGAGAATTGGTCTCAAAACAAGCTGATTGGTTAATGTGTCTGTTTGTAAACTTTTAATTACAAACACAAATTATTTTAAGAAGAGAGCTTGGAATGCTGCTGTATTTAGTATAACACGTGGCTTACTAACTATTAAAATTTCATCCAGCATTCCTCAACAGTAAAATCATCCTATCTTCCTACTCTGCTACCACTAGTGAAAAAGAGATAGTGAATAGTATTTTATAACAGGCCTATAATGTATTGTTAACAGCACATACACGTACAAATAGAACTTTATATCGTATGTGTATTTTGAGATAGATATGTATCATAATTGAGAAGATTAATTAATGCAATTAAAAATATAGCAAAGGTGATTATTATATTGTAGTTTCAGGATTAATTTCAAGGTACTTAATTTCTCTGGCTGTATTACTTGGTTTTGTTGTGGGTCTTTGTTAAACTGTGGACAGTGAGTTACTATTCATAAGAGAAGATGTAGAGAGCAAAGAAGAAAAACAAAACAATGAGAGACAGGAAACTGAAGGATAAGTGAGATGGAGTGTAAAAGCAAATGATATACTAAATGGATAGGAGACAAGTAAATCTGGAGAATGGGAAGTAAAATATTTTAGCATCAACAACAAATGTAAATGCACTGTGAACTCTGGAAGGGACTGTCATAGCTATTTTTGACACTATAGAGCATTATAGATCATATCAGATCAGGGTATCGGAATACATGCCTATGCTGTGTCTTGTTGCCTTCTAGACAAACTCATGGCAGATATAAATAGAACTATTTATGGTGAATTAACTTGGGTACTGCGAACTGTCTAGCCAGAGTAGCGTGGATGCTGTATGGGCTTCTTTATACTGCCCACATCAGTTTGTCTATGTTGTAATGAGTAGGGAACAGGCTCAGTTTTTCCTCAGATGTATTAGAAAGGACTTGAACTCTTAAAATCAGTATGATAATGGAGTGTATCATTTTCATGCTTATTACTCATGACCTGAGCCTTAAGATTCAATATCACTTTTCTAAATTATCTTTGCAGTTTGTTTTTAACTTCTGTTATACACAAACACTTTACAGAATAATGTGTTGTGGTATTTTTTTTACTTTCCTTTTTTTTTTTTTTTTTTTTTTTTGTCTTGATGCATTAAAATGTAAACTTCTTGGTAATTTCTGGAAGAAATCCATTCAGGAGGCAGTTTAAATAAGCTTTACTACATGTTTTTTTTTCTCTCAAGCTAAAATCAACTACATTTTCCATGATACATTATTTACCAGAAACACACAATTCATTTTATTATTCACAAGTATTTGTTTTTTAAAGTCAATATGTAAAATGCTAGTTTCTAGTTAATATGAAATGTTTTTTTTCCCTTTGAAAGGCTGGATAACACCTTGGAGGAAATTATATTTAAGCTGGTGCCTGGACTTCGAGAGCGTAAGTTTCTAATTTGGTTTTGGGTACTGGTTTGGGTGGATGGAGGGAATATGACTATTTCTAATGATAAGCCTGTAGTACTGATTTTAAAATTCATATTACTGTTCTTTGATGTTAACTAGAGGAACTGCAGCGAGAAATTGAATTTTGGAAGAAAAACAAACCTCAAGAAAATGGACAAGGTGATGTTTTGTTTTGTTTCTTCCTCCCTCAATGGTACCTCATTCTAGGTAACATTTCAGCTCCTCACGGAGCCCTGATTCTTCAAATGTTAGCACACGTACATTGTTTTTACTGAATTCAAAGATGATGCAAACTCTTAAAAAATCTATGTAAATATAGTTTGGGCCTTCATTTACTGCTGCTTACCTTTTAACCAGTTGTTTTACAAACCCTAGCTGTTTTACCATTATTTTTGCGTTTCCTTAAGCTCTCACAGTCATCATTCATGCAATTTTCCATTTGAATTCTTCATTTTCCTAATAATACATGCAGTGTAGAATAACTTGAGTCTTTTTTACAGGTTATTTTCTGTTACTAAGTTTGACCAGCTGTGAAGTAGGAGGCTGTCAAGAATTATTTATGACAAGTAGTAAAAGTGTTCCACATATGCTAAACAATTGTTTTATATAGATTTTTTTCTTTTTTTTTTTTTTTTTGTAGTTGACCCATGAACTTTGAGAGCTCATTATTGAGCTGCTGAGTCAGGTGTATATCTAACTGTCTTTAGGCCCCTTTAATTTTGCTTTGGAGTTTAATGACATACCCTACTTGATTTGGGCTTTTTAAATATTTCTGAAAGGCTCTGCTAAGCTTAAAAAAAAAAATACAAAACCCACTATTTTTAGTGAAGGATTGTTGTCACATGAATGTCTTGCAATGCTTTTCTGCATTCCATTGTTTGTAATATCTTTTTTTCAACTACAGAATATTTCATTTTCTTTCTTACTGGTTTTGTTCATTCGCGTTTGGCATCTGTTATAAGCAGCTGAGTTCTTCACCTCAGTTATATAGTTAAATGAAAAGGTACAGGACAGTTTAAGTTATATTAGTTTATTACAACATGTTGTGTTAACATACTTTCTTGGTTTAAAAAATATTCAGAAAATATTTATGAAATACAGACCTGTTGACTGTTTCAAAAAAACAGATTTATTGCTATATAAGTAAAGATGCATAGAGGAAAAGTTACATACGATTTGCAAATTTGTAGAATGTGACTTACTTTTAATCAATTTATTCTTCTGGTTGTTACCTTCCATAATTTAATGATAAACCTAATGGAGGTCAGTTACTAAATATAATAAATGGAGTTGTTTTTTGAGTCACAAACTCTCACAATATAATTTTAAGCAGCTACAGATGTATCCAGCTTTGTTAGGGAATGTGTCATTGGGCTATAGAAATTTGGCTCTACAAACCGTTTGAAAGCCCTGATAATACACTGAGACAAAAAATGATATTTTTTTTCTGATATGAACAAAAATTCAGAACGTTGCCTGAGAATTAATTATTTTATGAGAAAATTTCAGTAAGAAGGAACCGTTTCAGTTGTCAATACTATCCCTTGCTGTCACATAGTCTAGTTCAACAGTCCGCCAGTTATGTACCAAAGGTCCAGTGCAGTTCCCAAACTTAGCATTTAAGATCTGTGATAAAATCCACAAAATTACAATTTTCACATTATCAAAAGGAAGAGAAAGAAAAAAGGCAAAGCATATCTCAGGCATTGGTGATATGCTGCACTAGGAAAGTAGTTACTAGAGAGAATTAATGGATAATTGTGTGATACTGGAAAAAAAAAAAATCCTTCCTGGTACTTTCCAGTCTAAACTGGAGAAAGCAAAGGGCAACCAGCTCTACATTGACTCATTCTCTGGCAATCAGTTTAACACTGACTATCTGAGAAAAACACAGGAAGTAGACAAGTCCCAGGATTTGCAAGGAAGATGAGGGAAAAAATATGACACACCAAACTATGCCTCATGGAAAGAGGGGTGGAGTTAGGGAATTCTTTTATTTTTTTTCTCTCTTCCATTCTTGGCTTGATGTTTTTTAATTGTAGAATGCAGAGTCCATTTTGGTGAAATTAGCTTTTATTTTTTTTTTTTAAACTTGTATAATACTGAACTTTAGTATTGTGCCTTTACTGGGCCATCACATTGATTTCTGGAGGTTGCTTCCACAAATAACATTACTTCTAATATCATAGAATCATAGAATATCCTGAGTTGGAAGGGACCCTTAAGGATCATCAAGTCCAACTCTTGACACCGCACAGGTCTACCCAAAAGTTCAGACCATGTGACTAAGTGCACAGTCCAATCTCTTCTTAAATTCAGGCAGGCTCAGCGAGAATATTCTTTAGTAAATAGATTGTTTAGCACCTTTTAGTATATGGAGGAGCATATGAGTTTTTATCAGGATACCTTGTAAGTAAGGCATGACCTTTGTGTTGTGTGTACCTGTTTCTGATTTTATGTTTTAACAATTGGAAATTTGCTAATTTCTTTAGTTCTTTAGCTGGTTTGCTTTACCTTTCAAGACTTTTCAAACCACATAACTAAATTTTCCCCCAAATCTTTTTTTTTTTCCCATTCTAAACAAGTTAAAATTTGAAGAAAAAAAAAAAACTCATCTTGAATATGGAAACTAAATTAATTGTGAACTAATTACTGTGTCTAGAAGCTTAGGAATAGCTTGATATTCACTGAAGTTTTCATTCTATATTCTCACCTTAACTCTTGTAAGTGATCTAAAAAGTTTGTGGTAAGCATAGGAAAACAGCTAAATTAAATTTTGAACTTTTCCAGGAAATGCAAAAGTAGCTTATCCAAGTGACTTGGGCATAACTTGTGATAATTTTTTATTCCAATAGGGAGCAGACTGTGTTTTAAATCAAAATAAGTAAGTTGGGGATACAAAAAATTATGAATATATATGACACTGTATACTGCATTTCAAAAATGTAAAAATTAGCCCTTTTCATGGTTCTTTGTATGGTTATTTTTTTAACCTATGCCAGACCCTCATGTAGATAGCCTTGCTAGTTTTAGGATTTAGTATTCAGAAATTCAAATTCAGAAAAGGTACCAGTTTTCAAACTTTTAGAACTTCTGAAAAGTTGGATGTTTAATCATTGCCTGCCACATAGAAATGTTTTATGTGTGTTTTACATTAAAATTTCAGTAGTAAAGCTTCATTTTAAGAGATTTTTTTAATTGATCAATATAAGTATATACTGATGATATATAGTTGTGTTGTTTTAACGTGAAGAAAAATACACTATTGAAAATGAAGTAGGAAAAAGTTTTTTTTGTTTGTTTTCAGTTAATGTTTGTTGCCACTGTGACTTTCAATTGTTTTACACTTAACTAATACAGTCCGCATATTTTACAGATGAAAGCCCCAAAGCTGATAAACCCAAAGTAGATGAGGAATGTGATGAAAATGAAGAAGATAAAGACTATCACAGGAGTGACCCACAGATTGCTATCTGCCTTGACTGTTTACGCAACAATGGGCAGTCGGGAGATAATGTAGTAAAAGTGAGTAGTAAAAACAATCTGTGTTGTTATTGTTGGAAGAATAGCAGGAACCAAATCATTCTGTAACAATTAGCAATAAATTTTAATAAGAGATCGTTAGGGGGTGGGGTTGCCCTTTATGTGAGGGAGCAATTAGAGTGTACCCAGCTCCAGCTGGGGGAGAGTGAAGGACAAGTGGAGAACTTGATGGTAAGAATTGAGGGGTGGGCTGGTATGGGAGACACGGGTCCGGTCTTGTTCAACATCTTTATCGACAACCGTGATGAGGGAATAGTGTCTGCCCTCAGCAAGTACGCCGATGACACAAAGCTGGGAGGAGTGGCTGACAGGCCTGAAGGCTGTGCTGCCATTCAGCGAGACCTGGACTGGCTGGAGAGATGGGCAGGAAGAAACCAAATGAGATTTAATAAGAGCAAGTGTAGAGTCCTGCACCTGGGAAGGAACAACCTGAAGTATCAGTACAGGCTGGGGGACGACCTCCTGGAGAGGAGCTCTGAGGAGAAGGACCTGGGGGTCCTGGTGGATGACAGGTTGACCATGAGCCAGCACTGTGCCTTTGTGGCCAAGAGGGCTAATGGGATCCTGGCGTGCATTAAAAGGAGTGTGGCCAGCAGGTCAAGGGAGGTGATCCTCCCCCTCTACTCTGCCCTGGTCAGACCTCACCTGGAGTACTGTGTCCAGTTCTGGGCTCCCCAGTACAAGAAAGACAGGGATCTCCTGGAAAGTCCAGCGGAGGGCCACAAAGATGATACGGGACCTGGGGCATCTTCCTTATGAGGAAAGGCTGAGAGAACTGGGTCTGTTCAGCCTGGAGAAGAGAAGACTGAGAGGGGATCTATTCAGTGTATATAAATACCTGAGGGGTGGAGGACAGAAGGATGTAGCCAACCTCTTCTCAGTGGTTTGTGGGGATAGGACAAGGGGCAGTGGCTGCAAGTTAGAGCACAGGAAGTTCCGCACTGACATGCGAAAGAACTTCTTCAGGGTGAGGGTGATGGAGCATTGGAACCGGCTGCTCAGGGAGGTTGTGGAGTCTTCTTCTCTGGAGATATTCAAGGCCTGTCTGGACGCCTACCTGGGCAGCCTGCTCTGAGGAACCTGCTTTGGCAGGGGCGTTGGACCCGATGATCTTTTGAGGTCTCTTCCAACCCCTACAGTTCTGTGATTCTGTGATTGTTGATAACCTGTCTCCACTTCTACATTCATTTAGTCCTTTTGTTTGAGACAATTCAGTGCATTTCAGAATTAAAAAAAAAAAAGTTTTCTTGTTTATCTTTTTGGTAGATTATACCAAAAAGCATCGATGGTAGATATTACGGATAGATTATAGATAGGTATGTATTACCCAGCAGATTACAGAATACCACACAAATATTAAAAAAAGTTAGCTGTAGGTGAGCTACCTCACGCTTTCAGGATTGTTGTCAGCATAAATCATGTTGTCAGCATTGAATGACTGGGATCCAAATCTTCTTTCAAAGTGAACAGAAATGAACCTATGGTGCTATTATGGATTAAAAGACTGCAGTAAAATATTTTTGTTCAACCAGTAATCATTACTTACAGCTAGCTCTTCTTGACAAAAGATTGCTTACATGCTATTTAATGAAGAACAAGAATGCGTAATTCCATAATTTCTAACATGCTTTTTCTGTTTTGTTGTTGCTTTAGGGTTTAATGAAGAAATTTATCCGCTGTTCCACTCGAGTGACTGTGGGAACTATTAAAAAGTTTCTCAGCTTAAAATTAAAACTTCCAAGTTCTTACGAGGTACATTTGAAAGAACAATGCTTGTATTTTTATTGCATTGCAAAATATTAGATTTTTATGAAACTCAATCATATTTAAACTTGAGGAATATCTTTAAGTCTGAGTCACTAAGTACTATTCAATGTTCTAAGGTATATTTTCTGTCCTTAAATGGAAGTCCATGTTTTTATCACAATGGCTAAAACTTTCTAACCAAGAAACTCATACAGTTGTAATAATCTGAGAGATAAATTAGTTTAGGCATTTTTATGTGAAAATAAATGATCTCTCTTTTCATGTGGCTAATAAAAAAAAAAAAAGTTACTTAATGAACGTTTCAGCCAGTAGCTGTTGGGAAAAGGAGAGATCAACTAGACATACACCAAGTTATCCTTCAATTTCATTTTCTTTAGATATAAAAAACAATTCAGTCATTAGGAAGAAGTAACAAAAAATACCATTTGAATATTTGAATCTTTGAAGTTGTATGTGTGTGTGTATAAATATATATACACACACACCTTCTCTGGATTTACATGGAATTTCATGGAGAGAGGGGTGGGTTGCAGAGTTATAAACCTGAGTTTAGCATGTTATTATGATGTGCTAACTAGCCATTTTGTTGTTATTTGGTTTTGTTTTACATTAATTTAATCTCACTCTGACACCTTAAAGTCCTGTGTTATGTGGTATCTGCTTACTGCAAAATTTTAACATTTAAAATTTTTTTCCTCTTAAAAGTAGGAAAGCATTTATGGCTATAGTAATGAAAAAATAGCCATAGATTTTCACTGAAAGGTAAACTTAAGATGCTATGGTACAGTTTAAATCAGTCATCTTTAACAGTAAGATAAACAGCTTTTTGTATTATGCCTTTAGTCCTCAAGTTAATGAGGAATCATGTCTTTATACTGAGAAATGCATTTACCATGGAATTTACCATTATTTTTAAACTACATTTTTAAAGTTAATTCATAACTTATTTTAAAAAGCTGACAATTACAGTACTTCAGTTTTGTAAGTTTGGGTTTGAAAGAGTATTGCAGAATACCTTCACTGTGCAACACAAAAGGCTTTCTCTTCAAAGAGACTGTGTGGCATTGATAAGTATAGGAAACATCTACTAGTGATTTTCTACCTAGTTTAGTAGGTTTTCTTCTATCAACATTTTCATTTAAAATGTAAAAGTGAAAAAAATAAATTGGAATACTAGTGTACAAAATAGCACATTGTCAGAATGTTGGATTTATTAAGATTTGATACATATTCCTGATAAAATTATTATATAATAATAGAAGTTCTGGGATTAATTTTCAGAGGTTCTCTTAAGAGTTTATTCAGTCATGAAAATGTTGCATAAGTTTGTCTTACTGTTTGTTCTGTTGTATTTTAAGCTGGATGTACTATGCAATGGAGAAATCATGGGGAAGGATCATACTATGGAATTCATCTATATGACAAGATGGAGACTAAGAGGCGAAAACGTAAATGCTGTTACATTATTAATAGATGATGTTTTGGTGTATTTATTGTACAGAGCATACATACTTTTATAGCTTGACACAGAATATATACCATGACCCTTCAAAAGCTCTGAATTTAAAAATTGATTTTGCATGTCTTCTGGATTTCTTATTTTAAAAAGGATCTAGTGAGTGAAACTCTCTAGCAAGTATATTGTGTAGAATCTGAAACTTAAAATTAGCAGGTATACACAGTTTACATAGAAGTCCTGCTCATAGTTTTAAGTCATCTATCTGAAAACTCCAAGCACGTATTTTCTGCAAATTTCCTTCTAGTGACCTTTTACATCTCACTAGTTAAGGAATCTGCATCTGACAATTTTTTATTTAGAATTTGTTTTATTGAGTCAGTAATAAACCATAACACTGAAAAATTATGGGAGAAATCTAATTGATTTATGATTGCTTCTGTTAATGCTGAACCCATGTAATTTAGCGATGTTGTGTAACAAACACTAACATCCATGTAACACAGCTAGAGGTGTTTTTCTTCTTTTATGTGTATATTTTAGAATATTTGATTTATTAAACAACCTTTCTTTCAGGTCTGATATTGTTTGATTAAGTAGCTCTTACAATTACTTGTATACTAAGTTGTTTTTTTTATCAGAGGTCATACCTCCATTTCTTCTCTTTCAATATATATATTCATTTGTTTGTGTGTGGCTATTGATTGCTCTTCACTCCTTATTGCTTTATGCTATAAGCAGATTTGTTGCCTGTCACTACCAGTGGGGGCTATGTTGGAGCACAGCTAAAGTTATGCACTTAAGTTAATTTATTAATCTGTAGAAAATTCCAAACTTTCTATACTCTTTTTAAGCTTTCTAGTACTTGGAATTAAAATGCACTGGGACTTGAACAGAGAAGACAGAGGATTAAGCACACTGTGGAGTTAACGATTCAAGAGTCTCTTAAAGATTTACCTTAATCTGGAGGGGGAAAAAAAAAGAAAAAAGGGTGAAAAAAAATCATAGGAACTAAGGGTGTTAATGTGTGTAGGAAAGTATTTATTACATTTGAAAATAATATTGCACTGAAATTTGATGTTTACTGAAACCCCAAACTGTACCAGTAACACCCTAAGTACCATTTTTCTAGTGCTGCCTTGACACCAGTGGTATGTGTTTGCCTAGCCATTTTATATTTTAACACTCATTGTACTATTAGGAAACGCTGAAGCAACAACTTTAGTGATAACAGTTTTTTTTTCATGAAATGTAGTCCTGCGGACCATGCCTACAGATGGACCTTTGTCAGTTGCACTGGTTTGTAAGCAATGGTAATAGCCATCTCGACAAAAAGGACATTATTTGTACTGGCTTATGTTTTTCAAAAATCTCAGAACTACCATTTTAACCTTAAGTGAATATAAAAGTTGACAACTTTTGCTTAGATTTATAAGTCGGGTAAGGGTTCATCTTTTCCTTTATGTATTTTTAAATCATTCCCCTGAAGTCAGAGATGACAAACTAAAACCAGTAAAAATTACATTGTGCTGATGATAAATCTAGTAACATCTGGGCTTCTGATTTCGTTTTCCCTAACTTTGTTGGGTCTTGTTATAAAACAGAAGTTGCAATGGTAATTAATTAACGATCTCTTCTTTTGGATGAAGATCAAGTAAATCCATTATCTATGTCTTTGATACTATTCACTGTGAGCTTTTGCTGGCACACCTGTGGACCTTTCAAGAGGTAGCATAGTTAAGGGAAAAGATCAATTTATTCTTTAGAGAATTCTTTCTTGTTTTAAACAAGTAAATAAATTTTAAATTTTACATTTGAAAAATAAATAAGAAAAATTAAAAAGATAAATGTATATGTCCAGTTGTGGATGCCTCTTATCTGATCAGAAAATCATCTCCTTCGCAGTTTCGGTGTCAGAACTGCTCATCTTCGCAAGTCTGCTCACAGGATGGCACTTTTTATCAGGTAAGAGGCACTCACGACTGTACATATTACAGTCAGTAAGATCCTGTCAACACTACAGTTGTAATCCAAATTGTGGAGTTTTTATATCCTCTCACTGTAAAGTGTGCAAACACCATGAGCAAGGGCTATTTATATTCATTCAAAAATAGCTTTATGGAATTAATAAATATACTCCATTCAAATTATCAGATTTTATATGCTTAAAAGATTTTTAATTTCCATTAGGTCAATTATCTTGTTGCTTCATTCTGTAGTTGGAAATCGACATCAGTGTGGAAGTGTTATCTAACTTCATCTTTCTACATGTTATCTCATCCTTCTAACAAGTAGCATTGGGCAGTCACTAACAAAGGACCAAAACTGAAGAGTGAACCAAAAAAGACCACGCTGGTGTCGTATTTTTAAGGCACTTCATACGTTCTTTTTAATGGAGAAAAATAGTGTTTGTTGTTCGTTGTTTTTTTTTTTTCTGCTACTATATTCCTTTCATTTCTTTTCAAATTAGAAATGGAATAATGACTTATCTGTAGAATATAACGAACAATAAACCTCCAGTCTGCAAATTGAAGTTGATTCCTAGATTTCACTGATCAGCTTGGTGTTTTTTTCTCTGTATATCAATGTTTCAGTGTGCTCACTGAGCCTTTTGAATTGAATTGAATTAATTTCTTCTAAAAGTAACTTTGAAAGTCTGAAGTAATATTTTTACTTGAGGGGGGAAAAAAAAAGAATAAAGATAGCAGGTTGCTTCTGCTGTGGATGGGAGTGACCTGCTTTACAGTCATGTCTACCTCACTACCTATACTCGCTCCACCATATTGCATTTTATTTGTACAGTTGGTTTGTGTTTTTTTGTAACAGCGCTGGTTTACATGGCAAATTTTTCAGTGAGGTCTCTGCCTGTATGCACTTCCAATTAGAGTTGAGTACTTTAGATGCAATTTATATAATCCAAGTATTTGTTCTGAAGCATGAAGAACAAGTGAAATAGCATTTAAATAATGTGGTAGCCATATCCTAGCTGAGAAAATCAGACCAATTTCTTACACTATGAATACATTTGTTAATTACACATGGTGCTCCCTGTCTTCTCTACTAAATGCTCTTGCTACTGCTGAATACTTCTGGTTTTATGCTTTGATTTCTCTGCACTCCAGTTTTTAAATCCTCAGCAAGTATGTTCACATTTAGTTCTGCTGATCATTTCAGTACCCCAGCATGAAAACTTTAATCTGTATAGGTCTCTGCAGTGGTATCTTTCTGTTTTTGGTTTCTGAATTTTGTCTCTCTTGCGTTTGAAGGATGCAGTAAAATATTACTGGTTTTAATGGTAACTTCTGTAATAATTCTTGATTCTTCCAAATTTGCAATAAAAAAGACTTAAACTATCTATGCCCTATAGCAGAGGCTACTTAAGCCCATACAGTTGCTGAAACAATATTTTCTTCATTTTTATGCTATAGAAAATGATCAGTAAGTTAAGAGGAAAATGTCAGACTTAAATGAAATGCTGACAGAGCGAAAAAAATTAGATGTTAACAACTTCCAGCAACAAGCACTCAGATATTCTATGACACTTTCTGGAAGCCTACTCTTACCTCTTATACCACAACAGTTTTGTGTAATTAAGGGATTCAGATAGTTTATTTGCTAATTTTTCCCAGTAAGAACTAATAAAAATGTATTGCTGGATCTGAAGTTGAGGAGTTTGGATTTCAGGGAGGGGGAAAAGTAAGCCCTCATTTTTCAGAAAATCAGCTGACAGCAATTTGACCTGAGTTTATTTGTTGGTTTTTTTTGGTGGTGTGGTAGTGTGCTTTTTTTTTTTTTTTTAATACCAGAGGAATCTAGCTCCCATGAAAATCACACTGTATACATCATCTATAGATAGACCTTGTTTTACAAAGTATAAAATTTTAGGATTGTATCAGCAACGAAGACATAAGAGGATTTGAACATTCCAGTATGTGTCATAAAACATAAAAATCATGAAATACATAAAACTCAGATATAGGAATTTTATATTTATAACAAATAATTACAGTGTACTTTGAGATAAGATATAGATTTGAAATACAATAAAAATAATGGCATTAATTGTTGAAATGTATAGAATTATTTCATATATATTGCAATCAGTTTTATTTATATATATATGTCATAGGGATAAGCTCTGGCTATTCCTAAAGCAAACTTTAATTGCATTTTCTTAGTATTTTTTGTGAACTGTATCTTCATGTTATTCTTGTCTGTTGTTTTTCTCTTGCTTTTGTTTTTAGTCTTATCCTATGGTACTTCAGTATCGACCTAGAATTGACTTCGGTTAGACCAAAGGGCCAGATCCCACTGAGATGAATCCTGCACTATTTGTTTACCCATCGACAGATTGCACAATGAATGGATGTGCCTGGATTAGGGGGACACAACCAGATTTTCAGCATGCAAATAAGGACATTGTCTTTCTTAAAATTGTCAGTTGCATCTTTGTTGTTTCTATTAGAGCAAGCCAAGTGCCATTCTGCTACTGAAATGTGCATAAGATATTTGTGAATTTTACAAGTGTGCTGCAAATCATAGCCAAAATCATGAAGTGTACAGTCAAGATTCAAAAACTATGGAATATTTTTGCTTGTGTGTTAGAAAATTTTTCTGGTCCTAATATTGATTACACTAGCAAAATGGCAAAGTGCTCATTCCATGTGGTGTTGCAGTTTCACACACTTACTATTTTACTGAATATTGTTGTTTAAATCATAGAGTACTGTACAAATAGCTAAGGATTATACCTTGAAGATATTTTGTATAGAAAATATATTTAGAAAAGTGGTGATTGTGCCACTACCTTTTTCTTGATAAGCTTCTCATGGGTCCAGGTATAGCTCGCTCATGAGTGTGCAAGAGTTCTTTTGTAGTGAATGAAGATTAATTACCCTTAACAAGAGATGTTTAACGTGATAATTGAAAAAAGTAATTTTAAATTGTCTAAATAGACTCTGCCAATATTGCTTAAAAGCATAGCAGCCTTTGTGATTGCACTTTTCTATGGCTACCCTAAAGATTGGAATATGGGATACAGCTATTTTTGGAAAATGGCTTCTGGTCAGGTTACATTTCTTCTAATAAAGCCTTCATAAAAAATAGGTTAAAATAATTTATCTATGAAACAAATTTCACTGTCGGGTTACAGCCAAGGCAAAATTTACACATAGTTATTGCACTTCATGGTAAGCACTTCCTTTTAAGATTGGGTGAAGGACATGTTAAGAAAAAATAACATAGCTTTAATTACATTATATATCTCTTGTGACTATCCGGGACTTAGAATTCATTGTAGAAATTTTTCACTAGTTGAAGTCACGTCATAAAACTATTTACATAAAATTAGAGGCAATGCAATACTGAAGATAAGCAGTCTGACCAAAATAATTGTTCAGATCATTGTTTTTTCCTAAGGTCTGGTAGTGCTGGATAGAAGAGTGATTGTTGCCTTAGGTATTGCAAGGAAAATTGTTGAAGTATAGAATGTTTATTGAGGTCTCTGGTAATGTCGCAGGGAGCATAGTAATGCATGTTTCCTGTAGTCTTCCATTGTCTTTGCTCTGCTTAAAAATCAAATGAGTTTTTTTACTTCAAATTCTGTGGAGATATCTGTAGTTCAGTACCTTTATATAATTTCTACTTCATACACACCTGCTAGTATTGTAGATAGCTATTTACTTTCCTATGCTTTTTGCATACAACAGAAAAGAACCAAATCAACTTTTCAGAAGCTAATCTAGTCGTACTTAGGACAAAGTGAAAATTCTATCTTTAAAACCTTGGGATCAGGTATAAAAGATAGATGCAAGGCTGTAACTGCTTTTTAAATGTATATTCATGTACTTTAGTATGTTTCTGTAGGAGAAGCATGTATGTTGTGGATTAAATCTGGCCCCCTTAGTGTTTGCAGGAGTTCTAACGTTGCTGACCTGAGGAATCCATACATAGTTAGGCTAAGTCCTGCCATTGCACTCCAAAGCCTGTATGAAACGCAGAAATAAAGATGCTGTCAGTAGCAATCTGTTTAGGAAACCTGCCATTGCAGGTCAAGGTTGCACATATTGTGCAGATGCCAGTGAACCTAGGGAAGCAAAATGTTCAGGAAGCTGCTGCTCCTTTCTGCAGGTATAACGTGCTGACTGGTACAGGCACTGCTTCGCCCACCCTATGGATGGAAACAGGGCCACGTGCTGGCTGCAGGAAGTGGTCATCTTTTTGTCCATACGGTGTATGATGTGCTGCTGCTTGACAGAAGCGAGAAGAGACTCAATATAGGGAGGGCACTGCTCCTTGGCAGAGAAAAAGTTCTTTGTGTGCATGGAGGTCCTCCTCATGGAGCAGCCTGTCAGATCAGAGCATGCATTCTAATTGCAAGTCATTGTTACCTTTAGTATATACAATTGTTTTATATGGTATAAATAAGATATTATTTGTAAATATTTACATGCACATGCAAATGACACCTTACAGTTTTTTATATATTTCACGTGTTTTTATACCAGAATTTTCACTGTAGATTCACCTAACATAAAATGGCTGTTTCAGTTTATCATGAAACAATACTACTCTTAAGCATAATTTCTGCTTGGTTTGGGGGACAATTTTTTTTTTTTCTGAAGAATTACTCTTGCTGTTTTGACAAGTTTGAACAGATTTGATGTGGAAAAAGAAAAAGAACAACGCGTTAATTGTAATCTATTTTCAGTTGTCTTACACAGAAGTTTTCATCCAGTGAGCAGGACCCTTGAAATTTGACTACTTTGTGATGTCTTCTGAATGACATCCCAATAGAAGATGTGATGTCTACCGACTGTCTGTATTCACAATTCAGAGAACCATGAATTTGTCTTGATCAAAATGAGATACTGTTAATTCATGGTATTTTTGCCTTCTGTAAACTAACTTAAAGCTAGTTTACAGAAGGCAAATCTTCATTTTAAGTATGGAAAATACAGACAGATATGATTTAATGTTCCCAGCTGAGAATTATGGCCTTAAACGCTTTTAAATGCATATAATCTAGCCAACTACCTACAATTTATGCATTTCTGATTTGATGGCACAGCGTCTGAGTGCTGTTCTACTTTAATAGTTTTTGTAGCAGTGAAGTGCCAGTGAAATACATATCTAAACTGGGCAGCTTGTATAACACAGGCATCGCCTTTTTTTTTACAGGAAAATTCTCTTCTGTATAGTACATATGTGCCATGTGTCTACAGATAGGCATATTTGATTCATTTGTGCCAATTAAAAATACCTGAACAACACAGGGATATGAGAATGCATGTACAGATTCATGTGTGCCAAAGATGGAGTAAGTGGAACAAGTAGTAAACGTTCTACTAGAACTGCACCATATTCCATCACAGAGCAGATTACTGTATACAGTGCACACTTTCTGAACATTTCCATGACACAGAGTCACCACTGCATGTTTGTAAAGAATAAAAGAAGTGTTGCTGCAACTGTTTTTCTTAGGCTTTCCCGTATTGTCAGTACCTAGCTGCAGAAGACCTAAAAAATTCGACACTACTACCTAACCTTGCTGTCTCTTATTTAGCACATTTGGTGCTATTTTTTTTTTCCTGAAAGAGAAAAATTCTCTGCTTTTGTTTTGAGTAACACATTAGTGAAAATTTTAATCAACTTTTCATTGGGCATAGCTGTATGCTGCATTTGTCTAGTAATGAACTAGCTAGAATTTACAAGTGAGATCCTATAAAATCTCAAACAGTATAGAATTCAATAATCAAGAAATGTATTTTCCATCATGCCTTGCTACAGTGCTCCTAGCTAAGGGCCTAGTCCTTGAAAACACATTTTTATTTGGATGAAATACCAAATAAGATTACTATGATAATCTTAAGTAACTCATCACTGCTGTACTTAACTGCTCACGAGTGCTTCTGGGATTTGGGTCCTAGCAGTATGCAACGCTCTAAGTATATTGGGCATACTCAGCTAGCTTGCAGCTATTATGCAAAAAATAATAATATATGAAATAAAAAAATATATATATGAAAAGTATTATTTTGACTTTACCGAAAATGTTATATAAAGTGCCTGATTAGTAATACAGAATATATTTTAAAACCATTATTTGCATTTGGCAGGGTAATATTTCCTTTTGTATCTTATCAATGGTCTTAATATTTTCAGCAAGAGTATTTCATAATTCTTCTGTATTGAGAAGCCTTCTTTCATGTGAAACAAGCAGAAAAATAAATGTTCTGTCAGTTTTTTTCAATTTCAAATTATCTGTCTCAGTAGAAACTATATGAAAAGAATACCTTTATAATTAAATTATTTTATTTTCTGTGTGAGGTGACCTTGAATTTTGAATCTTGATCTTTTTTCTCCTAGGCTCCAAAGATTTGACTCTACTTTTCTCTTCTGCAGTTATCAAAAACAGTCCCAGTATAACTGTAGGAGAAGAGATTATCACATTCCTTTTGGGCATAAGCTAGACTCTCTTCTCCACTGCAGACGAAGTGATGGTGTACAGTTCCCATCTCCTCCATTCTACGTGTAATTTTTAGGCATGGCTTTGTAAGAGAAGTAAAGAATTTCTTTGCTGCTTTCTAAAATAACAGAAAGTGCTAGTGTTTAATCTTTAATTGAACCAATCACTAAATTGTATTGTTCCTTTTGCTTGCAACAGAAGGAATAGTTTCCAGCTCTGCCAGGTACTACAGCTGGTAGAAATTCTGTAGAATAGACAATTGTTCAAAACCAATCTTAAGTCACAAAATAAACATACTGAGCCCTGTTTATAGAGGGGCTGCATAAAATACTGGTCAAAAACATAGAATAATCAAACTCATTTTTATTCTGGAAAAGACCCAAAGCAGTTAAGACATGTTCCTATCCACAGCAAGTATATAAACATTGTAGAGATGCTTAAATCAAGAGTGTGGTTCAATTTCTTCACTTAACATAGACAAGCTGAAAGCAAGTGTTGAAGAAAGCGAATAATTTAAAAGGTTAATTTGATAATTAATTTGCCTTTACAAAGGGACAATCCTGTAGGTACAGCCACTACTAAGATGGAAAAATGTGTGGCATGTCCCTTCACAGTTACAACCCCACAAGTCTTCTGGTCTTGTAGTATAAAAACAGTTTCATAGCTAAGACTGAACAGGATGGAGATTCTCTGAAGAGCCACTATTAAAAGAGTTTGCAGAAGAGAGCAAAGCAAAACAAACCTAGACTATGTGACAGACCTCCTTTTGCAGTACAGATACCAAATTGCTGATTGTTACGGCAGCACCTTTTTGGACAGAGAGCACACCTGAACTGAGTCCAGAAAAGCTCCACAGCGTCAGTTTTCTAGATCTGAGAGCCAGCAGGTGATACGCTGCATCTCCACTGCATGTCTTAGAACAAGTTAGAAGCAGGTGCCACCCTGACATTAAAAAAAGCTAATGCTCAATGCCAAAGAAATTCATGTTTTTTTTGGAATTAAGTTAGTCCTGGATTTCACCAAAATGTTCACAGTTCTGCATTTTGAATCCTTTATACCCAATTTGAATGAGATAATGCTTCCATGAGGTATTCAGCTAGAGAAGTTTGTTTGAGGAAGGATCACTGGAGCTTGTTCCAGGATAGATTCCAAGATTCAAGGAGTTTGATTCACGCTAAATGAAATGTGAAAAGCTTCTGATTGTCCAGCTACTAGTTTTATGATGTATGGGGAGTCTAGTCTTCAGACCTCAGTTGAAATGTCCTTTTGTAGGGATGTCCTCCAAAAGACTTGTAATATTTTTTCTTTGTAAGCAGATCTATCTGTTTATGTTTTGTTTTTCCAGTACTATACTGCCCGTAGATCAGGTAAAAACATCATATTTCAGAATAGGAAATCTATTAAGAGATTCTTCCATCCAAGTTATGTGATATACATCTTCTGAAGTTAGGTAGTTTTCTAACAGTTAAAAAGGATGTTGTTTTGTTCTCTAGCAAGCAGTTTAAATCCACGCAGTGCTGGTGTGTGGCAATGAAATGGAAGAACTCTGTAGGCTTTTGGAAAAGCTCAGGCTACCTTTTGTACCTGCACAGAACCAGAGAGCTGCTTCAGTAGACACAGGATGGAGGAGACGTTTTGGAATGAAAGGTGTCTACAAGTGGATTTTTTTTTCTAATCACATTAATTTTAGCCAAAGAGAGGCATTAGTTGGAATTTGCATGTTTATCTAAACCATACAATGTAGTTTTATTTGAAGTAATGTGTATTTTTAGAAAAAAAAAAATCTAATAAGGTTTAACAATGTGACAGATAACAGGGTGAGATGAACAGAAGTAGTTATTGTGCGTTTGCCTTTTTCGTGATTGTGAGTGGATGGCAAAATAAGGGTTAAGGGTCAGTTGCATCAGATAGAAGATGGCTGCAACAGTAAAACATTTGTGCTGCTGGTTAACATACTGAGGTTTGTGTTACAAATGAAGTTGTAATAAAGATGTTTATTATCAAAGTGAGAGGCACATATTTTATGATGGTATTCTACTCCTAAAATTGTGTTTTGTATTATAGCATGTTGAGTAAATAGACATTCTTGCTGTTGTCTCATGAATTTTGATGCAGTAAAATGAAACTTGCCCCCCTTTTTACTGAAAAATGTAACATAACTAATTGATTTTAAAATATTCTTTGTTGTCAGACACTTAGTTTGTTCACCAAAAAAAGTTTCCTTAAAAAGAGCAAATTATTTTTATGGATAATCTGATTGCCTAATAGTTCTAAAGGACTTATTTAATACCAAAGGTAAGCCACCCAGAAACTGACTTGGAATTAGGCACTGGAGTGCAGTGGTGGAGAGCTACGTCTGGAGCTGGTCCAGCAGAACTCCCTGGTGGTGACTGTGTCTGTCACCCACTCAAGGGGTCAGGCATACCTAGACGTTTCCAAAACAAACTAAAAAGTAAAAACGGGACTAAAGTTAATAGACCTAGAGTAACTCTCTGAGTATAGTTAACGTTCAAAAAGAGCACAAATGCTTGCATTACTGATGTGTCTGCTATACCTGGCCTGTGAACTAATCAAATACTTTGGTGTGCTGTCAATCCTGTAAACCTTCCAAAGCACAAAATATTCACCAAGCTACTTTTGGGTTTTCTAGTTGTAGTTCAGTGATATTTTGGAGGGTGGAAAGGACAGACTTGGAAGATAATGAGAAAATATTGTGTTTTACAGATTTTTATAGATATTTTTTTAGCAAATGGCATTGCTGTCCTCAACGTGAGACCATTAATTAGCAAGAAGTCAATTATTTTACTTGTGCAGTATAAAATACAATAAAGAAATCTAAATACCCTAACTTCCTTTTCCAGAATAGTGAATAACTAAACTGGAAAGTTATAGGGCAAGTTAATTATTTAGCTGACTGAAATATTTAATTCTAAAAACTTACCAGTAGTAGTATTTTTCTCAAATACGTGCTTCTTAAAATAAGCATGAAGCAGTGCATCATTTTTTCCCTTATTGCAGACTTAACTGTTGACAGGAAGGTTATTTTGCCTTTTTTGTTTTTTTGTTTTTAAATGCAGAGCCTGAATTGTTGGATGTTCCAGGCTCCTGAATAGATGCTATAGAGTTAGTCTCAATGGATTTTCTTTGGGATGGGGGCCTAAGTGTCCTTATATAAGCTGTGATCCAAGTTATGATAAGAAAGGAGCCTATGGTGAGCAGTAATAATGTTCTAATGCTTCCTTGCATTTGATCAGTAGCTATTGGTTTTTAATATAACAGCCCTCACAGTACTTAGGAGCTCATAGAACATATTGTGTTGTTATGTTGCTAATTTGTTTTAAAATATAAAATGTTTTAAGCTTTTTGTCAAAAGTGATAACATCATATTACAAATAAACCTTTTTGTGGTTGTAAAATTTAGCTTATAAATCATTCAAATTGAAGTGAAAAAACACAGGTCATTGTTAATGACAGTCTATCCTACTATTAAGAGTATATGTATTTTTGTAAAGGAAAAGCACTTGTAGATATTTAATCAGTCCAATATCTATCTATGTTAATGTTTTGGAAAAAAAACAAAAAACAAAATGCTGCTTAGAGAATCACTTACATATTTTTATTTGTTGTGCTCAGATGCATTTTCTGTTGATTTATGGAATGTTTATTCTGTGTGAAGCTGTGTAGTTAGTACAGCTGGGCTAAATGCATTTCTTACCTGAACTTAATGAAATGGATGTAACTCTGCTATCACATATTCTGTCCGATCAGAAACCTGTTGGCAAAACATAGATTGGTGGTGCTGTTTTTCATCTTTGATATTAGCTTCATCCTTCCTTAGATCATTTCTACTTCATAATAATTATAAAAATACTAGCAGATTTCTGTGGTGTTTGTGTTTTAATAGATGTTTGGGGGCATATGTGGTTATTCAGTTATATCTTCTTATACATATGAACATTTATATAAAACAGTGACAAAAATTTACAGATGATATTTAAAATGCGGTTTCCCCAGATGAAAAATGTGCCAGATTAGTCAAGTTTAATAATTTTCCTCCAAAGGAAACTACTGCCAGGTACATGCATGGAATTTGATTGCATCACTAAAGTTTGAGCATTTGTACAAATAGTGTACATTTTTTTTTTTTAATCCAGATTAACTCATTTCTTGTAACATTTTGAGGCAATTCAAAACCTCATCCTTAACTTTATTTTGACTCAATATAGTGGATTTACAGTTTCAAAAAAAAAAAAGATCAAAACAGATAATTTTATTGGAGTATTAGTGGAAACTGGTGACCACATTTGTTTGTAGTTATTGATGTACGGTCTAAATTTTATTTACTTGTTTCAGTGGGATTCTACAGGGTCTTCTCAGTGGTCAAAGTCTTCAGTGGAGTTACTTTGTGTAGTTCTCATTGTAGCTAAGACTCGAAATGGCCCAGAAGTCCCACTTCCTCACTGAAATTTCTTTCATGGTTGGCTTGTTCAACGTCTAACTCATATTGTTTAAATTTAATCTTATTATATTAACCTTCCTGTAAGTAAATAAATTTTGCAACATTCAATGTATACACTAGCAGTAGTTTCAGTGTTATGAACACAGCTGAGTAAATACTTGCAGAATTGTGAAATAAGGGGAGAATTTCACTTAAACTATGAATATTTGTCATGACAGTATCTTATTAATACGCATGCTTCACAAAGATCTGTGAATGATCAGTTTCTAATGTGTTTTATTATTTGAATATTGTACATATTTATAACTTTTGTTAAGAGCTGATTTACATATGGATTGGGGGTCAACATCTCAGGGTCCACAAAGTAGCATTTTGAAAACTTAAATCCATTTGAGCTATGAATGCAATACCAGTATTGCAGTCTTGTGTCGCCTGAAGAACCAAATACTTTGTGTTTCAAAGAGTTTAAACACATTGTAAATTTTATCTAGTTCTACCAAAGGAATGTTTTTTCATACATGCTGACATAATTAGAAACTGAGTTGTGGCCCTGGAAAAAATGAGATGCCTATAACTGAGTTAGCACTAGAGAGCAATTTAACAATTAGGTAAATGAAGTGCTGGCACTAATGTCTATTTTGGCAAAAAGCTGTGGTACTGCCTTTTGGTGCAGAGTGAAGTGTGTATGTTTGAAGATGCATCTACATTTGTAAACAAGGTTTATTTTAGAGCAGTAGCTCATGCAAACCCTGTAAATGGACCTATTTGAATCTTGTGTATTAAATATGATTGATATGTAGTATTTATAATTATGTAACTACTTGTAAGTTTCATTACCAGTGATGTTAAATGGAGTTCTTCATACTAATGTCAAGAATGTTCACAGCACCTTTATAACCACTGATAACAAATTGCAATTTGGTATGACCCATGTGCTGCAAGATGCCTCTAGCCCAGTTGGATTAATTTTATTAAAAAAATCTAGATGAGCAAGAAGTATAACTAATCTGCTTACTAGCACTGAATTGCTCCTTTCTCAAAGCAATAAATATATTCATGTTGTAACATCTGTTGTGCAGCCTACATTCGAGTTGTTTTGTTGCATTGTTTCTATATAATTTATTTTGTGCAATAAAAAAATCTCTGGTTTTATCTGACTTTTCTCTAATTTGTAATAATACTTCAATAAAAACCTTTGCTAGCCTTATGGCTCAGTCAGGGAAGTAAGTGTACTATCAACTCACAAAAACACAAAATTGAAAATGGAATGCAGAAATGTTTCACCTTATAGAAAAAGCAGAACGTACTTAAATAGCCTAACTTTGTTCTCATTAATGTCATAGGGAGCATTACCATTTTCATGGGTGCAAAGCCTGCCAAGCACTAAAGTTGACTGGATTTGGCACTCCATCTGCAAAATATATACACATACTGAGTTATTGAGAAGAAAAACAATGGAGGAAGAGATGCTATTCAGGAAAAGTCATGTTTTTTTATCTGAGATGTGAAATCTGTAATACCGCTGCATGAGAGCTGAGATGTTTCAGATTAGGAAATAATAGAAAGGATTGCTGATTAAAAAGATCTGAGACAATAGGCATTTTGCATCCTCTTGTAAAATTCTTCTAGCAGAAAGAAGATGATAACTTCCTGTGAACTCAAAACGTGAAGGTGTATATACTATTTTGCAATATGTACGTATGATTAAGTGAAACACGTTTTCCATGACTAGCTTAGATTTGTTAGCAATGCTGCAGTTTGCTGATATACAGGCAAAGAGCAGTTATGTGATGATATTTGCTGCTATGAGAGCCTGTGCAACAGGAGGAGTGCAGCTTATCTGGCTCTACTTTGAAGCTTTTTCTTGTTGAATATTTCATCTCCAAATATTCGGAATATGTTATTATATAAGTTTTGTATAAAGTCATACTCTATGGCCTTAAAAATAATAATTTCCCTTCTGTTAAATGTGTTCAATCAAGGAAAAAAAAAAAAAAGAAAAAAGGAAAAACTGCTTAATGCTTCTACAATACTTATGAAACAGAAATTCGTTGAATGGTACTTAGCTGCAAAATTCTGCTCCTAAGTAGGGAACAATGATTCTTCAAACAAAATTTCCGGGGGGGAGGGGGGGGAATAAAAAAAAAAAAAAAAGTGTTGCTGATTAAATTAAAGATTTACTTTGTTTCAGGCAGCTAAAAAAAGAATCATTACAGGAAAAACACGCAAAGGTCTAGTAACAAATGCATAATCAGTCATCAGTCCTGATTATGATTTATTGAAGGAGGAATCTGTAAGTCCTTCCTGGAGCCAGAGCTGCAGGTAGGTGGTATACAAACAGCTATTTACATTGGGGTGTAGCTTATGAATTTCCCTGTTAATAGAACTATGATTCAAATTGTTTTATATCCTGTTTCATTTTTTTATTATTATTATTCTAGAGGAGCATATGCTGTGCAACATCTATAGGCAAATTTATTTTTTTTTGGGGAGGGGGGAGAAAAGTGATTTAGTAATCTAGTTTTCATTAAAGAAACAGAAATTTGCTGGCAATCTGTAATATGAGCACCTCGTTCCAGTGGCAGACTTCCAACATCTTCATTTGGAAAGAAGACTGCTGCATTCATAATTCATAAAAGCATTGGCATCTATCCCATTAAACTAACACAGGAAGAGAAAACATACTCAAAAACATTCTGTCCATCTTTTCTAAACTATTCATAGGTGGAGTTCTGTCCTTTTCTGGACTACACAAAAAATACAGTAAGTACATTTATAGATATGAAAAATAATTACAATAATCAACCTATTGATAAAAAGTGCTGTGCTTAATACCAAGTATGGAGAAATTTTAAATTCCTTGAATTTAATTTTGTCCTCTGGTGACTGAAGATGCATAATGTGCGTGTGCCAGTGCCTCTGCAGACTTCCAGTCCTCTTGTCAGTAGCCTTTACAGATTTAAATGTTCTAGGACATCTGTAGACCTGGCAGACCTTGTTACTAGCCAGTATTCTTCCTTTATATTTTCTGATCATGTTCTTCTCAAAATAGTATAATTTGTGTTTTACTGCTTTCTAAAATATGTTTTATTCTAATGGTTCTCCCTCTAAAGTACTAAAAGTGATGCAGACAAAGAGAGTATCCTGTACGTTCATCTTTGTATCCTTATGCTGCACCCAACGTGAAGATTCCTGAACATCTGGAGAAGTGGTCTCAGGAAGTTCAGCATTGCTCCTGTGCTTTGCTGATTTATGATTTTTAAACCATCTTATTACACATGAAGAACTCTGAGCAGGAAAATGGCTTTGAACAGCTGATCGAATGGTATCTTCTGAGACAGATAATGCATGAACCATTTTAAGAAATAAATGATTTTCTTGTTATATGAGGGGCTACTTACCTAATTCCACAGGAGCTGCAAAATTCAAGAGTATCTTGAAAATCTGGTTCATGTGAACAAATCAACTGTCATCAGGCTTGATGTATTTTACCATTGCAAAAAATAACACTTGTTCTGATGTTCAGCACTAGGGTAGCTGAAAATAACAGATTTTCTACTATTTACTGTAAACCCTGCTGTATAGCATTGTATATTATTTATGTCATAGGTTTCATACTTCATGTATGAAATGGTTTCAGAAGCTATCTATGCTACAGCATCCAGAATTGGCTGTCCAATTGGCGACCAACATCCAGAATAGCACCTGTACTGTGAAGTGTGTTCCTTCTTCATCTTCAGCACTGATTGCATTCTAATGCTAAACAGCAATATCAGGGATTTCATCTAGACCCCTTCTCTTTCTGTAAATGTTTACCTCATTTTTGTTCTCTAGTAATGAAAATTCTTGGAACAAGAAATAATGGTAGGCTTGGACCTGTATTGGTAAATAAAGTTCTTTAACTTAGAGCAGTAAGCCTACCCCATTCTTCTCATGTTCTGCTGATTGCCAGAACCTTTCTTCTCAGCATGAAAATGTGGTTCGGGAGTACCTTACGAATAAATGGAAGAACTTTGCTAATCTGCTTGAGGAAAGTGATATATTACTTATTTTTCAGTTTCTGAATAACTGCAATTTGAAGAAATCTCTGGCTAATATTTTGAGAGGATGAATGTGCTTGTTCAGAGCATTGCCTATCTAATTTGACAAATTATTTATTCATAGAGTGATAAAAAGGTAACAAGCTAGTAGAAATGCGTGTTAATATAAAAATAAATAAATCATGCTATAGCTTATTTAGAGAAGTTCTACTGTGAAGGATAGAATCTGCACTGTTCCTGTTTTCACCAAAGGCTGCTATAATTTGTGTTCTTTACTTGCTGTGAAAAACTCAAGGAATCGCAGCATGATCACAGCATGAAGCCAAAGAAGTGTTATGTAGATGCTTGATCCTGTAGACAGGCATGTGATTAAAGACTATTCACATGTGTGACCTGCAACACATGTGCATAGGTTTTAGTGATGCTATTATGGAAATATGAATTGGCTTGCTAGTGGCATGTTCTCCATATGTTTTATATATTGTATGTAAAACAATAAAATCACCAGAGAAAATAGATGCCTAGCATGTCAAAGGAATCTGAAGTGCTTTGTAAATTATATATTTAAAACATACACATGCAGGAGGGGCTTTGCTACAACAACATGGCTGTAGGTGAAAGCAGAATTGAGTGACCTAGTACAAGTAATACCACCTTCAGCTGCAACTTACGAAGGTAAGTTTTCAAGGTAGCAGTAACTTGAAATCACAATTCACATTGAAATTTTGTTCAGGCCTGTCCCCTGACATTGGAGAAAAGTGCCAAGAAAAAAGTGCATTAGCAAGGCAGCACTGTGCTGCTGTGCCGGCTGGCTTTGAGCTGAGGTACAAGCTCATCACTGGCCATGATGCCCTGGCACCGTGCTTCGTTGTGCACAGAGTTTTCTCTTGTGATAAACAGAAAAAACTCTGTCAAAGTACATCACATTTGACCAACAAATACATTTTTATATCACTTATCTAAACTACTGCAAAGCCATGGCTCAAGTAGGTGACCAGAAGATGGGCTTCTTAGAAGTCCTCCCTTTTTACTACTACTAAGCTTAGACTTAGACTGCAAACAGTAGCTGAAACTAACATCGAGACTTTCTAAAGGACATGACCTTGGAAAACAGTAGAAGGGCATCTTTAAAGCCTTACCAGAGCAGAAAAAAATGGACAATAAATAAAATAAATTTGGAGGGGGGGGGGGGGGGGGTGGAAAGGTGTCCCTGGTTATGGCAGAAGATAAAGGGCTTCTTGTCATAGCCATAGGACTGAAACTGTGAAATATGCTGCAAGACAGTCCATAGAGTTACAGGTGGCTTGATGATGAATACTTTGGGAGCATAGGTCCTGGGAAAGGAAAGCTACCTGTTGTGAGGCAGCTCTCTTGTCTGGTGTGCTTTCACTTGCCCACAAGTGATCACTGGAATAAGAATCTTTATTTGGGGTGGTGGCGGTGGAAAATCATGTTGTAAGGAGCTCAGAGTTGTGAATATAAATAAAACATTTCTGTGAGAAAGTGAGCACTAGATAGTGCTTCATACTATTAATAGCTTCTAAGAAAAGATACCATGTCCCAAGAGCAAAAGCATGCTGGGTTGTAGCCTGCTGCTAGGAGAACTTATCTAAATGTAGTCCCCACAGAGGCTGACGATTGTTTCCATTTACTCTCTAAGTCAAATGTGTTTTTTTCCACTTCAGTGCGGGATCAATTATACATATCTCTGAAAGCCCACAGGTACAAGCACCTCTAACTCAACAGACTACAAGGTGCACATACATTTCTAATTTAAGGAGCCAAAGCTTAACCAAATCTGTATCTCCTCATGCATCAGTAATATTCAGAAAAGGAGGAGAAATCCAGCTTTGTTTGAGTGATGACCCATGAAGGTTGCATTAAGAATGTTCAAAGCATCATAGATCCATTCCAAGCAGCACAATAAATGCTCCAGTTGTGCTCCTACAAAAGTCACATAGAGATGGCAGGAGGCTTCCCCCTGACTTCTCCGGGTACAAGAGCAATGCCCAGGTGCTGAAGCCATTCCGAGTAAAAATGGGGACACAGCATCCTCACACAGCTGATCACTATCAACAGCAGTGGAGATGCTTGCAAGGCCCAACTCCAGAGTAGGGCACAGAGGAAAGAGGAGTCTCCCAAGGAATGGGAGAAGTTCCTCTGTGGATCTCCAGAATCACATGAATGAAGGCATCTTTAGCCACCACCCACACCCAGTGCTTTTGTCAAGTGTGAAATGCATATGGAGTGCTTGTGCTTTGCACTGAAAGAAAAATTACTTTCTGGCAATTTCCTGAAAGCCCCAGGCATTTTTTTTCTGAAGTCAATGGCAAGAAAAAACAATATACTGGAAGGTGAGAAAGCAAAGATCCTCGCTCAACAGTGAGAGACCTTCAGTAGCATGGGGAGGCTGCAAATATAGCAGCAGCAAAGGAAGAGGGTTCCGTGACTGGAAAAAGCCTTATTACACAGAAAGAACTACAGAAGATTTAAAATATAGTTCACTGAATTGTACATCAAAGTAGAAGCTAAGGAAATAAGTTGGGTTTTTTTCCTTGTTCGTGTTTATTTTTAAAACATTAACTTAATGGCTGTATAGATGTCCTCCACGTTCATTAATATCTGGCCTTTTTTCTGTGCAAAAGCAACACTTGAGCCCTATGCCACTAGGACAATTTACTGCAGTTAATGATCAGTACAGGGCAGCTGTTCCTTGGGTTCAGATATGACAGTGAGGATTTAAAACTGTAAATAACGCCTTTACACTGGTAAGGCAAAAAACTAACCTTAAATGCAGGAGACAGCTGCCGAGAGTTATCTTAAGGTTGGAAAACCCATCTGTGTGCACTCTGTCATCAGTCGTGACCTTTAGGAGCTTGGTATTAGTTAAACAGTATAGTTCCATAGCCAGGCAGCATAACAAACAACACCCAGCACCTCCAGCTCTCGTCTGTGGTAAAGATTTCTGAAAAACATCCTTTATCTCCAGGATCTGTTATTTTCAACAGGTGATGTAGCTGGATCTGGGCTCTTCTGATGGCATTTATGCTGGGCAGTTCTATAGAAAACCTTAAGTAAGTTGCTCTGATACCCTGACAGCCTGCAAAAATCAGAACAAAAAGGGAGGCGGTATTCAGGAGCTGTTGACAGGAATGTGCTGGACCTCCGTGTTTTAAGCTTATTAGATATGATACATCACAGATATTTGGTTAAACTGCTGAAGGATTTTGCTCACCATCTTTTGTTATCGATTCTTTTTGAGCAGCAGAAGCCATGAGCTTTTGCAGTTAATTTACCAGCAACAGAGACTACTCTCTCTGCTCTTCTGGCTTCTGCCAGAAGCCCTACCCGAGGAGCCAGCTGTGTTGTGTTACCAATCTCTGTCCTCTCAGGTTGGATCCCCTAACAAATCAGGTGCTGACTTCTCAACTCTTCTTCCAGAAGAGCTTGTCATTGAAATGTCTTTGTCCTTTTAATAGCAACAGCTCTGCTTCAAATTACAGTGGTTAATTTCTTTGAAGTAGGCTCTCCTGGTGCTAATTGTGTCCACAAGGGTGGAAATTGCTGCTAAATCAACAGACACAGGTATCTGTAGTTGCTAAGATCTGAATGCAAAGCTATTTTAGTCCACAACCACTCCTTCCCTGCCAGCACAACACCAAACCCAGGGACACACTTCCCATGTAGCCCCTGCTTTCTGGGAAATTCCCGTTCTGCCCATGGGATGGAGAATGAACCCAGAGGACAGTACAGACCAACCTCCTATGGTCCCAGTTCCTCCCCACCTACACCCTGAGAGTAGGGATGCTCTGCACTATTGCTTTTCATTCATTTCACAGTGTTTGTTTTGCCCTTGAAACCCCCTACTCCATAACTGTAGTTTTTTTGGTTGTTGTTAGTAACTTTTTTTGACATACAGCTTGAGAACAACTGTTTTTTTTCTTGTTGTTGTTGTTGTTTTGTTTTTTCTTAAACATTATATTTAAACCATTGTTTTTTCTGTCTTGTTTCAAACTTTACCTAAAGCCAGCTAACACATTCACTAAGTCTTGTTTAAGGCTGCCAATGCCCCTTCTACCAAGGTGTGACTCCCAAGGAAACTCAAACTGGGGCCATTAGGATCAGGGAGATTACACATGACACGGTTTTAGATAATGTAAGACTGGAGGAGAACCTAATTCTGACCTTTCTCAGTTTCAATCTGGAGTCTCTCCACTAATACTGTGTTCTTGTAAAACAGGCTAGTTTAGAAATAAATATATGTTTTTCCCATTAGTGAATCTTATTTTTATTATCACAAGTGAAACAGATGTGAAAGGAGTGGTGCTGTACATTTTCCTCACGTGACAAACACTATTGCACATCAATTGCTGCAGGCTCACAAAAACCAACCCTGCTCCAGAAGTCTGGAGAATCTTCTCAGTGCCATCCACACTCCAGCCGAAGCAAGGCTGCTGCAGGCTCTCCTCAGGATCTCCAGGTAAGGGCTTGTTCCCTGTTTGGTGTGGAACCCCTTGCAGAAAGAAACATGACAGTGAGACCAGTTCCTGCATCCCACAACACTTGTAGAAGCTGGTTGACTGTAAACATAGCAAGAGTGGACCAGGGCTCATCAGTGCTGTTTATTAATCTTTCAGTTCGCTAATTAAAGAAGCAGAACACGGCCTTGCTCTCTGCATTGCTTTCTACTGTAGATGAAGTATTAATTTCAGTGTTAACTGCAAGAGGACATTGGCAAGGGATGTTTGGATGTGAGTGGGTTTCTGGCTTTGTTTTAGTCTGTTTGTGAACATCTGCTGGGGTGGGTGGCTGCTTCGGGGGGGAGTGAAAATTAACTTTATTGATTGAGTAATTTCCTTTATGAAGGATCTGAAGGGGATGGCTGCCTGCAGAATAATATTTGTTAAATTGCCATATTTGGAAAATGAGTCAGTGAGAAAATAGCATGCAAATCCCCCAGCTTATCTCCAGAAGGGAAAGAACAGAATCATGCTAAGAAAGGGGGAGAGATGCTAGCCCAAGGGTGCCAAACTAAAATGACCCTAGCATGACTTTTGTTTGATTTTTGTACAGAAAAATCTATTTTGAAATGGCCAATGTCAGTATTTTTTAATTTTTAAACTTTTTCTTAGTGAAAAAATAGCACTCAAATAATTGTCTACCTGCAAAATATCTCTAGGTTCTCGAGTGTCCATTTATGCTAGGTTTTGCAGCTCTATCCATTACCTACCTTCATCTACTTTTTCTAGAAAAAAAAATAAAAAGGTATAAAGGAGAACACGATACATTTAAAGTAATGAATAAGAAAAGAAAGGGAAAAGAAACTCCTTTGTATTCTATGAACTATATTACCATAACTCACAGGGCAGTCCAGCCCCCCCCCCCCAATCCCCCCCCCCCAAAAAAAAAAAAAAAACAAAAAACAAACAAACAAACAAAAAAAAGATCTCCCAGAAAAACCCTCGTGTTTTAGACAGCAAGGCAGCAGCCCTTCTGATTAGCTAAAGTTACTATCTCTTTAGCAGTCTTTTCACCACTGACCCTTTAGCATTTACTGTGAGCCTTTGTAGAGGACACTTTCTGTTGTCCCTTGTTCTGGCAGCTGGCTCTGTACAACCCAGAGCTGGCAGAAATGGTTTCCACCTTCTACCAGTCTGCAGGTGTTTGGGTTCTTGTTTACTCTTGTGTTCCTCCTGATCCTGAAGAGGTGCCACAGCCTGGCTTGGCTTGGTGTTGATGTGGGTTTGGAGGGACTGCCGGGGAGGTGGCAATGCTTTTGCTATGTGGAAACCCAGAGGGAGGGGATCAGAAACGTGAAGTTACAACAGGCCTTTTGTTCTTGGCTTGGGACAAGAGTGGGAAATGGTAAATGAAACAATGTGAAATCTGATATTTACTAAGTAAGCTTTTAACACTGGTGCGTTGGATGGGGACACTGCCAGTGGCTCAGAATAGCTCTGCACTGATGCAGGGAACACATCCCCAGACCAGAGCTTGGAGTCGGTGCTGGTGCAGATGCAATCCCGGTATGGGAGCATGGTGGAGGCAAAGCTGCTGTGCCATTGCAAGCTGTGAGATTTTTGTTTGTTTGTTTGTTTTTTTGTTGTTGTTGTTTTAAAAAACTCTGGCTGATATATCCTCATCTGATACCAATGTCATTTTCTTCTCCACCGATGCTGGAAGAAACATGCACTGCATTAACGCAAATGAAAAACTCCTGAGTCTCTTCTGTGACAAGGAGTGTTTTTCAATCCACCTGAAAACTGATCTCTGAAGTGGTTTTCCTATACTTTTTCAAAGATGTAACTTCCAAAGTTTATTACAGGAGACCAGTTGATCAGAGTGGTATTGACATATTGTGTTGCAAGTAATGCTAACAACTGGAGGAGTGTAAGGTGTGAAATGCACACAAAGTAAGCTGTAACACAGAGAAGTGCAATGGGACATTCAGGGTGGTCCTTCATGAGCAGACAGGGGTGTTATGTCAACAAAACATGTCAAAAATACAACTCCCTACACATGAGAGGGAGTTAGCTCTGGCCAGTGAGGGTTATGGCGCTCTTTAAAAGATGAATCTCGTAAAAATGATATTTAAACCTTTGATTTACATTAAGGGTTGTGTTCTGGTCCTGGACTGCAGAGTGTTGTTATCCTTGCTCTGTTTGCTGTAATAAGATGGATGTATCACCCTCATGTTCCAGTGAAACACAAATTAGGTTATTTCCTTCTAGCTAAAGCTTCCTCTATGTCTTAATTGGATGTATTCGAATTCGCCTTGTGAGATTAGGGAAGAAGAACATGCTGTGCAGAAAATCCTGCCCAGTCCTGAGGACTAATGAGAGGGCTGCAGAGGTTGCTCCACCATCTCCATTGATCTGCCCCAGAGCCCCCATTTAAGTATCCACAGAAGGAGAGAAGACAATTAAAAAAGGGTTGCATAAAAAGGTTGCACAGTACTTAGAGAGGGATGAAGATCTGCACTATTACATGTAACACGATTATTTAAATGGCCTGCATGCCTAGAAATTCCTACAGTCTTCCACTAATGTTTTTCCATGGGCAGCGCATTCAGACGTTGAAGTTGCCATTGCCATTTTAATTCTAAACACACTTATTCCAGCCTTGAGTTGCTCCCTGTCTGGTAGACATGAGCTACATTTAGGTGGAACCAGCACCATGGGTGTCTTAGGGAAGTCAGACAAGTATCACTTCTGATCTGTCCCGAAATGGCAAACACCAACATATGTTGGTGCTGTGTTTAGCAGAGAGGATCTAGTTGGTTACACCAGAGTGAAGAACGAGGACAAACAGCCCTGGGCTCGCACCATCTCCTGCAGTAGTTAACTCCAGCTTTGGGTGGGTTCCAACAGGGGCACAACTGTCTCCTGGGAGCTCACCACTCTTGAAAGCAAAACCCAAGTTTTAACATTTTTTGTGTGTCTTTCCTCCTGCTTTCTGGTGTATTTGGATTTACTTCCAGTAGGAGGACCAGCAATGGTGTTTCTCTTTTTGTTTTGTTTTGAAACAAGTGCAACTATTGACAACTACACTAATAATAGACTATTTCAGTGGTAAGCCACCAAAATGGGGTTGTTTAAGAGAAAAAGCTGAGCATATGACAGAGAAGAATAAAGCTAAGGGTGTGGGTTTTTTTTTTTTATCCTGGAGCTGAAAGTGCTGAGAGGATCCAAGTGCATTCTTCTGCTACCGAAATGGATGTTAGGGAGTTAAAAGAGGTAATTTCAGTAAACATAAACCTCATGAAACACCAACATTCTTTGAAAGTAGAGGAATAGGGACTGCCAGAGAGGTTGCAGTGTGCTGAGAGTTAGCAATATGCCTGTGTACTTGTAGTACCTGTTCACTGCTTGAAGAAAGCCAGCTTAAGGAATCTTATCACATATTCGCTTCTTGGACAGTATCTGGGGTTTTCAGTGTTCTTGCCATTTCTGAGCATGCATTACATTCGCTGAGTCTCTGTTCTGACAGGGGGTGGGAAAAAATAAAAACTTCAAGTTAGAAGTCTGAGTTTCATGGGAATTGTAAATGTCTCAATGAATTTCAGTGGATCTTGAAACAAGCAAAATAAGACTATTCCAGGGCCTCTGTGTAATCAATTTCTACATTTGTATGACTCAGACCATGAAACATGAAATGCTGGGTTATACACTGTGGGCCAAGAAGAAAAATAAGGTTGTGAATTGTACCTTACTGACAAGTATTATTGCAGGACAGTGGTGTTAATATTGAATTTTTAAAAAAGAAATAGTGTAAATTAACTGAAGTGTAGCAAAGCATAAGAGCCTTGGGGTTTGGACATAAGAAGTTTAATTTCATAGTTTTTTTGTTGTTGTTAATTTACACTTTTCTCAAAGCACAGGGAAAGCTAACGTGAGAATTTGTGTATTGAATCAACATGATGTTACACAGTAAAGCATTTTTTTTTGTTGCTTTTTGATGATCTTTTGCACACAGAATAGTAGGGCTTAAACGACTGAGAGAGTTGCAGCCTCTCCAGCCTCTAGGCATCTGCCGTGGGTGCCTGGAACAGTAGGGGCTCCCAGAGCTGTCATCAGTCAACACCCTCCCAGCAGCCTCCAAAGCTCGGCAGGTGATGTAAGCCCAGCGTGTGAATAGGTTTGCATTTTTTCCACAAAGATCATGCCCAGGGACAACCTTATGAAGTTTGCAGTTTGACTAGCTCTGAATAACCCGGATCTATGGCTAACACTACTTGAAAAGATGTTATGAGAGAAAAGCACTTTTTGGCACTCCTCAAAAATATCAGCCATATATTGTTTCGCCCAAACCCTAAGGTCAATATAGTGCTTATGTGTACTGGCTTAACCCTGAAAGCATCACTGCTACCATATAAAATTTTAGACAAAATCAATGATTTTTACTTTCTAACACTTCAGATTAACAGTCAGAAAGCCTGAGTAAAGGGTCATGCAAAGTCTATACACTCAGCCAGAAGCTGCCCAGGTACCTGAGTACTTGGGTGAAATTTTACCTGAGTAAAATGTCCTGTTACAGGCTTCAAGCTCCAGGAGAAGCCTTCCTGAAGGAGCCTGGCTCTGGGTCTGCCCTGAGGACGGTTCCACTGTCTGTTCCTTCAAGGAGCAATGTGTGCGTCGCTGGGAACATTTGTTGTGCACCTTTCCCAACACAAGAGGTGATTACAGCACTGGCAGAGCAAGCAGCAGATTTGCATTCAGGTCCCTGCTCAGCCTAAGATAATTCAAATCCACATGTCCTATTTTCAGGGCTACAGCTTATCCTGGAAGAACACCCTTCCCTCTCCTTTTGAATGCATGCCACCAAATCAAAATTAATTAAAAGGAAAGAAAGCATGAATACAAAGAAACAAAAAAAGCTGCAGGACTGTGGGCTAATGCTTAGGGCACTCACTGAGAAGAGGGGAGTCCTGAGCCATGGCTCGTGTCCCTAAGATGAGTTGTGTTTGGCACTTGATCAATAATACATGCAAGCATTTCTGGCAGCAGAGAGTATAGCCAGGGCTCCCTGCCTGCTTTGGAGTGCCCTGAGCATGGTGAAGGCTTTCAGTGAGCTCTCAGTCCTTCCCCAGACAGCCACCAGGGTTTTTGTCTGCGCCACTGCAACCTGCGAGCCAAGGGCACCGTGACTGAGTGGCTCCTGCCACTGGGATGAGCTGAGGCTCTGCTGCTGGGTGTGGACAAGGCCAAAGCAGAGCCAGATGCTGATACACTTTGGGCATGTAAGGTGGTGCAGCTCAGGGTGCATTGGCAGAGGAAGTAGGTATGTCAGAGTTTTCTCCAGTTCTGGGAGTCAACCAAGCAAGGAGAGTCCAGGAACAGGTGCTTGAGTCCTGGCTGGGTCCTTTCCGATGTCTTGTATCCTTTTTTGTCTCTTTCAGCTCAGTTAGTCCAAATTCCCTCATGGCATGGACCTAACAGGCCTCTGAAAGGCTGAGAATTTCAAGGCATTACGCATTATTAGTGCAACTAAGCATGAGAAATGCCCTCCAGTATGAGGAAAAGCTACCCTTAAATCTGCTTCCAGTCTCTCCATTAATCTTAAGGCTGTCTGTTCAAGAAACTTCTGACAACGATGCTGTTCATTTCAGTACTTACTGATACTGGCTGTTTTTGGGGATGTGTAAGTTTGGCTGTAATGACTTCTTAGTCTGGACAAGCTCAGCCAGGACATGTTACTGGAAGAGGGATCAGCATTGGCTCGCGCTGCTGTGTTGGCAGGCTTTCCCCGTCAGTGATGCCTGTTTTCTTTGCTGCTGGAGCCAGAGAGAGAAAGCTGAAATGGAAGTTGGGATTGGCAAGGCAGGAGTGAGGTGTAAGGACGTGAATCTCAGCATTCTAATCACAGCTATGGTTGCAGTTAGAGATACGGCGAAGATAAAATATGCAGCGTGCCTGAGGGACCTATATATCCAACTGCTCCTGGATTGCTATCTGACAAGTTAATTAACCATAACAATGTTGAAATACATACTCAGAATGATTGCTTGGGACTGGACTCAGCATTCTCTCATCATAGTGCCACAGAGAGAGCAGATGATAGAAACTTCAGGGAGTAAAGGAAGGAGTGAAATAAGAGATCTGTTTCTCAGCCAGGATGAGGGCATTCGGTCCAACAAATCCCACATTACAAGTGACGTTAAAGATGAGTGAGATCCTTCCAAACCACAGTCTGGACCCTAAACATGCTTGGAGAACTGAAGAATAAATAAGTTTTCCTCTATGGCATGTTCACCTCTAAATTAACTTTAAAAATAAAAATAAATAATCCTGGTTTTAAGGAGGCTTCTTTTCTCAAACTTCTGTTTTCTAGTGTCTTCCAATTTATTTCACCCCAGAGTGGGCATTTGTGAGTCCTCAGGCTTTCTGTGGATGGCAGAACAAGAGCATGAGCTGGGGAGTGATGATGGAGCATGTCTTCAGGGTGAGCAGCACGAGGCTCTGAGTTCAGCTCACTGAATGAATCGCTTGCTCAGCTGCAGACACTCGGATACACAGTGCTGAGCGTCTGCACTTAGATACGTCATGATTGTTGGTGTCTGCTGACAGGTTTTGGTGCAGGGGAATGAAATCCTCTCTGTGAAGGAGAAAAGTGCAGAGGTGGCCGCAGCTGACGACTTCTGTCTTGTGGGAAATGCTGATGTGTCAGCATTTATTCTTGTCTGTGTGGGACAGAGAGGTGAACAAGTTTGATATGTGTGGTTTGCTGGTAGAGAAAAATATCTGTCGTATGGTAGGTCGAAGTGAAAATCCAAACCTGGCCACCATTATTTGCCTTGGCTGTTTGTATATATGTTCATCAGAAGCATTCTTAAGTACCTTTAAAAATTTCAACTTTTTGTTCTGTTTTATTAGCTGTAGTATATTTATGTATTTAGGTATATTTATGCATGGTTTGATTCATCTCTCGTATACCTTGTGCTTTTACAAAACTTCGCAATTGAATGAGCTGCTTGGAAAAATTGGCAGGTTTGTGGTGGGGGTTTCTTCCAGCATGTGAATGTCTGGGCCATCTTCATTTCCTGAATAATTGATGATCAAAGGAAAGCATCTCCTCTGAATCGAAAATTAATTGTAGCCAAACTGTAGGGAACTCTGGCAATGATAAACAAACATAACAAACACCACCGCCAAATAAATAATAATAATAATAAAACTCATAAAAATGAGTTAAATGAGTTCAGTTTTTCTTTTCCTCAGAGATAAATGTCACTGTTTAATCAGAATCTTTTTGGTTGCACTGTTTATTCACCTGAAAGCAAGCACCACAACATATTCTTCTTTCCTCACCATAATTTGTTGTTTTCTTTCAAGCCACAATACCCTATTCCAGGAATAAACCTGGGAGGAGGGCATGGGGAGGGATTAGGAGGCCAGTAGAGCAATATTTGATTATTGCAGGCAGCAGAAAAAACTCAGACGTTGCTTTAACATTACCCCTAGCCAAAGTTCTAAATGTCACTGTGTTTTGGATAGATGTTTATTGAGACAAAACAGTAAGATGTGGTAGATGTAGCTGAACGTTCATTTTCATTTTATGGTGGCTGGCTGTTTCTGATTGAATGAGAAAAGCCAACAATGCAAATAGACCAAAATGAAGTTTTGGAGTAAACATCGCATCTTGCAGTCCTTAAGCAAATTTCCAAATAATTCAGATGGAAATCTTGCTGCAGGAAGGATCATTTTTTGGCAACAAAATATAAAAGCTACAGCAAAACATGGGTGATTTTGACATGATTTATTGACTTTCTTTCTTGTAAATGACTTTCTTCTTATTTGTGCTTGTAACAAGAAATCTCCTCCTTTCTGCACAGCCACAGAGCCTGCTTTAAAACCTAAAAATTGTTATTGGCCTGTTTTCAGCTGCTTCTCTTGACGTCAGCAGGGAGATCTGGCTCTCCCTAAAACACGTTAAAGTAGTGGATATGAATGTTATAAATATATCAAGAAATAAAAAGATTTCTTCAAAATAAGGGAGCAGCAGCTCCTACATCAGCAGATACCCTGCCATCTCCACTAAGCAGTAGGCAGAGGTATGGCTGTCTGGATAGCTGCCCTTCTCCTGTGCTGTTGGCTTCTGTTCTAAAGCACATCTATTATTTCTGAAGGATTCAGTCATATCAAGTTAAATCTAAACAAAGGAAGGTCCTGACAAGTCAGACTAAAAAGCAGAATCATTTTACTACAGAGTCAAAAATAAATCAAATGTTTGCAACAACTTTATATTCCCTGTGCAGAAATAATGCTTCCTATTCGGGCATGACGACTGTGGTGGTTTTTTTTCACTGTGCTTTCACATTGAAGGAGATGCAGAGGGTAACCCAGGACATCAGTAAGTGGCTTTTCTTGTAACATGAGATTTTCATACAGCTTGCATATGAGCAAAGCGTTTGTGTGCAACTCAGCATGAATAATCCTGCAAAGATGATCATACTTGGTTATTGATGGAAAGATGATACAGTTCCTAAGCCACACAGAAGCAGCTCTCCCGATGGTTTGCATTAGTTCATATAGAAGGCATTCAGACTATGTCGCCAGCAGACAGCTCTGCCTTTTTAGGATGAGGCAGTGTTCTTGTCGGAGTCTGCACTTTTCCGTGTTGCACAGGAGCCTGATGAATGGGCAGATGTTATACCAATCTGACTCTCACTTCTTTCATGCCAGATTGATTATGCTGTCTCAACATAACACAGAGCCTCTCTCCCTAGGGTATATGTTGGCATTTCTTTGAGTCTAAATATGTAATTTGCTGTCTTTCTGAAGGCATAGATTGTGTTCATCGCCATCTGTGGGTGAAAGCTGTATTCTTCACATGCTTAGGTCCACATAAAATCCTAAAGATTTGTGCACAGGAGGGAGAATTTCTATCTCTTCCCTCTGCCAGCAGGGGATTTTTAATGTGGGAACATCCTGAGGAGGTGTTGTAATATTATTAAGCAATTACTGTTAGGGCTACCTGGACCAGTCAGTCCTGAGCCTTGAATTGTTGCAGAATACACATCTAAAATATTGGACACTGAAATCTTTAGCATTTGGTACATATCTGCTTTTTTTTTTTTTTTTTTTTTAAAAAAAAAAAAAAGGCAGCAGAAATAGCTCCAAGGATACTAATTCTCCCTACTCCCTAAAGAAATTTAACATGATAAACAGGATTCTTTGCAAAACTGAGCTGTGATCTACTCAGAGATCATGCCCTGACCCCACAAGGGCTAAAACTCTCCATTCATAATAATCATGTAATATCTTGGCTCCTGTCACCACTGCTACCATAGCAGGGGAAAAAGAAAAAAAAAAAATGTATTTACAAGAGAGCAGAGCCCAGTGCTTTATGGAAGTGAAGGTGTTGGTCTCCACTTATGTGAAGCTACACTGAGGCCAGGTGCCTGCTGAGCAGCTGGTTGCTCACCACCTCCTGCGAGCTCAAGGAACAGAAACCTTGCCCTGGTGGAGGCACTGGAGCCTGACCATGGGTCACTGCAGCCCAGAGAACCAGATCAGTCACTGCCACTTGGCACAACAGCACTGTTGAGCTTTATTCACAAGCTTTCCACCACTTGATGCAGTCTGGATCATAATGTTTAAGCAAGGAAGTATCCTGATATAAATTTATGGTTTTGCAGAAGCTGTCAAATTACTTGTTTGCTCTCTGGTCTAAATTTGCAAACAAAGCCAGACTTTCTGAATGCTCAGAGGAAACAAAAAAAAAAAAAAAAAAAAAAAAACTGAAAATATTGTTCCACAGTAAGCTTAACCAGTTAACTTCCACTTGTAGAAAAAGAAGTCAGACTCCAGGCTGCACAACTCCTTTGAACATCTTCTGACCCATGTTTGCCAGTAATGGATCTTCCTAGCAGGAAGTCTGGGTTATCATGGCACTGCTGTGAGAGCACCTCTGGGATCGATCCTTGGTGAGGAGGGAGAGTTTTGGAGTCCCACTCATTTTTTATAAATCACAAAAGAGTGATCAACCACAGAATCCTGACTAGTTTAGAAATTCTTTCTGTTGCCTAGGTTTCCATTGCAGCCATAACTAACAAAATGGCTGAACACAAAAAGAAAATTCCTCTTGCTCCTTCTCTACATGAGAAGTCCCAGGAACCGCTCTTGGGAAACCTATCATTGCTATAGTATTTCATTTATTTTCCTGCAATAAACTGTCAGTTCCAGAAGGAAAACAGTCTTCTCCTAGACTCTCAGTCCAATAGGAGATTCATTTCTCCTAAGGACTTATATCAGTTCTCCTATCTATAGCTTCTCTTACTTTATAGCTTTTGTTCCTGTAAGTTTCCCCAGGGACATTCCACAATACTTCCTGCTCCAGACTTTCACCAGCGCCAAAGAGAGCCGAAGTTACACCCATAACTTCCTTAGATTCCTGAGAGAATGCATAATCTCCTCTTTTTTTAGCTTGCTGTAACATGCTGAAGTGTTGCAAGCATTAGAAACTGTTAAAAGGTCCAAATTGATGTCACCAAGAGATGAGCAGCATATAAGGTCCCCAACCTGCATCTATTATGCTGCTCTCTGTTAAATATACTGGAGGATGCAATGCCTCTCATCTCATTGAGACTCCACTTTTTACCAAAGACCTGTACTTTTAATTAATAAAAGCTGAAAGAAAGCCTCAAGCAGAGGTGTTGTCTTGTAAATCATTAAATTCTTAAGTCTGGATCTGAAAAAAAGAACAGGTTTAGACTACCGTGCTAGCGCAGAACCTCACTACCTTCTTTCTCAAGGATTATAGCCTTCAGCAAGAAAAAAATGTGCAGAGGGTGTGAGAAAAAGAGAATCAGAGGTGAAATGTAATGCTGACCCGGGCAGTGCACTGTATTTATATACATATGTTTCTATTAACTACTAGAGCTTATTTCTCCAATGTAAAATATTTACAGCAACAGTTACATCACTGCAACAAAATTCTGCTTCCAGTTAAATTTGGAACAATAGCACAAAGCTTCTTATGGCCATTTTTACAACAATATCTGCTTAAGATATCTTGGAAAGCCATATAACATTTTATCCTTTTGAAAGACATTTCCTTAGCCATGTACTATACTTGTTCCCCACTCTGCTTTTCTTGGAAACTGTATAAAAATGAAGTATTTGTTAGGACTTCCTCACTATGGGTTTCACTTTACTATGTATGGGAGAAATGACTTTTTCCTTTCTTAATCCCCCTGCAATGTTAGTTAGAAAACTGTTTCAGTTTGAGAATGTCCATGTTGGGGCTGAAAAGGGAAGATTATGGCTATAGAACCTGAATAAATCTCAAACAGTTGCTGAAGCTTGAATTATGTAGAAATTGTCAATAGTAGATCCATGATAGTGTCTTCCCTCTGCTACTTGCCTTCTTCAGTCTTGCAAAGGATCTATTAGATCTCCTCAAGGTTTTCACAGAGCACTGCACAAGCTGTATCAAAGAAAGTGGCTTAGGAATTACACTTTTGGGGGGTTATTTGTTTCTGTAAATAGGTTTGTATCTTTTTTTCCCCATTATTTTTAGTGAAAGTAATGGTTGCTAGTGTTGACCACATGACAGCAGTACAATTCCTACCATAATAAGATTCAACCGTTTGAAAATATAAAAACTAAAATCTAAGGGTCCCTGAATAATAAAGAGAAGTGCTCTTTAGGTATTTAGGATAAGGTAGATTTGTGATCTTGTCGATTCATTCTTGTACTAAACATCCAAACTCTTTAACTTCTATTTGAGGCAGTGCTTTTGCCATCTAGAAACCTAGAAATTTCCCTTACCCTACACAAAGGTTTTCAAATTTGGAAACGCCTCCAGCATGGTCAGTTAAAACAGTTTTGGTGGTGTTCATCTCATGGTTCTGTCCTTGTGTCACGGCAGTTCTGGGAGCAGGGCTGGCCATGATAAAGGGCTCTGGCCCTACAGCAGTTCCCAGGTCAGCATCTCCTAACAGTCTGGTTACAGCCTGGTCCTATCCAGTTCCCTGAATGCCTACTGGGGGCCAGCTGCCAAAACCCATCTAAGTCCCCAGTGTCTGGACAGTGACTGACAGCTGTTTGTAAACCCTGGTTGCATGAATGCAGCCTGGCCTTTGCTGGGGCCATGGGATGCACAATTCTGCTCCCTGCATGCCAGAGCCACTGCCACCTCATATGAGCCCATTGGGGCTTCCTGTGAAATCTTAGTCGTGGTGTCCTCCTAATCCACTCCGGCAGGCTGATAAAGCCATTTGCTGGCTCCTGGCTTAGCCCAGCATGCTGCAAAGATGGGGACACACCGAAGCGGAGATAATCACAATGCCAGCACTTTGGAGCTGCCATGCTATGAGATGCATGCTACCACTTGTGCTGCGAAGGCTGATGGAGCTCTGTTCCTGTGCATGTCCTTCAGGGGAAGAAAGAAATAGCAGCAATAGTGCTAGCACTGGCTGCCAAGCTGAGAAATCCACCGAATGCCATGGCCCTGCTCACCTTTGTGCCCCTCCAACATGTGAACTCAGCTGGTAATGAAAACAATTTACAAAGCAATAATTTCTAATTGGTGTCACCTATTAACTGCCACAAACCCAGAGGCATAGCAGCAACTCAGCTGTTATTCTTCCAAGAAATAAATATATCAACCATTTTATTTGCCCCTACAGAGGAGGAGGAGACAGACAAAGAAAGAAAGAAAGAAGCCACTAGCAAACAATTATCTAAAATTTTCTGCTTGGATAAGCAGATAGCTGGTATGAAAAAATCACACTCAAACAAAACAAGGTGGGGCTGTCTTTCATTTTCTAAAGACAAGAAAGCAATCTTTGGCTTTGTAGGTTGAAATGAAGTACAGGGAGAGGTGGAAACTCACTTTTCTGGGAGCTTCCCTCATTCTTTCCCCCATGCTTTCCAACCTCTACTAATCTAATCATTTTGTCATTTAGCATAGTTGTGAGCAGCGGGTAGGGCTAGAGGACTGACTAGATGGTATCTCTCTCCCTTTTTATTTTAAGGTCCTTTAGGGAATTTCCAGAACTCTTTTCCACCTGATGTAATTTGAACAGATTTTTCTAGTAAGACTTATGACAGGTTCAATTTTAACCCCATTGTTTTTGCAAATGACAATTTATTTAAATTTATTGAAAAGTAACATTAGCACCAAACCCAAAAATAATCTGACATTTTTTGGCAATTGAAGGAAAGCTGTAACACAAGACAGGAAAAAAAGTTTTCCTATGTTATTGACCTGCTCAGGGCAGGTGGAGATTGGCATGGTCACTGATGTAATTTTATCTCAGGCTTTGCTTGCTGTCTTTGCTTGATGTCTTGCTACCCCCTGATGAAGCCTGAAATGCAGCACACTGAGCTGAGCTGTTGTATGGCCATCCTTGTGCTGTGCTGGAAGGAGGGACGGGGCTGACATAACTACTTCAGGAGACATGGGCGATCCTTCACACAGTAAATGTGGTGAATTTTGGTTAAAGTAAATAAAGCTCTCTAGTCAAGGAGCTGCTACGTGAGAATGTCTGCTGAGGCCAGAGTTAGTTTCTTTAGCTTTAAACTTGACATTTTATCCTCATGTTTTTCTAACTCATTTAACTGTGAGACGTTGGTATTGGAGTCAATCAGATATGGAGGTTTATTTGTGCTGTTATTCGTATCTGTTCTCATACTTCATTGGTTTTTTAGGCTGCATGACAGGGAGAGGTGAGGTCTATCTTTCTCCTGCTTGTGTGTTAGTTATTCTAGCATGGGACTGATAACACTCAAGGTTTATTGCTTCAATAATGCCTGCAGAGTGCTTTGTCATCATTGCTTGGATGTGTTGGAAATTGCCACAGGCCTGGAGCAGAGGCTTGAGGCCTGGGTTTCTGCCCATGGCAAAAGAGCTGCTCGGCACAAAGCAGGGTATACATAGAGGCTCCACCAGTGCAGCCCGTGTTGCCACCAGGCCTTGGGAAGCAGGACCAAAGCTCAGCCACAGCCCAGCTGCTGCTTGACGTCCTGCTGCGAGCGAAGGAGAGATTTCAAGCATTTTCCAGAAATATGGTGCTCCCAGAAAGGTTCCCCTGTTCATCAAATGGAAGACACTTGTGCTGCTGAGACACTCTGGGCCAGTGGTGGAAGTGAAGGCAGACAGAAAGGTTTTTGTTCTGTGGTGGGGAGGTGGATAGCCCTTCATGTTCAGTTATCGGCTTGAACATTACTTACCAAATCTGACATCTGAAGCATGATTTGGCTTGCTGAAAAACCTACAGTTGCATTCTTGCTGAGGTGATGCAGGAAGTGCAAACAGCATGTAAGTTCTTATGGGCAAAAACCAGAAGTCCTACATGGTCTTCTCCTGATACATCTTTTGGTAGTTTGAGAAGTTTCTGTATCCAAGATTGCAATCAGGCTATCAGGCTCAGTAGTCTCAGGCTTATATATATATTTTTAATTTCTTATTAGTCTGTTTAGGGTTATGACCTACCACTCTGCAACAGTCAGTTCAACAATTTAATTTTACAGGGTAAAAAAGGGGAAGAAAAAAACATAATTAAATTCCTCTTTTTTTTTTTTTTCTACTTCTGCTACAGAAAGACCTTGCATTGTGAGAGTGAATAATCATCTCCAGGCAGACATGTCCCTGCTTGCTGTCTGTGCCCTTCTAATGTCCTAGCCTAGCACTGGATTGATGCCAGTCGTGGATTAACATGCATTTCCTTAACATGGGGAAGTGGGACATCACATGAATATTATCTTTGAATTGCCTCTGGCTGTTTTTGCCAGCCATCTGTCCAAACTCTGCAACAACAGCCATTTGTTTGGGCTGAATATGGTGCTCTGGTTCAGGCCTGTATCACTACTCCTTTCCTTAGGACCTCACTTACTCCCTCCACTCTAACCAGTACATCCCAGCACACAGCAACCCACATGAAGCACTGAATTCATGTTTTTGTTGTATGCCAGAAGGAGAAAGCTGTCACTGAGACAAGCTTGCTCTAAAATGGCCAGTGGCCTTGGGCTCAAGGCCTACACACCAGCAAGGCAACAGGCCCTGGGTGAAGCAAGGGAGCAAGAGCTGGGCCCGGTCATCTCACGAGTGCCCTGAATGCCAGCTGCTGCTGTTATCGAGACCTGTCTTTCTTAGCTCTGAGTGGAGAAGCCCTTATCTCAAAGCTTTTGTAAAAATAAAAAGAAAGAAATCTACCTTTCCAACTGCTACCCCAAACCATGCAACTGATAGATCCTAAATCTGCTCTCCCAGGTCTCAGTATGGCTCAGTAGTCAGTCTTGTGTATGTGTGTGTATATATATATAAAATAATAATAATAAAAAAAAGCTTCTGAAAATATTATACTGAGGCAAGCCAAAAAGGCTATGATTTCTACAGGACAAACGTACGAACTGTGCTTTCAAAAGACCTAACCCGTAGTGAAGTACGGTAATTGCCAACATGTGTATCTTATTTTCAAATGGCAATTCAGCCAATTTCAGTTAATAAACTGAATTATGTATTTGTTTACAGTACTCTATTCAAAAGAAACGTCACATTTATAATAACCACATGCACATGGAAGTTCTTTTATTCACGTCTTATCAGTTGTTCATGCTTTTAGAAGATTCCTCTTATTCCAATTTCACTGAAGCAAGAATTATTTTAGTTCAGAATATGATTAAAGAAAAATTAGTTAAGCAAGCTTGTTTACTAAGCAGCGCAGATGAAATGAGAGTCATTGTTGCTCCGTATCGGATCTGTTCTGGGGTTTCTGCTGACAGACAAAGCTGGTGTGCTCTGTGCCTGCCCCACAAATCTGGCCACGTGCCAGCAGGACTCGGGAGCTGCAGCTGGAGCAGCAGCCCAGTGACCAGCATCACCTCCTTTCCCTTTGTCCCCCTCTTTTCCAGAGCAAGTGAACGTTTCAGACTTTTGACAGATCCAAGTGCCGCTGTCACTCAGTACAACCTTGCAAATAATGTCTTTCAAACACTGCTCTCCACATTGTCCAGATTGCGTCATTCCCACACAAACCAAGCCAAATTAATGTATTTTTAAAGTCCCTATTACAAAAGCATAGAAAGTGTGTACATAGCAGTTTAAAGGAGAAAGGACATGCTGCCAAAACCAATGGAGAAGTTAACACCATATTCAATTGTTTTTAACAGTTGCAAAACAGAATGTTCTCTTTTCCAGTCCATTTAAGTCTTATGATGGGCTTAGCCAAAATTATGATTGTATTACCAGAAGGAGGTAAGTAGTGATGGATTTTCTGCTGGAATATATTTTTTTCATTGTTGTGCTTCAGCTTTCATGTGAAGAACCATTTTCATTCATCTAGTCTTTACCTAATTTATATATTTATATTCTCTACCTCTTTCCTGTGTTTTGCAATCCCAAAATAAGTAGTTAACCACACAAAGGTACTTTAATATTTCTGTCTGCTGTTGCTCCCTTAACTCCAAGCTCCTAGCAGGTAGAACAACTGCAGGATATCCTTACTCCCTTTGAGTGGTGCCTCACTTCACAAATAGCTTTACTGACATCGGTGGATGTCCTCGTTATGTCTGGCAGCAGCTATCAAACAGATTTATCAGCCTGGTGAGATTCTGGCAGTTCCAACAGGGTCACCAGCCTGACAGAAGTACAATTGTTCATACAGTTTATATGGTCAGAAGCCCAACAGAAGTGGGATAAAACTGAGGAAAAAAAAATGAGAAGAGCTGCAGTAAAAGCTCAATAGCTGTGAACACAGATACTGTGATCTGCCTCTCATTCGTAAACACTGCTGTTGAATTCTGTGAAACTCCTTTAAGTGTTTTATCATCTAAAATAGAGAAACAATTTTTTGCATTTGAATATAATCTGTGCACATCAGGATGGTTCATACATACAAACATTAAGGCCACACTGCAAAGAGCTCCAAATGGCTATCTTCAGATACCATCTCAGCTTTGTTGCAGAAGTCGTTGCAATAGCTTTTATGGACAGATGGAAAATATTATGCCTTGTTTTTTTTCAGCTACAATGTCACAAGGGATTTTCCTTTAAAAGACTTAATCTTGATCATACCATGTCCCCCCAAATTGTCCTACTTGTTCTGTTCTCTCAAAAGAACCACCTGACAGGCATTTATCCTTGTGTTTGCTAAATAATACAATAAGAGGTCCATTTAAATACAGAGCTAATCCCACAACATTTCCTTTCATTTCAGCTACTTTGTTGTTTCATCATGTTAATTAAGTATTTAAGAGGCCAAAATCACTGTTGTAATAGTCAAGGAATGGGAGTTAGTTAAGCTCCACATCTAAAACTAATAAACTTGTCAAAATCTATAGGGTCTGATAATAACCAGCATGTTGTTTTGTGATGATAACTCCATCCTTATAGAATGCAGCACTTCATAAAACTTGAATTATTCCGTATGTCTGAGTACTATGAACAAAGATGCTAGGCACCTGGGAGACTGGCTGTGGGAACCGGTAAGAGCTAAGAGCATGCAGAGCTATCCAATTCTCAGTCAGAAAATGTTGTATGTGTGAGTAATGGCCATATGTGGCTATTGAGGGAAAAGCTGTCTGGATTATCTGAAGCAGTGAAGTTTGGTTCCTGAGAATAGTGATTTCAAAAAGTCAGAACTGATCTTGGGCATCCACTCAGAAGTTGAAGGACAAGCAGTGGAAATCTGAAACTCCAGCTCTGTTCTCCTTTGAGGTGTTTCTCCAGCTTCAGGCTGTTCCAGTGACCCAACAAGCAGCCTGGAGAACTTATTACCACTGTTGATCATACTGTTTGTTGCTCTTTGACTGCAGTGCTCTTAATTTTGGCTGCTCTGTCAACACAGAGCTGCCTGAACCACTTAATGTCCTCACCTGGAGGGCTATACCAGCAAGGGGTAGGCAGGCTGCCGCCATGAGCCCTTGTTGTGTTCCTGTAGGCCATTCCCACTGGCTTTTGTTATTCAGGTTCTCAATCTGAGGGTCCACGGGGACGCTCAGCTAGTCTGTGAAGGTCAGGCAGAAGCCAGGACACAGGAATACTCTTTTCTAGTTGTAGCTGATGAGAAATGGTCTGCTGAAGGTTGAATATGAGTAGAGGAAGAAGAGGGTTCTTCAAAGGGTAAGATGAAGAACCTGGACTTTACCTTACTTGTGTTTCCCTTAGTGTGCATAGCACATGAAGGAACTGTGACCAGAGCCTCCAAAAGTGTGTCTGAAACAAATTCACTAACAGTAAATGAAAATTTGGTTGTGCACAGAGTTGTCCTGACCTTGGTCAAGGTACATGGAAAATATTTCCAGCTTTGTACTGCACACCTTTTCATTTGATCAAATGACAGTCTCTGAATAAGTGTTGGGTTTTGAAGGTCTTTTATTACCTCTGGGTTCAGCAAATTGCAAATTTAATACCGGTGGAAGGTTTTTGTTTGTTTTGTTGTGTTTTTACCACGACAGTGAAGTGACGTGTAGCTGAAACTGTTTCTCAGCTCCACACATAGAGGTGTCTAAGCTCAGGCAATACACAGTTTAAGCTTGAAGAGTGAGGAAGGTAGGGATTAAATTTTAATAGTCCTGCTTTTTTTTTTTTTTTTTTTTTTTTGACTTTTAGCTAATGAGGCCATAGCTGAGTAGCTGGTTAACTGCAGGGTTTCCAAACCCTGTTTCATTTTAAACTGTGTCACTTCTTTAAATGGGGGATTCTAAAAAGTGAAAATGAGGAAACACCAGAAACAGGAACTTTAACTGTTGTATGAAGCCAGTTTTATACTGTAAATGCAGACAATCTAGAGAAGTGACAGGATTTGCCTTTAGTATAGGTCTTGTTGAAATAATTAGCACTAAAGAGATGAAGCTTTGAAGAACAGAGTCCTGATATGCCATGAAATATTCATTTCTACTAAGTCATTTAAATTAGAAGTGTTGAAAAGGGAAATTGTTCCAAGACTTCTCACAAAGTCTGTTGAACACTGAGTTGGGAATAAGGAGGGGGAGAGGAGAAGGAGGGTTGTTTTGGGTTTGTTTTCTTTTTTTAAATTAAAGCCTGAGATGGAGCTTACCATGTTTATCTTAACAATGAATTCCTTGGTATTTCTCTTACATAGTCATATGATGCTGACCAGAACTCGGAAGGAAATGTTTGAAATTTATACCTAAGCTCCTTTTCCCATTCCAGAAATCTGTATTGTGGGGTATAAAGTAATACGAACCAGCAAGACTGCCCGAGGTGTTGGTTAACACTGTTCTGAAAGATTTATTACCACCCAAAACATGAGAAATTCTTCTCGGTCAACTGACTTTATACTAATAAGACCTCAATTAAAAAAAAAAAAAAATCATTCTGTGGCAATGTTTGAAAAAAAAAATCCCTTTGTACTGTGTTGTAACAGGCTGCCAGCCAATGTCATCCACATGTCTACTTGGTAGCAGAAAAGATTTTCAGCATGTCTTCTTACTAAAATGAAACATTTTATATACATTTCAAAAGCATCTTGGCATTTTAAATTAGATGATTGCATACATTTAATTTTACTTTGAAAAGGAAAACAAGGTTCACACCATTTATAGTTTGGCTTCACTTCATATCACTAACTTTTTCTCTCCCTTTTCAAGCATCTTTCAGCAGAAACCCCACTATGCCAACCAATTTTAAGCAGAACTGCTCGGATTAAATGCGTCTACATTAATGCAGCAGAAACTAAAGGGCACAGTGCTACAATTTAGGGACGTGCCATCAGCGGAGTTACAGACATGAACCAGGGGTCTGGAATCTGCCTTCCCATGTGAGCTCAGCTCACATGAGCCCCGAGTTCATCACCGTTAATGCTTTGCCCACAAGACTGGAACAAGCAACGGGAACAGTCAGATAGTCACTGGAGACATTTGCATCGTGAGCAAATGGAAAATTGCTGGGGCAAGGATGTCTTTTGTCCTTGACCTGTGCTTCCAGTTGTTCAGCAATCTGTTTCCATCAATTATTCTTACTTGTATTGTGGTAACATCTAGGAGCACCAGTATGGATGAGGACTGTGTCATCCCTAGTGTGATACAAAGACCCAAGAGACCTTTTCTGTTTGGGATGCATTTGCCATGACCCATGGACACTGACAGCAGACTGGCCTCTGATTGATTCTCATGAAAAATCTATGCCAGAGCCCGAGGTGAAAGGTTTCTGGATGCAGAGCACCACCAGTGTATTGCAAGGAACTCCAACAGGACCACATTCAGCCTTAGCACAGGCTGCTTGACCCTCCTTCATCCAGAAATCCCAGTTTATGGCCATCCAAGAGTTCATCAAGCATGCAAGAAGTATAAGATGAAATACTTCAAACTCATTAGAGACTTAACAGACTTAAGGCTACTGGGGAATTTCCAACCAGATTGTAAAAAGATACTGAGCAAAGTCCTATTTTGGAAACAGTCTATTTGCTAGAAAACAGGAAGCTTTTCTCTTCTCTTCCCTGCAAACTATTTCTTTCGATCACTGAGCAGCCTATAACAAAATTATTTCCTTATCTCCATCTGTTAGCATTTATTTATAGTCTTTTGTATCATACACAGATTGCCAGCTTTCTTTGGGACTGCCCTTTTATTCCAGTTTTGTACAACATTCAGCACAACAGCTTTCTAACTGAGGTTTCTAGGCACTCCAGAAACATGGATGAATATTGCCTGCACACAACTCTGCTGGCTTCTCAAGTGCAACACTTGGAAGCATGTATAAAAATCCAAATTAATGTCATTTTACCTGGTTTTTGCCTTTTCATCTGTAGGAGCAGTAAAGTGAAATCTTTCCTTCCAGAGCTGTTGCTCTGCTCACAGAGCCAGTTACCTTCTCAGCAATGCTGCTGAGAAGAAGGGGCACAAAAGAGGCTTCTGGAGTGTCACCTCTCAGAGGCAGAAGGAAATACTTGCAGCTACTTCCTAAATGTGCTGTTGTTTAGGGATGATGTGTTACCCACAAGATCACAGGAAATTCTGCCAACTCATCTTCTCAGGTTTTTGTAAGTGTTGTACACACACATATTAAAGATCATGATTTTTAAGCTAGCTACTCACCTGAGTAGATTTAAATAGGAGAGGAAAGGAAAGGAAAACACCTCTTTTGAAGAAAACTCATTGCTCTTAACCAATACATACATAGCCACCTCTTGCTCTGTGTAGCATAAAAAGTCATTGTAAACATAAAAATGTGACAAAAAAAAAAAGTAATATTAAAAAAAAAAAAAAAAAAAAAAACCATTTAGTACTTTACTAATATTGCTATTCATGGTATAAGAAAAGGGAGACTAATTTCTCAAAATTCATTATTAAGGTTACAAAACCTTTATTGTCGTGTGGGTTTGGACTGTTGATTTTGGGAATGCACCCTTCAGATACATTTATAAGTCTTGTTTTTATGCCAAATAAATGATTACTGTGTTCAAATCTATCCCCGCTGGTGTCTGCACAGTATTATGTTCAGCGGGACAGGCAGTTCTGGGTGCTCAGCATACCTCTCGCGTGCATCAGATGCTGTCAACAATTTGGCATGGAATTCACTGGAGTCCCACCTTCTGGATCCACCCTCATGGCTCTGCAGGGCTGTGTTACTCCTGTGGGCAGAGGGAATAGACGGTTGCATCATCCCCCTCATGCACCTGTCCTGGATGTATTTACTTGTGCTCTACCTCTTCTGTGGGTGCCAAATTCACGGTCCTACGGAACTGGGATACCAAGGGGTTTAGCAGAGTAGCTCGAAGTGTATTTTGCAACACGGGAGTGTAAAAGCAAAAGTTTTAAGGGTTATGACTAGAATTATTAAAATGAAGAACAATAACGAAGTAAAGCAATAAGTTTAATTGTTTTTATTGTAACTGGCAATTTACTAAGAAGCAGATTGCTCTTAATGAAACTATTCATATGAGTAAAATGGGCAGGAATTGGTTCTATAGCTCTCTAAGGCTGAAATCTAATCACATTGGTTAATTTGTTATTTATCCAGAACATTTTGTTTATTACCTTATTGTCCTTCACAAGTAACTCTGCGTATAAATTTCTCTGCTCCCTCTCTTCTGATTATATGACTGTGGAACCTGAATGTAGCAATTTAAATAATTCAGCGGCTGCTGCTCTCTGTAATCAGCATTTCAAAAAGGGTCATGGATACCTTTTCTAAAAAGGTTGTCAGAACAACCCTTCTCTTCTGGCTGCTCTCTTAAATCACAGTCATTGTGTGCCACCCAGAGTTGGGATAGCAGAGCCAGGGCACATCACGGGCTGGAGGAGAGCAGTAGTCACTGCAGTCCTGGTATATCAAGCATCTCCTTCCATGTTTTCTCCAGCAATGAGTGACTTTATATACAGCTAAATAATAAAAGACTTCTCCTGTGACAAAACACAGGGAGGAAAGCAACATCCTCAGTAGTTACAGAAATAAAATGTATGGCAGAAAACTGAGACTTAATGTGGTGCACATGCTTACCTTTATGTGTTTTATTTACTTATGGCTCGCTTCCAAACAGATGATGTATCATCCTGTGAGGGACAAAGGAGAGGGAGGGATAAAAAATGGCAACCTAGTCCCAGCTTACCTTGCTGGCAACAAAAAAAAGGCTCACCTTAAAGTGTTCAGTGCTAAGTTGTCCCTCTTCAGTGGGTGCTTCTACTGGGACTGACATTCCCTCTCCCCCTCCACATGTGATAACACTCTGTATTTCCATGTACTCAACAGTATTTTTAGCACATATTGCAATTCCCTAGATGGGAAGCAAAACCACAATGTTGTATCTCAGTCCAATGGAAACACTTCAGACTGCTGCCATGAGCTGATACTTAAGTCATACATCCTTAATTATATCAGATACCTACTCGGATCACATTCTTTGTCCTGGAAGCTTGCTGTGCTACGTCATGTCTCAAATCACACCACAAGCAAAAAATATTCACTGTACCTTTTTTGGGCAGTTCTCACAACATGCTACCTATGTAAGCATTCCCGTCCTGTGCTGCAGGCAGCTGGGCACCAGAAGTAAATTTGGAGTCCAACTCCCAGTTGAAGGGGTCCCTGTTTGAGCGTCCCCCCCAGGTCAATTTTGATGCCCTTTCCTGTACCACACCTACATCAATGGGGTGAACACCAGCCTTGGGGCTGGTGCCTGACTGGCACAGCAGAACCACTGTGCTCAGCCCTGTTGCTGGCCCTCCCAGCACTGGGATGTTTTTTCATGAATGGTCTACCAACTTTCTTTGGTTTTCCCCTTGTTACAGCATAGCCGGATCTCCGGGTGACCACAAAAAACATCTCTGGAAACACAAGGGAAGGGAAGTGGTGGGATGAAAGCAAGTAGCTGGAAGGTGGGGAAGGTAGACAGCTTCTTTCAACACCAGAGCTGGTTTGTGTTACCTGAAATCATTAATGAACAGGCAGCCTCTGCTGTCTATCAGCAGCATGAATAACTTACAAAGGAAAACCCCAGCTTATATTAGTCTCATTTGAAGACGGGTAAAAAAGAAATTCTTGGGAGCTAGAAAGCTGTCCTGTTAGGAAAAATGTTAGGGAAAAAAAAAATTGCAATCTTTAATTTTTCTTTTATCTTTTCAAAAGCAAAGGATTTATAAAGAAGAATCCCTTGTGGGCTTGATATTTATTTTTTCTTTTAATGTAAAATTAATTTATCATTTTGAAATTGTTAAAAACCACTCCGATTTGTATACTGAGGTGTTTTTTTTAACAGACATGATTTGGCTCAACCTCTAGGGCTGTAGTGTTAAGAAAGTGGATCCCTGAGTTTTCTGTAAATAAGCTTTTAAAGAAATAATTCACAGAGTACATAATGACCAGAAAATGTTTGCTATTTCACAAGGACAGCTGTAGCAGGAGAGGAGGAGACCTCCTGACAAGGTTCCCATCAAATGATGACATGAGATATGTGACCTTCCTAACAGTATACTGGAGCATTGGTTTGAAAAGCAAGCTCCTGCTGGCATGATTTCAAAACCTGACCATAAATTAGTTCTCATCCACAGCTGTCTGAAACCCAAAGAAATTAAATCAGGTTCTTTGCATTGCTTCGTTCTGACAGGAAGGACAAAAATGTTTGCGTGTCACGATTACTGTAGGTGTGCATTGCTAAATCTTGGCTGCTGCGTAGAGCTTGATATGGTGTTGTTACCTATTATTTTGATGTAGCTGAATATAATATGGAGTAATTCTTACAGGAAAAGGTATTGATGAATACATCTGTAAAGAGGTATAGCCAATGAATGTTGAAATTCTGTCATTTTTCAGAGGAGAAAAAAAAAAAGAGAGTAGTGAGAATATTGCATTTTGTATGAGCAAATGCTTCAAATTTATAAGCTTGTGACTGGTCTTGATTCATATTTGTGGCTAGTTAAATTCAATGGAACTAAAGAATCTAAATTTTTAAAAGATATATTTGTTTTCTGTAACCATTTTGGTAAATTTTCTTTGTTTAACAAATATGTGGAATGTTCCTCCCAAAAGGGCCAGAAAAAAATAAGTAATCATGCGCATTACCTTGTATTGGCATAAGTGCTTCTAACAAGAGTAAGTTGCTTACTGAAAAAAAAAAAAAAATTAGTTATGAATTTGACAATCATATTAAGTGAGTAAGTTGAACTGAAGACTGATCACAATCTTTTCATCCTGTAAGTATTCTTAAAATTTAGAAAATTAATTAAAACCTAGGTATCATAATAGGGGGCACTTTTGATTTACATTTAAACATGTTTACAAATAATCATGTGCATTCCCTCCATTTGTTATGAATGGAAGCCTGTGCTTGAGGCAGGTCCCTGACCAGATGGGACCTCATTAGCTGTGTTCTCTCTCCCCTCCTGTCTTCCAAGGTGCTCAGAAAAGAAAGTGAGCAGGGTGTACATCATGTTTACACTGACCTGCCCTCTTCTGCCACTGTTGGCAGGGCACTCTGTCCTGTATTATACAATCTTCTGGTTTCATTTGCTAGCCTACTAGAACTCAGATTTGATAACTTCAGAATGTGGCAGAAGACATTTCTTTACCTGTGTGAAATGGAGCAATTTTCTTCACCTGTGGTTATATGTTTGGTTTATTGTGTGAGGGGCAGTTTCTGGCCATTCAGTGTTGTAGATCACTGAATGTAACTTCTGTTGGCATAGATCTGTTTTCTTAACTGTGATGCCTTGGACTTTAATACTCTGTAAATGTGATTGTGGGTGTAGAGCAGTGCCCTGCAGTAATCACTCAGAGGAGGCTCTTCCTTGCCTACATGGGAGCATTAGGGGCCCTCCATTGTGCTGAGGATTTTGTCAGTAATGTCATCACTACAGGTATTGTTGTGCTCACTTCAGGTGTTTTGTAAGTTTTGTTTGTTGTTTTTTTTCCCTTACAGTGAATTCATAAGGATAGTTCTTTTTCACTGCAAATGAGTGTTACTAACAAATTTTGTCAGGGGACACTGCCCTTGGGTTATTACTACAGTGCTATTACCTGTCATCTTATTCCTCACTGATCAAGGCTGTAAGGTCAGAGAATGGAGGGAGGGAAGAAGGTGCTACAGTAAGCTTTTGTACAGTTAAAAGAGCCAAAAAACTAAGACATCTGCAACTATTGCATAAATAAGCCATTTGACACCTTTAATAGCTTTAACACACTCTTTTTGGAATAAAATTAGCATCTGTGCTGACAGCTTACACACCAAATTTCAGCCTGATGCAAATTTGAAAAGTCCTGGATAGAAACTGTGAAAAATCCAGAGTTTATAAACACTACCTGATCCTAACTGACATTCTAAATAGATGGTAGTTAAGCTGCACTATTTATATAGTGCACTACTTCATACACTGGAAAGACAGAAAGTAATCGCCTTCTTTAGAAGTGCTGTACCAAGTATATGACTGGGTCACCTGAAGGGTTATTATAAATAGAACGACTTGGCTGAATACAAATGACATTATAAGTTGTCACTGCTGTTTTGGGAAGGAGACTGTACTCCTGCTATGATCTCCAGTAAATCAGATACCTCTGTACTCAATAACAGTGAATTCTGCAATATCTGCTGAGAATACGGGAGGTGGTGCTATATGCACAGCCACTTCCTTACCCCTCTCTGCTTTGCAGCACAGGGCAGATCTGCACCCATCTTGCTATCTGCGTCTTCCATGGGTCAGAGGTCTACAGGAAGCTCCACAACACCTCCTCTCCGCTCATTTCTTCTTCCAGAGAAGTCAGAGCGTGCAAGGTGGAGGAATGGGATGAGCTCCCTCCATCACACAGGTGGAAAAGGGAAGCGATGCTCTGCTCACACACTGGCCAATGACACCGTGAGATTAAACCACTCTCAAGAAAAAAAGCCTTCAGATTTATTTCTGGAAGAGAGTTTTGAGTTTCAAGACCAGTAATAACTTATACAGGGACATGGTATAGCTGTTAGTTTCAGTATCTCTTATTTACATATGAGAAGTGTTTAATGCCAGGATTCTTTACTGCTTTGCTTTGTGTCTTGGGGACTCCACTGAGTGTAGGTCTACAGACCCAGTGAGGGTCTACAAGATTATACAGAGGGGAAGATCTTTGTGAGCGATATTGGAAGAATTATTTATTTATTTATTTTAAGGAGAGTAGCTGTGGGTAAAGTACAAATTGGAAACATTTCTTAAAAGAGAACTACTTGGGAAGAGGTCATATACATCAATCCTATTATCTAGAAAAATGCTCTGCTTTTACAAAGTTTCCACTACTCAAGTTAAACACCGCTTCTTTTATAGAGGAATTCTGTATGGGGCAAGGGCAGAAAATGTGATTATTCAGTCCTGGGTGAATGTTTCCTCTGAACATCATGACTGAAAACCACGGAAGCAAAACAGCATTTTTGTTCATTTATTAAGTGAACTCAGTTGCCCTTATATTTAGTTGTGTTAGCGTCACTCCTTTTGTTCCACACACACCGATGGGACTTGGTACTTCAACTTTGAAAAGGAGGTTTACTGGAATAGAGGCTGTTTAGGACGGAGCAAGTTTTGGCTGAAGATGAGCATTTCTGTGAAAGCAGTTAGGCAGAGAACAGAGAGCTGCTGGTGTCAGAGTCAGCACTGCCCAAGGACATGTCCCGCAGGCTGCTGTAAGGCACAGCTGCAGGTGGATCCACACCTGCCTGCAGCTCCGTGTGAGGAGCAGGATCTTGGGAGAAACATCCTCAGGGCTTGCTCCACTGCAGCGACAGCCCTACCAGCATCCAGCAGCAGAGGCCCCCCTACGCTTTGGGTTCCCGGAGGCTTGTAGTAACAGAAGACGAGCAGGGCTGGTTTACCTTACAGAGCAGCCTGATTCACCAGCAAGAACTGTGTCTTTCTGAGGGTGGGGGCAGTAGCTGACCCACCCCTATGATTTTAGTCAATGTCCTGGGGCTGCCAGGACCCTTTTCCCTGCGAGATTCAAGGCCACTGCGAGTTGCTCCATTTATAAAAGTTTGTCATTGTCTTTAAAAAGAAATAGGAAACACGATGAAGCCTGTCACATTCTGACATTACAGAGGGAACACCAGATAATGCATTTAAGGTATGAAATGCTCAGCAGCCTTCAAGCATCCAGCTCTTAGTCCTGCCACAACCACCCTATGAGGTGAACTGTAGCTCTGTAATCTGCCCTAACAGTTTCCAAGTACTGCATACATAACTTGTCCCCACACTTCTTATTTTTGAGGCTCAAAACCTGAGCATTTCTCAGTGCTCGCTGTGAGCTCAGATCTGCAGCCTGGGCTGGGCGCTGGAGGCAGCTGTGGCCTCAGCCTCTGCCGACCTTCTCGCAGCTCTGCTCCTTTCCACTCTGCCTCAGAAGCAGAGAGGACAAGCAGATTGAAATGATTTACCTCTTACCTCTCACTATTTCTTCAGTTCATGGATGTTTACTTTTTTTTTTTTAAAGCAGATCAGGCTGGTCACCTAGCCCAGGAAGTATGCAAAGGTCTGCAAAGCCACACTGAACAGCAATCTTAATTCTAATTAGTATTTTTTAATTTTATGGGTCATATGATGACGAAGGTAGACAAGCAACTTTCTGAATTAAAAATTACATACTGCCTCAGACCATCCCCTTTTTAGCATGGCATACTTTATTATTATTATTATTATTATTATTATTATTTCATGTTTGAATAGAAACAGGCTAAAATCTTGTGTCTAGTATCTGCCTCTATACCATTTAAAAATAGTTTCCAGATCGGACATGACAAAGACAGAGGGTATCTCCTGGCCTCAGCTTTTGTCCCTTGCAATACTTGAGGGAAGGTCATGCTACTGCTATGTCTCATAAGATTTCAAGTGAAGTTAACTGAAGACTGAAGTTTAAAGATTGAATATAGTGGTAAACATATATTCAGGACAAGAGCAATTCCCAACTAACGCCACTTTTCTGGAGAGAAAAAGAAAAACCCTAGTAAAAGTTGTGTGGTTTCTAAGTTCAATCTCCTCGCTTGGTGATTTTTTTCCTAGCAGTCTCTTCTAATGTTTGCATCCAGCGAGTTATCACAGATAACCTAACTCTGGACATCACTAAAATATCCACTGTGTTTCTAAAAATAGAGAACATGATTTTTTTTCAACCCAAAGGTCCTGTTCCCTGGCAAGGGGTAATTTAATATTCAGCTTGCTCCAGTAGACAAAAAAAAAAAAGAGTTAATCACTGACCTAAAAAATCAGCTGTTGCCTAGGCACCAGTGACCACGAGCCTTTTACAGTTTGCTAGTACAAATAGTGTATTGCACCAGCCAGTGATGACGAGGAACCTGAAATGCAAATGTAATGAGGCTGAAAAGGCAGAACTGCGTATTAGCTTTTCTTTCTGTGTACTAGGCAAGCACAAGCAGGATGTATCCCATCTGATGATGCATCTTCAACCAAAACTTTACCATTTACAAAAGAGAAAGATAAAAAGATAAAACTGAGTATCTGATGAGTCAAAACAACACCTCAGTAATTTGCATTAAGTGCCTCAGATGAATTAGCTGAGGAAGTCTCTGCACCACTTTTCTAAATGTTTGTAAACTCTTTAAAAACATTCTGAACAGAGGAGAATAGCCAAAAGGTAAGTGAGACCTTAGACCAGTACATCTAATGTTAATCATAGGAGAAATTATGCAGATTTAGCTGGGGAGAGCTTGAGTGCACCTTGTGCACATGCCCTGGAAAAGAGAGAGCTTTTCTGCCTTACAGGTAAAGGCACATGATCCAAGGATGAAAAGATAGACTAAGACAAGCTCAAGTCTGACATAAATTCTTCTTCTCAGCAAGAATACTAACATGAATCGACTAGCTTGTCAGCAATGGCAGACAGATTTACAATCATTTGGATTCCATAGGACAAAATTTCAAAAATTCATGCCTTAGTCCAACTTCAAGGGAAAAGGACAGCTGACAACAGGGGAGGTTTGGCAAGACTGGGATCATCCTTATAAACCCTGATGTCTTGGAACAGGTATGACTTGTGGGCAGACATGGACTTCCATCTTCCCTAGCGGGTGATGTGGGCAGGTGACATGGGAGGGTAGAGCAGCTCGGGAGTTCAGAAGTCCTGTGGTCTCTGATTTTGACATGATTCACATGGCAAGTATGGTGAGCCCTCCAACTGAGTCAGCAGAGTAACAGGTGGGTTTCAGTGGCACCCTGCCTAAGTTCTGTTAAAAGGTCACTGAAAAAGATGCTTTTTTGTAAAACATTTCTATTTCAATGAATCAGGTCTTTCTGTTGAAACTGAAATGTTTTGCCGAAAACCTGTTATGTTGGAAAATTCCCAGCCATTTATCTCTCTCCTACTCCCATAGAGAGGAAATGGGTTGTCTCCAGCTTTTGCTTCCCCTTTCAATGTTTCAGCCATCCTGTGCTTCCCCTTGTGCCCACTCGGGGTCCATCTCATAAAGCACACATCTGTTAAAGGGTCCAAATATTTTTGTACTAGGGTGTGTAAGATTTTCAGACTATGAAGAGGAAAAAAAAAAAGTACTGCTCAATGAGAAAGAAAGATAGAATAGCTGTGTCACGAGAGTGTATCACCAACCAAACAAAAATTCAGCCTATCTTTTCTAAAGGACAAAGGCCACTTCAATTCCCTAAGTGTCAGCTTCCATAAGGGATCTCTGACATTCCTGTAAACACTAGTAAAGCATTTGAGGGCCAGCCAAAACCAAAAATTATTATTATTATAAATATTATAAATATTATTGATCATTAATAGTAATAACAATTACAGGCCAAAAACACCCCTACCATTCCTGTGTTAAACCAAGGCTGAGTTTGGCTATGGTTGCATTCTGACTTCTGACTGCAGAGGAACATGTGACCAGGTACACTCAATTATTTGTCACAAAAATACTAGCCAGGAAATTAAGCCTGATGTGTGTGTGCATGTGTGTGTGTGCGCGCATCATTCCCAAATGCCAGTCTCTGCGACTGTATCTATTACTTGTAAGCATTTACTAATCGTTTGTGAACAAATGTTAGCAGTTAGTTTGTTTCCATCTGTCATTCCTGTGCCGGTCTGTGCCTGGCCACGTCATTGTGCAGAGATGTGCAGTTGACTTTTTCCCCTTCCTGACGACTCAAACTCTTTGGATAGAAGGAATATGTTTGTGAATAATTGTAAAATAAATTGTTGTGGTCTCCTTCTGCTTGATCGGACCAGCACCCTGCTAAGGTTGGACTGTTCTCCCGTAAGTACAAGAAAATATGCTCAGGGTCATGTACTGCCATAGTCACTCAGGGGTGTTACTGTGCTTTATGTACGCTTATCTGAGCCAGCAGCAGGGCATGCCAGCGTGGGGTCCAGTGCAGGCTGCAAAACTCATCCAGGAACCAGTGTGAATGTGTAGGCCCAGGCAGCATGTACTTGGCATGAGGAACAGCCTGTGATTTAACCTTAATATTCCCTGACTCCCCCCAGAATAATGTGAAGTAGCTGGCAACATGTTATTTAAGACTTTTAGGTTGCTCAAAGGGATTGAAAGAATCAAGGAAAGGGTCCTTGGAAGGATAAAGGAGGGAACACAGTAATATTGTCTGTTAGAAGACAGGCCATCTTTACCCTTTTTTCTGACTGCTCCATTGCCCACTACCCTTGTTTATCACTTTGGCAATGAATGATTGCATGATTACATGCATTGCTTCATTACACACAGCACTGCTGCAACCAGCTAGCATCCATCCATACTAGCAAATTTAAAGCCAGTTTAGATGTGCCTTTCCCAGCTGTGGTTATATCTTTGACTATGTTGTAGAAGATACTGATGATATGGATGTAGATGATGATGTAGATGTAGATGATACAGGTAATACTGAAATACTGTTAGTTACAACAAGTAGGCAACAAGTGTATGCTACCTTTATTAGAAGTAGGAAAATGTGTTTATTTCTCCTTCAGTATAAGGTCCTTTTACTCTTTTACAAAAACAGGAACAAAATTTTTTAACAGATTTATGCCAATTTTCATAATTGTCCTTGGTCAAAATATTCCCCTGAGTTAGTTTAGTTCAATAGGGCACTTTGGTTTAATGTAGCACAGGTTTGATATTTCTATGGACAGCAAAAATTGATATCTTGCTCTGGTGTAGCATTAGTTTTTTGTGAAATAATCTTGCTAAAATGCTATTTCAGTATTTTCAAAGCTATCAAAAAAACAGACCCTTATAGCTCAACAGAAATGGAAAAAAAAAAAAAAAAAGAAAAAGAAAAAAGAAAAAAAAAAGAGGCATTATGAAATCATTTGTATATCATTTGTATACTTTCTATTTCCCTTTGCTTCTTCTTCGTCTCTGCAGGCTTAAGGAAACAGACCCTTCCATGTTTCCAGTTGGCATAGCTCCACAGAACCACTATGCCAATTACTTCCAGTTGAGGACTACCACTGGGTGTATAGCTGCTTGTACTGAAGTTGTTGCAATTACTATCATTATGTTATTTCTCGGCAAGGAAAAGAAAAAAATGAGTGAGTTTTGGGGGGCTTCGTTTAACTGCAGTGAGCCACTTACTCATGCCAACCACTGAGAGCAACTTGGAGGCAAGCACAGTGAGAAGTGAACTTCTTGGAAAGAACGGCTTTCAAATTTAACTTGGTAGGGAGACAAAGGGATTTCTTAATGAAACCTAATAAACTTTAGGTCTGCCAGTTCCTTCACAAATGGAAAGCATTTTTCAATGTGTTAGATTACCACTGCAGTACCAATTATGCCCTTGCTTTTATGCATCATACAGAGATCTTTACCACAGCTCCAACCTGCAGGAGCTACTTGTGTAATGCCAGTTCCAGGGAAAAACTATTGTGTGGTTTACCTCTATCCAAGAAACCATCTTTAAGATTTCTTGTACATAACTATTCGCACTCCTTTGATTCCTGCACTAGGAGGGGAAGTCTCTAGGCTAATTAAGATCTGAAAGCAGCTAGCTTCAGGTGGCAGCTAGTAGTTTGAAGGACCTAAATGTTTTGTTGCTCAGTATAAACAACCACAACAGCCCTCTCATGTAGGACTCCCCACAGCTTTGCTTACCAAGTCAAGTGGTAGGTCAGTACCCCTAGACATCTACACTAGATGTTGTATTACGACCAGTTCAAGACAGCGTGTCTTCTAAACATTATTATTATTATTTTATTTTATTTTGTTAAACAGCAAAGCTTCAGCAAGCCCAGGGTATGGCACTGAGGCTCTGAAAATGGGTCATGCCTCAGACGTCCTGAGCTTCTGCTGCTGCTGGATCCTGGCTGCGCTCTGTCTATGCCAGTGAGACACGGAGAGAATCTTTTCATGCTTAGCTTCTTTATTTTCCTCATTAAAGAACGTGAAACTGTAATTATATTACCATGTGGTAACAAGGCGCTGTGACAAACCCCAAACCCTGCCTGCAAGTGTAACGCACACCACGGCTGAGATGATGATGAGGAAGAGGAACGGGAGCGCCCCGCCGGCACCCACCCCGAAGTCCCTTATCCGTAACCCCTCATTAATTACTCGTTTACTTATTCACTCGCTGTCCTGCACCAGCCCCCTCAGGCCCGCGGCCGCAGCGCCGGGCTCGCCCCCCACCACAGCGGCTGCGCAGAATGCGGAGCACAGCCGCGATTCCCATACGGCCGGCGCCCGCGCTCCCCGCCCGGCGCCTTTTCCTGCGCTACGGAGTTTCCGTAGCCGTGTCCTCCGCTGCCCCCGCGCGGCGCCCCCGGTCGCCAGGCGCGTTTCTATGAGGCGCCTATAAACAACATGGCGGCGGCCGCCCCTCCGGCTGCCCGCCGTCTGTAGGTGGCGCGGCGGCTGAGCGGGGCGCGGGGGCAGCGGGGGACGGCGCCGCCGGCCGCCTCCGCCCCGCTCCGTCCCGCACGCTCCCACCCCGCTCTTCGCCGGGCCGCGGCGGGGGCGGCCGGGCCGCGCTCCGCCCCGCCGTGCGGGGGTGTCTGGGCGCCCGGGAGCAGCCCCGCTGCTGCGCGAGCGGAGCGGAGCGGCGCGGAGCTCCTCGGAGCGGCTGCTGGCCCGAGGGGACGGGGTGCGGGCACCGGCGAGGGGCCAGGAGCCGGGAGCGGGGCCAGGAGCAGGGCCATGTCGCTGCCGATACCTCCGACGGCCACGGCTGCCGCCGACCTCCCCCCCGGCCCCGGCCCCGGCCCCGACCCCGGCGCGGAGCTGCCGCCGGGCGCGGAGCTGGGCCAGGGCAGCGCGGCCCCGCCGGCGGCCGAGGAGGAGGAAGGCGAGGGTGAGGAAGAAGAGGAGGAGGAAGGGGAGAAGGAGAGGGAGAAGGAGAAGCTGCCGCCCCTCCCGGCGGCATCCAGCGCGGCGGCCGGGGTAGGTCGGGGCTCGGCGGGCGCTTGCTCCGCGCCCCGCTCCGGGCGGGCACCGCCGGCGGCGCCCCTCGGCTGCCGAGCCCGGGGCGGCTTTCATTCAAGTTTCTTAAAAATACCGAGCGCGCCTGGAAGCGGTGACATAACGGAGCTATAAATTCTCCCTCTACTTATAGTTCTGTAACATTTTACGACGGTCTGCTCGCTCGGGTTAGTCATGGCTGAGGATTTGCAGCGCTGTCGGTGGGGGTTTGGGAGCGGGGGCTCCGGCTCCTAATGCGCGTATGGCAGCAGCCAGCTGGGAGAGGCTCCTGTATTTTTAACTTTTTCTTTGGAAGTCTCTTCCGTTTTTTTGCGTTGTGTTGAAGCCAAGATGACGGAACAGCTCGGTAAGTGATGAATGAGTTAACGTGGGTTTAAAAACTAAACGTCGAGAAAGGTATTTGCCAGAGCAATTTAGTTTCAAGAAACCTCATTTGAGATATTTAATCATATTTGAATTACGATTTTCTTTCTGCTGACTGTACAATATTGTGAAACATAAAATTTTCCTGGCATATGCCACTTATTGTGTATAACTCAATGTTAAAGCTTGTTGTAACTTATTCAGTCCATCAATGAAGCAAACGTTTTATCAACCTTATACTAATATAGTTATGAGACTACAGTTCAATGGTTCTGATAAGTATCAGATTTACTAGAAATTACCAGCATCGAATTACCATAATTTGATTTTAAAAGATTGAGTGCTTAACGTTTATGACTGTCATGAAATAATTGTGATGTTGAACCAAGTAATTGTAGTCAAACTGCAAACTCCTCTGAGCAGCTCTGCCAATTTGTGTTTTGGCTAAGATGTTCCAATCTTCTGAGAGGCTTTCAGCTTCCCAAATCTGTCAGAATTTGGGAGGAAGTGTTTGTTCTTGTGATTCAGATAGAGATTTGGGAGAAGGCAGTGATGGTCAAGTACTTGGGAGTGATTTTCACCTTTGATAAGGTGCAGCCTCTGAAAGGTGTTCAATTTCAGCCTTGGAATGGGAAATGCCAGTCCCTTAGAGAAGATAAACAGTGATGGGTTACAATGTGTCAGGCTTAGCTTAGGTAGTGAAAAATACATGCAACTGATCAGCTATGCAGCATTTCCGAGGTCCTGAAGAATCAGGAGAAGAATCTGGTTTGTGGCTGGGCATCCCACATGCCTCTCTGAACCGCTGTCTGCAGGTATAAATAAGTTGTCTGAGATGACCTGCTACAGAGCAGCTTGGATCTGTCTAGGTGTGATTGTCAGATGCTTGGGGGACTTTGAACTTACGGAGATGCATGCAGATCTTAATAGTATGTTACAGAGGGAGAGCCGTGTGGAAAGATGTAATAGATCTTTCCACAGCCCTGGATTTCTCTGTGTGCACTAGAAGGCTGGTTTTGGTCCAAATGTACCAAATAGGGAATGCGGATATGCTTTTGCAAAACCTTTATGTGTTGAAAGAAGGTATTGGATTGTTGGTCTGCTGAGCCCTAGTGTTGACCAACCTACGCATCTATTTACAAGGTTTTGGGGAGTATGGCATGAGACTCATTATATACAAAATGCTTTTAATTTCTTTTGTATTAGAAGTTGTGTTTCAACATCGAAAATGAATGTTGCTGAATCAGATTCTCTCACACACTTCTAAAGACAGACATTTTCTCACCGCCATCTTCATTAAACTGGAGAAAAGTTTATAATTTGATAAGGTGACTAAAGGGGGAAATTGTCTTTAAAATTTGCCTTTTTTCTGTTAAAATTCATTTTCTTTAAAAACAAATGCCTGATACAAATAAGAAAATACTTCCGTTTATGTTTGTTTTCTCATTGTCTCTGCCTATTATTTCGAAACTTATAGCCATCGTATGATGACTTACTTTGTCTCCGTGTGAGAGTGAGCCTCAGATATCCTTGTCTCAAAACATCTCCCCAGGTTGTTTGTGCAGTTTACATTTTCTTCCATGTGCTAAGGACCCACCATAGATTTGTGCAACATGACTATAGCTTCCTAGAAGGCAATAGGAAGGTGTGACACATCTTTGAAACTTTCTGTTCTTCACAGTAGCTCACAGCAGTTTGTGGAAAAGGTCAAAATTTGAGGGAGTCAATAGATAACCACATCATACATTAGGGCATGACCATGAAAGATGTCACATCTGGCATTTAAGCTGGCTGAAAGTTGGAAGTGTTTATGTGACTACCACTATTGCCATTCACATTGTGGCTTTTTCTAGCCAAGGACCACATGGAGTTACTGAAGGAGGGATAACCTTTCTGTGTGTTTCTCTTTTGCTTACTTTCCTAAGGGAAGTTGTGGAGCTAAATTACTCCATTAATAAATTAATGTGGTCCTGCAACGTGCCAAGGTTTTTATGGGTTGAATAGCAGTTAAAAAAATAATACATAAGGGGAGGTGGTTTGGATGTCAGTATTCAGATTCTTAAATAACTTCCCACAAATTTATTTTCACTTGCCTCCTGTAAGCAGGAACAAGTAGCGGTTTCTGTAAAGCAAAAGCAGTCCGATGTTACACCTTTCAAGATATGAATGGAAGGGAAAAATTTATTTTTTGAGTAGGCTGTTGCACTGACAGCTGCCTCTGGGTAATCTGAGCATCCTCCGTGTTTTCTGACACTCCTGGTCTTTGCTCACTACATACATATGGGTCTTGAGTGAGTTAAGTTAGGGCTGAAGAGCAAGGTTTTCAGAAAGCTCTTCTAGATGGTCTTTTTGTCTCTTTCTGCAAGCACTCTGTATGTGCTCTTTGCAAGCAGTTTGACTTGCTTTCACCATCTGGTTTCATTTCAATAATGAAAACCATAAATGTATAAAGTATAAGGCTAGTACTTCTCCAGCCTTATGGAGGGCTTAATGCTTTTGAAAAAATTCAGTAAGAAGCCAGCAGCATTGTGAGTTATTAATATGCTCTTAGAAAAGGATTAGAGGAGGATTAAAGACAGCTTTGATCCACTTCCTCCAAGCATGCCTGTTCCGTATGTGGGGGTTCAGTTTTCTGATGGCTGTGTGTTTGTAGCATTTTAGGCTCTAGAGGCTCGTTGACCTCCTACAGAGTTTTATAAGTATGACACAGTGCTGTACACTTGTCCTAGATTACTCTCCCAGGAGATGTCACAGATCCTCTTTAATGAGCATGTACTTCCCCAGTGTTCCTCCAGGGCTTTCCAGCAAAGCCTTTATCCATATGTTTGTTTAACATTGTTGGAGCTGCACTTGAAGCAGGATGGGATGCAGTGGAATAGCGCATGCAAGCTTTACTCTTTCTGATTGCTTCTTAGGACAGTGGCACTAAGAAGCTTTTAAAATAGCCATTCGACTAGACTATTGCAGTGGCACGGCTGGAGTGAAACTGGAAAGCTGAGGAAAGGTTATGTCAGTCCAAACGGCTGTCACAGTAGCCTGCTTCATAAGAGCTCCTCTTATGATTTCTTTATGATAACTGCTCCCTATTAATCATAATTAGAATCATCCAAACTCCAGGTTTTCTACCTAGAGCATGTGTTCTTGTGACACAGCAGATAAACTTCAGATCTGGATTTGTTTAAAAGTCCTTTTTCATTTAGTCATGCCTTGCTGTGTTTACTCAGGATCTGGACTTCCCACTCGTGTGCCAGGTGAGTTTTAAGAAACATCTTAGTGATACTTTAAGGCTTATAGAATAATAATTTTTAAAATAGCTAATATGAAAATAGTAGCGGTAATTACATTTTGTTTGAACATTTGTTGCATACAACGCATTTGGAGCTAGAAATTGAAAGTTGATATTTTTAAAGCTAGAAGTCCTGCTGATTGCTCAGATTTGTAATTTGCTGAGTTATAAGCCATGGAAAAATGGCTTGTTTTGACACAGTTATTTAAAATTCCTGGCAGTGTACCAACTTGCATACACTGTAGCATGGCAGGTTTATGGGCTATATTATTACCCTCCTGGTGGTATTTCAGGATGTTGTGGTGGAAGTGAAGTGCTTTCCTCAGAACTTGGGCTGTGTATCTTAGTCAAAATCTATTTCTTTTAACAGGAAAGGGAAATGTATGGGGTTTTAAAGAAGAAAAGGATATGTTAATTATTCTGGAATTCCTACTCTCATTTGTGGGTTTGTTTTTGGTCTATAAAACTACTTTTCTTCTAACTGTGAGCATAGATACTAGATATCAGTCAAATGAGTCTTTAGGTTAATGTAAGGCTCAAAATCACGATGTGCAAGAAGACTGTACGTTTTTTAAGTAGATCTGCCTTTGCTGGACATCAGCTGATCACTTGGAGCTGAGATGCAAATGAAAACTTCCATCACACGACTTCTGTTGTCTTGGACAAGCCCCTTAACTTACCTGTGCTTTGCAAATTCTCTGGTGTAAATAATTATATCTAACAGTCACTTAGTGACTATTGGCACATTGTGTCAAACATTGATTGGCACCAACCTCTGAAAGTCTGTTGTGTTGCTTCATTTCTCTTCGCTGTTAAAACACATTAGCACTCATTCCTTAGAAAAAGTTTGAGCAGACTTCTTGGCAGCAGTACATGCTGATGCTAAGCAATTTTTTATTTTTTTTTTAGGATAGTGTTAAACAAATGTTTGTTGGATAGCCTTTCTTTGGTGGCTGCTGATGCTGAAAACTTTGAATCTGGTGTTTTTATCCAGGTAGTCAGTATTTAAATGTTAGTAGCAACAGAATCTTTGTTTCCATATTTCAATTTTGGAGGAGTTTGCCTAAACTTAGCATATAAGGGTTACTTGAAAAAGAAATGTGTGACACTTGTATCTATTTAAACTGAGCTGGATGCAGTGAGGAATATAAAAGTATTTAGAAATTAGGACAAGAAGTTAGAATGCTTTCAACAATATTCTTTTTTTTTTTTTTTCTCCTGAGTTACCTAGGGATATATTATATACTACAAACTAATGCATGAATTGTTAAATGTAATGGAATTGTATGTTACTTCTCCTGATTCAAATTAAAACAAACTTGTAGAAACATCATGTATGTCTCATTTAGGTATTAACACTCATATTTCAGGATAACAAGCATTTAAATATTCTTTGTAATACCCCATGAGTAAGATTACTCTTGCAGGAATGTATTAGCCTTTTATAGCACACTGTCATCTTAATTGCAGGGGTTGGAAAGAGGAGCGAAAAATCAGTTTTCTACTTTCAGCAATTTCATCACAACTATCAACCAAAAGAAAGAAGGCACCGGAAACAGCAATTCACCTACGCAACTTGTTATACCTAACATCAAAAATGGTAAGAGAATAAAAGCCTTGTGTTACTTAGCTACCAATCTAAGAAGGTGCTCAGTGTTCCACCAGTATTTCTATTGTGATAGTGCCAGAAAACTTAGAAATCTGGATTTCATTAGATTACATTGTCCTGTACATGGTATACTCAGTAATATATATCCTCAGTAGAGGTCATGTCTTAGGGACAAGTTAGATAAGAAGAGCAAATGGACCTGAAGGATGAAATATTCATCTGAAGTTTTAAAGAAAGATACAGATTCAGAAGTCCATTTCCAGATACTGCTTGTCATAACTCCAGTCAGACAGTAGATTTCTCTAGAATCTGACAGAACTTTGTAGAGATTTTTTCTAAATGGGAGGGATGGCAGTGATGAGGCATGCATAGGGCTTTTAAGGGAGACTTGCTGAGAGTTCCTGCTTTTCAGTGAAAATGTAAGCCAGTGATAACAAAATAAAACTCACAGGCAAAGAATGGTAAATTCTGAAGAACTTTAAAGGTGAGAGGGAATGTTGTTGTGATATGAGGTAAAGATAATTGATGGAAAGTTTTCAAGTGGAGCTGTGTATTCAGTATGATAGGCTATAATCATGAAGGCTGATAAATAGTATAAGTTAGAAACAAAACTGTGGACAAATAATGTAAATTTCAGATTTGTAGAGAAAAAAGTGGCTTATAATGTGCAGGACTGATTTCCTTAAAAAAAATCTATATTCTTGCTAGCTGTTCTGAAAATGTAAAATGGAAGATTTTTTTTTTAGTAACTTTGCTCATGGAGTAAGGAGGTGCCTACTTTTAAAAACAAAAATACAGGGGAAAAAATCACTGAAACACAAAGGACAGTTATGTGTAAATGAGAGCTCGAATAGGATTTTTTCTTTTGCTCAAGTCACTTTGTACTACACAAAGGAAATGAAGGTGACTGGAGATGACCACTGAAGGCTTCTCCCACTGTTGTATGGAAGAATTTGAGGTATTGCATATTTTAACTTACCAAGGTTAAAGTAGAAGTGGTGTACTTGAGGACAGAACTCGGGGTAAGGCAAAAAGAAAATGCTGCAAAGCTGGAGAGAGCTCTGCTCATTCTTTGAAAGTATATTAAGACCTCATTAATAAAGCCGGAAGAACCACCTTCAGGTGGTCATTTCTTTCACCTATATATTTAAGAAAAATCTTCATATGTAAACAATTGCACTATTGTTGGAGTCTGAAAGATTTCAGAGAAATAAAATGTTTTTCTTAAACATTTTTCTCTAAAAACTTAAGTTAACATTTTTCTCTAAAGCTGCAAGTGACAGCTTGTCAGTATTAACTACACAACTTCTAAGCTTTTTAACTGAAACGTGCATTAAGCTGTTTCATGGACTATTAGATAATGTGTGTTTCATATCCGAGAATCCTTAATTGTTTCCTGTGCAGTTTCATCTGAATAGTTGCTTAATACAATCTTATATTATGATATGAAAGTCTGCTGCTAACTAAAATTTAGGACAATGTAAAATTAAATCTAATCTTGTGCCAGGCAATGTGGAAAATGCAATAAGCTTTTACAGAATTCATTTTACTTCTTGCATCCAACAAGAGTGGTGGACTCAAACACAAGTCTTTCTTGAAATGCCCCCGGATCTTGCTGCACATGATACTGTCCTGGCTGTAATTAATGTTACACTAGTACTTAATTTTTAATTTTCATCATCCTAATGTATGGCAATATTTATTATAGTCATGCATATGTTCTTGAAATTGAGAGCTCAGTGTCTAAAATTGAGCAGACATTCCAGTAGTCTGTGTTAATCAATTCTTTCTTGTATCAACAAGATTTTCCTCCTCAGTTTTTGATCATTTCCTAAGCAGTCATGCACTGCTGAGTCTTTTTTCTTAATGTAACTGGGCAAACAGCCAGAAGTGATTATTTTTTCTTGTCTTGTAATACTGGATTATTGCTGTTTATAAACTCAGCACATAAAGTTTCAAGTTTGTCCTCAATGGAATTCATTTGACAGATCTTAATGAATATTTTTGAATCTCACACAGGCAAATAATTCTATTTACAAATAAACTGGAATTATGGCAAAGCATACAGAAGTTGACAGTATTTATTAAACATATTATTAAAACTCAGTTTTGGTATATCTAATTTAAGCAGTGTATTTCAAAGCAAACTGCATCACTGACAGGGTGCAAGTTACTAAGTTTAACACCTGCAGCTTCAATTCACTGTAAAGAGAAATGGCTTCTGTCAGCTGCTGTCTCTTCTACAGATGCAGAGAATATTTTCCTCATCTCAGTGTATTCAGCTGCTTATAATTCAATGTTTAATCCATCCAAAATTGAGAAGACAGATCAAGAGTTAACTTAAAATTACTTGTCTTGGAGCAGAAAAATAGCACATAGTCTTAGTTTCTTTTAAGTTAGATCATCTGCATCAGCAGAGCGCTTACATCGTGGTATTGATGGGGAACCTTGGCTTGAATTAACTTAGTATATCCACTGTTTTTTATTGCTGCTCTTGTCTTTAAATTGTTTTAAGTTTCGGCTGTGAGATTGGACAAGGTTAAACATCAGAGCCGTAACTGGGGATGGAGAACAGCCCTGATCTATAGTCTTCTGATAAATGTTAGCTGAGTTAAATCACAATGACAGCTTCTCTATCATTATCATGAGGTAGAAGAACCTGCCTTTGTGTTTTGGGGATTTTTATTAGCATATATTTCCCTGATGTGATAAATGAAAAAGGCAGGAGAGTAGTGATACTACTATTATATTTAATTCAAAAATAAAAATTAAAAAAAAAAAAAATCAGTGTAGGCTTTGGAGTTTTTTCCTAGTTCCTGTACATCTATATTTTACTAGCTGAATGTTCATTTATATAATTGCATTGTGTTTATTGTTCTTTGCATCTTTTTTTTTTTTTAATAAGTGAGAGATCTACCACCTATTTGTCTTGATGTTAGACAAAAGCAACGAATCTCTATTGATACGCTACCCCAAGAACTGAAAGCACCTATTCCTCCTGAACCTTCCCTTCCTATCCGAACCAAAACTGTGAAAGACTTCCAGTAAGTTGCACTGGTATTTCTAAAAGCATACTTTCTTTGGACTTTTTTTGTCCTAATTCGTACATTTGATTTTTCTTAACCTCAAATGAGTTATGTTCAGTTCAATAAGACAATCTCACAGTAGTAGTCGTTACTTTGTTGTCATGGTGTGATTGGTAAATCTATTACTGTGAAAATTATCAAAAGAGTTTCTCTAACTTGACATTTGTTGTTCTGTTCAAGAAACAGCAAAGCTTATATTTCAGAGTTTCTGACGGTCAGTGGATGTTTGGTTTTAGAACAAGTATGTACGGCTTACTGTAGGCTGGAAATGTGTTGCTTGAGTTTGTTTTTCTTTTAATATCCTTGAGTATTTTACTGGTAGAGAAATATTGGTCAGGAAATGTGGAGGAATATTCCTAGGAAGAAGCCTGATCTATCTATTTTTTTGAATAGATAGATGGGGAAAAAAAAATCAAAGTTGCTTCCAAAGACACAAGCATAGACTTTTGTCGTAGTTCCACTCAAGTAGGCAGCCGAGCTCCACCATAGCCACTCTCTCACTCCCCCTCCTCAAAGAGGAACAGGGAGAAAATACGATGAAAAGGGCTCAAAGGTTGAGATAAGGACAAGAAGATCATGCAGTAATTATTGTAATGGGCAAAACAGACTCGGCATAGGGAGATAGTAAGATTTATTGCTTATTACTAACAAGCTAGAGAAGTGAGAAATAAAGGAAAGAAACCAAAAGCACCCCCATCCACCCTCTTCCACCTCCTCCCCCTGAGTGGCACATGGGGGTCATGGTCAGTCTGTAGTGCTTCTCTGCCGCTCCTTCTCAGTCACTCTCGTCCCCTGTGCTGTGGGGTCCCACCCACGGGATGCAGTCCTTGATGAACTGATCCAACGTGGGCTTCCCACAAACAGCAGCTCTTCCAGAGCTGCTCCAGATATGGGTCTGTACCACGGGGTCCATCCCTCAGGAGCAAACTGCTCCAACCTGGGTCCCCCACAGGCAGCAGCTCCTGGCAGGTCACCTGCTCCTGCGTGGTCTCCTCTCCACAGGCTACAGGTCCAGCCCTGAATCTGCTCCGGCAGGGATCTTCCACAGGCGGCAGCCTCCATCGATGCAGGGCCACCTGCTCCACCGTGGTCTCCTCCACGGGCTGCAGCATGGAACCCTGCTCCACCGTGGTACTCCATGGGCTGCAGGGGGACATCCTGCTTCACCATGGTCCTCACCACAGGCCGCAGGGGACTTTTGCTCCGGTGCCTGGAGCACCTCTCCCCCTCCTTCTTCATTGACCTTGGCACCTGCAAGGCTGTTCCTCACTCCTCTCACTCTCCCAGCTGTTGTGTGGCGCAGCATTTTTTTTCCCTGTCTTAAATATGCTCTCACAGAGGTGCAAAACAACATCACTTATTGCTCAGCTCTGGAAAACAATGGGGCCCTTACCAAACATGGGGCAGCTTCTAGATCCTTCTTACAGAAGCCACCCCTATGGCCCCCTGCTACCAAAACCTTGCCACGTAAACCCACTACAACTTTTCGTTGCTCTTTTCCATGTTTGAAGTCTTGTGCATTCAGTGAGGAGAAGGAATGCTTTTTGATTATTCAGTGTGTTTATTTGGTGGAATATCCCTTGCTGTTATTCAGGTGTTCTGAAGAGCTGAAATTCTTACCATATTCAGATTTTTGTATGTATTGACTGCTGTCTAATTATACAACTGTCAAGAGTTTCATTCTTTCAAGTAAAGTATTAAAAAGTCTGTAGTGTTTTTGGTTTGTCCCATTGATAATTTCTTTGTGATAGATATTAACTTTATTTTTATGACGGAGGAAGCAATCTGGAATTTGTATTGCCAGCATTATAGTTCACTAAGGTAAAATTTGCTTTAAGTATTCTTTAAAATGTCTAACATTGGACAAAACAAGAACTTGCTTTACAAGGTCAATACTTAAAAGGATTTCAAGGGTAAATCCAGATTTTCTTATCAAATAATATGCATAGTCACATACAAAGATTAAGGTTTATTTGAAAAATGGAAAGATAAATAACATTTGGTACAGTAATAATGAAATTGACTTGTTTAGGAGCCTGCGTATTTAAATGAATAAATTAGTCTCAGAAATCTTATAATGTCAGTGTTTCTAAAACATAATTCTGTTCTACTAATGATTTGTCTTAGCATACTGAACTGTGACACCATGAATTAACATTTTGAATAAGACATTGCTCAAGTATATCAAACACAAACTATGCTTTTGTTCTCTTGTAATGCCATGATCGTATAATGACAAGGAAGATGTTAGATACTGATATTATACTTGTCTGTCTTTTAAATGTGCTTAGTGAGGCAAGCTTGGAGTTATAGCACAGTCTAAAGTCTAAGTGGCTGGGAAGATTTAGCCCTTGTTATTACCTGTCTTTTTAATACGTTCTCTCTAGGGATGATATAGAAAAGTCAAAGTCATCGGGAGACTGGAAAGCTGTACATGATTTTTATTCTACAACATTTGATTCTTTCCTGGAGATAAATGCTGCGTTTAAGGTAGAAAATAATTCATAATATTACTTAGTAGTTACCGTGATTTGGATCCTCAAAGCATTTAGATGCACATCAGTTAAAGGCTTGCAACTAGTTGCTCAAACCCACTAGGATTGTTTTATTATGATCTTACCTGCCTTTGGTACACAATGTGTTATGTCATTGATTTATTTATTCCAGTTTAACCAACAGTATTTCAAGTCTAAGGTACTATATGTAAGGTACGTTCTACACAAACTACAGTTTAAAAATATTCAAGTTGATGCAGCTAATAGGCAAACCTGGAAACAGATATTCCCCGTCCTGCAAAAAAAAAAAAGTGATATGCATTCAAGTGGTATTGCTGCTCTGTTATGTTGGCATATTCAGTGTTCCTTGGGCAAGATCATATATTTGTGAAAAGTTTCTGAATATATGCTAAATTAATATTTCATTCTTACTACAGAGCAAGATGTGCTTTTGATGTTTAATATGAACCTAAGCAAAATAACCTGCGACACTTAGTTACTTAATGAATATTGAATGGTTGTAACTTCATTCTTGAATGAATCGATCATCTCATGATCGATTTACACCAAAGATAGAAGATGAACATTCTGTGCAATTTATTATTTGAGACCTTCTACATTTTAAAATAGAACAATTAGGTAACGGAGTTATGTGAATAATGTTAAAGTGTAAGATAAATGTTCTTTAGTTTCATCTTTCACACATTAATAAAAGTGTCTTAGAGTCTTATGTTTTGATAAGGAAAATAAATATATATATCTGTATGTGTTTTGTTTAAAAGTGCTGATAAACTTTTATTTTGAAAGACATGTCAAATATTCGAAACATTTAAAAACCAAAATGTCTCGTTTATTATCTAATTGCAGAAAGATACCAATTCTGCATTTAATACCATTGAGGACTCTGGAATCGATGCAAAATTTGTGAATGTTGTCTATGATGCCTTATTGAATACTGTAAGTAGAAAAAAAGAATTCATGTTTGATAATCTATCATTTCATCAAGTAAACTTTCTGAGAAGCAGTTTATACCAAAAGTATTTCTCAGATATGTATGATTTCTGAAGAATGTTTCCAAACATACTTGAAATTGTCCTGTGAGGATTGCCATAAAGTCATGAAAATTGCTCTAGTAAAAGACAACAAAATTCTTGCTAGTATTAATGCGGTTCATCCTGTGGTAGATCTCAGAGCGCTTGGAAGATAAGACACCAGTATGGTGGGACACTGCGTGATGAGAGAGACAGAAAATGTGAGGTTGGGAGTAGTAAAAAGTAGATACTGTGTCTAGTAAATGCAAGTCAGGAGCAGCGTAGAAATAATCTGTACGGCTTTTAAGTTGTTTGAAGTTTTGAAAGCCATGGTTGATACAACTTCAGGCCTCACCTAATAGCCTCTGAGGAAAGATATAGTCAAAGATTTCTTAGCTGGCTTGAATCACAGGCAAAACAAACTTGCCTTTTTGTACACTCTTATACCAAGCATGTATAATTTGATCAGATACGTTTTTTCCCTGCTCCTTTTTCCATAGCCTCAAGATGTTCAGAAATCAGTCCTAAAGGGAATAATAAATGGTCTGCTACAAGAATGGAAAGGGTAAGTATAACCAACGTTTGTGTTACTGTTCCAACGTTTACTTAGAACTGGTATACTTCCTATATTTTACTCTATTGTTTTAGCCAAAGAAATAAAATGTTCTCTTAAAACTTAACTTGACTCATAACTTGTCTCCTTTTGTCAGGCAAATCTAATGAGACTTAGCTTGAGCTCTGTAAGCTGACATTGAACCTCTGAGAAGCAGATCTAGCCATATATCCCCCCAGAAAATCTCAGCTGCTTGTTGCCAGGGCAGTCTTTCAGGAATCCCAACTGTGAGATGAATTAGGGAATTTATCTAGAGTAAAATATATTCCTTCTGACCCTAACAATTATATAAGTTTTAACTTATATAATTTCTTGACTCAAAGTTTGCTTTGTAATATCATTATACCATGTAGTATCAATATCATGTTTCAGCAGCACTGAAAGGGCAGTACAGCATGCAGAAATGATTATCCAGGAGGCATGGAGAGGACAAGATTTTAGCAAGAAGTAATAAAGTGAGAATGTAGCATACTTAGTATGATTCAAAAAGAGATGTAGCAAGAGACAGCCCTTTGTTGCAACTCATCCTTAACCCTACCTGTGGCTATTGCTTTCTCTACTTTTTTTTTTCCTACCTTTAGAGAGTAGTCAGAATCTTAGAAACTGTCCTTTCAGTGATGATCCTGAATATGGTATTCAACATGTATTGACAAAACAAAGTTAAATCCTAGGGTGTGTGATATCCTAACTATTGATGTGTATATATATTGTATACATACAGCATTTCCAATACATTCATTGATTTGTAGGCCGCGAACAAAAGATGATCTTAGAGCATACTGTATACTTCTACAGGTAAGAAAAATACAGTATTTTTAGTTAAGTACATGTCTACTTAATTTATAATCTATAAACCAGTATACTATGCAAACAAGATACTTAGTATAACTGATAAATTTCACATTTAATTTCCTGTCATGAGATCATATTAACATATGGAAGAAGTGTAGGGTATGCATGATGGGAACAGGAGTTTAATGGCAGAGTTGGTGGGGTAAGACTGCATACATTAAACCCATGAACTGAGAACACAGGCATGCAATTGTTTCCTATCACTTAGTATTGAAAGAGCAAATGTTTTAGAAGGTTATTTCCTACTCATTGTCAGATCTCCTTTATTGCTATGTTGCAACAATGATCTTTCCCAAAAGTTTCAATATATACATTTTTTGGTATTACAGTAATTTTCACTAGTATTGCAGTTTATCCAGCGGTCTCCCTCCAATCTATCTTATTCTCCATTGTCTGATTTCTGTCTACATTAACTGATTACCTTTCCTACTAAAATTGATGAGCATTTGTAACAAATTCCCCCTTTAAGCTTTGCTAGTGCAGATGACACCTCTCCACATGAGAGAATCTTCTGCTGTTACTTGAAAGATCAGATAGTAATTTAGTTCTTGGAGACAACAGTTTTCTTCTCTGGGGTGGCACGTTAGCTGTGAATTATGAGGAATCATTCTACAGAAAAGTGGGAGTGTGTGGACTCATAAGAGGGAAAATAAGGAGTGCGTGGAAAGACTGGAGAATCCTTATTACTGAGATTGAAAGCTCATCACGCGGAGTGTAATTTATGTGCTATACAGTAAATGATAATCCAGAAAAAATATATTGAATACTGCCTTTGTTACCTGTGGGCTTTCTTTTGAAACACACAAAAAAAAAAAAAAAATCCATACTTTTGCATTATAGAAGATGCAGATTTTTCATTTGAATAGAAGTTGCAAATCATTTTTTCATAGTTTTTACCACTGTCGCAGCAATTTTCTGAATTATTTTCCTGCGTAATTGTATTGACAACAACAAACATAAGAAACAGTCGTAATGACGTTTTCCCTTTATGCAGTTTGTTAACCTAACACATTTTTTTAATCTTTTTCAGAATCCTCAATTTAGTAACACTTCTACTTATGTCATCTATGCTCACTTGCTAAGACAGATAGCAGCCTTAACAGAAGCTGACCATCATTTCCTAGTGCACTGGTCTAAAAAGTAAAAAAACAATAAAAAAAATTAAATTAAAAATTCAATTTTTAGGATTACAATTGTTACTGTATTTCCATGGATGTTGACTGTTTTATATTATATATAAATTATATGAAAGTTGACTACAGAGATTGTTTTGTTGTTTTCAAAGTACATTTGGACATAGTAAACGAAGTGATACTGATTTATAGATGCAAACTGTATATAATGTATAAAAATGATTATGCAAAAAAGCTTTGATTGCAAAATAAGCTAAATTATTTTTACATAACTTATGCAAAAAATGTAAATTTTCTAGATACATGCCTAGATAATGATATTAATATCAACATCTTTATGGTCTTCCTTTAAATAAAGGTGTTTCTTGCATTATTTCCAAAAGATACTGTAGCTTTGCTGTATTACATGAAAACCACAAATAAAATTAAGTCCATGCTGATAGTGTAATAGAGATGGTGACAGAATGTAGTTAAAGCATTAGATTTTAATTACTTGAAATAATTCTAATAGCATCTAGCTATTAGTCATGTGGGGGTAACTGCCAAAAAAGTGGTTTTTGAAGTTTGTATGCAGGTTGCCTTCCTTATAATGACTGCGCCAAAAGTTCAATTTCGGGTTTTTTGAAAAAAAAAAAAAAGTTTGTGTATATTCACAATTCCCTGTCTCTTAGGGAAACTCTTAATTAAGGATTTTCTTCTCTGCAAGGATGAAAATTATATACATATATTTCTCCCCCTGAAATATGTCCAGATTTGCTTAATACTGTGTTACCTTATTATTTAATTTGAATCAGTATTTACAAACCAGATGAACCCTTTTGGTTAAGGATACAAAAGGCATATTGATGTTCTTATTCTTAAAATAAGTACTAGAATTTTGAAACATAGAAATAGAAGAGCTTTTATTTGCAAAATGATGCTTTAATAAATCTACTCATGTATTATATCTACACGTATTTTTGCTGTATTACAAAAGTGGTGCAGCACATAACTTTATATATGCACTTGTCACAAGTGTATGAAGTATTTTCCACTATTCATTCAATAGAGCTAAGTATTTCAAAATCAAAAATTGAGACTTCCTCAGTATTCAGATTGTGGAGTAAAAGAGAGAGGGGATGTTTATTTTTTGTTTACTTCTGTTTATTAAAGTCAAGAACAAGTGATGATTCTTTTGTAAATTTTTTAAAGATACAGACATTAAAAAGTGTATTTAAATGCAGAGCATTGCTGCATGCCAGTATTTAAAAGCATGGTTCTTCGAACTTTATCTTTGGAACTTATTTTTTAAAATGGGATGGCATGTTCTTCAGCAAATAGTATTGAAATCTGATAATATAGGCTTCTGTTTGAACAGCAATCACATGAGAGTAACTGTAGCTTGTTTCTTTTAGGATTTCACAGAGGAGGTTCAAGCAAGTGGTGGACAGGTTACTGCAATTTATTTCTTTGCGCCTGTTTCCTGCAAAACCTGAAGAATTTCCACCCATGATGAAATGTACCTGGTGGATTCCATCAGCAACCAAAGTCTTGGCATTATTTAGTAGGTTTTTTCCTTAAACTGTGCATGCATGTAGATGTATATTGTATATGTATATATACTTGCATTTTGTATGTGTATGCATGTACGCATATGGGAGCAGAGGAGGGTGGTTAATGTCTCTCTCCACTTACAGTGGAAATGGACATTGGTAGTAACACAGTACGAACTACAGTATAAGAGAATGCCAAAAAATAGTAAGCAGGAAAAAAAGTCTATTGGCAAGACCTCATACGTGCTTTTTACTAGAGGATAATTGCTATGCATCATTTTCCTGTAATAAAAACAGATCATTAGAAGAAAAATACACAGAGGTAACCAATAGTAAAGGTTTCCCTTAGATTTATAAAAATCTTTTAAACATGCAATTGCTACAATTTCTTCTGTAAGCGGTTTAGCTTCACAGATTTTTTTTTAAATCTAGGTATCTTAAGCAATGTGTATTCCTCCTAAGTTCAAAACTACAGCATAGAAAAAGTAAATCCCTGTCCAGCTCAACACAGAGCACAGCAAATTTGACCATTGTAAATGCAGTCTTTCTCCTCTCCCAATCACCAATAGTTTATAGAAATGGAAGACCTAAGGACAATACCCTTTTCTTGAGGGGTAGAAAGCCCTTCTTTGCTTCATGCTGCCTAGGAGAAAATGAAACCATCAAGTGAAAGTTAAGATTGGAATGAGGATGTTTTCATTTCTCTGGCTACTTAAAATAACTTCTATATAAAAGAACTCTGCACAGCCCTCCCTATACAGTGGCACAGTTTAGACACACAAGTTCAGTTGTATCCTAGAACATGATTCTTCACTTGTGTTCTGTAGTCACCTGTGAAAGAGTTGCTAGTTCATTAATTCTGCACATATTCCTCTGGGAAAAGGGATTTTAAATCATTCAAAATAGACCACCTGATATGAAGGTGTTTAAGAAATCTATCAAACTGGTTTTCATCGACTTCAGAAGAATATATCATTCTTTGTCTATGAAACTTTAAATTAGTGTATGTCATTAGGTGGGATACAGTCAAATACTGTAGAGGAATTGCTCTTGAGGTCAGAAATATATCAAGTTTATTTTACCATAGTTGGGCTGATCTGGGAAATTACTACTTTTTAAAGCTATTAATATGATGCAGTAAGTTGTTATGTTATACTTGTAATTCTGTAGCTAACACTCTGACAAAGTTATTAGTAGCCCATTTGTTGTCTTTTCTGTCATCTTTTTCTTTTACTGCTGCTCAGAATGCTTAGAAAACATGTGCATAATCCAGGCAGTACTTTGAAAGACTACTGTATTTTTTTGTAGATGCTGCAAATAGTCTGATTAGCCCCCCTATTATTTCATATATGGATTTCTATAATTCTACACTTGATCACATTGATCTTATGGAAGAATATCATAACTGGCAATGTTATGGAAATTCTCACAGGTAAGGAAAAATTGGCTGTTTCTTATCATGTATTATTTTAAAGCACCACATCTGTGTGTGTGTTTATTGCCACACTAAATGTATTTTACTGGAAAAAATATAATACAGCTACTGTTTGCAGAAACTGTGTGGATATGATGTCAACTAATAAATCTCATTCTACCTTTGCAAACTGGACAGAAGAATAAAATCCAGATCATAACATTAGTTTATTATGTATAGGTGTAGATTCAGTGATGTGTTAATTGTATCTTACTGTGAACATATTTTAACTTCTAACACATTCATGGAAAGTGGCACAGCGTGCATATTTAACATTTATTGATGGTATCGAAATATTCTGTTTGTGGGTCTGATCATATTTGCTCCAGTAAAATCAGTCATATTTACTTCTTTTATACAAAACTTAAACCTTTACAGGCTCAAGGCAGCCACAAGTATGATCTAGAAATGTGGAGAAATAGGCATTAAATCTTCCTGTTAAGATTTAAAATCTGATTGGGAAGGAGGAGGGAAAAAAAAAGAAAAAGACATGATAGCGATAAATGCACAGTAGTCTTTGAGTAGTCTCAAAGCATTGGAATCTGTATACTGCTGAGCTTCAGATTTTTTTTTTTTTTTTTTTTTTTTGCATGGGCACCATCTGGCTGCTTTGGCACCCACATCCAAACTTATAAAAGGGCTGTGAGATTTCCACCTGCTCCAGTTCTTTTCAGTTAGCTGGGACATGGGGTATATATCAAAACAAAGTTTGTGTGATACATAGCTTTGGAAGTAATGCAGACTAGCTGTATTATTCTTAAAATATGTTTAGTTCTTGTACTGTTAGAGTCATATTTTTTTCCCAGTTTTACAGCCTATAAATTTGTATTGTTTAACTTTAAAATTATAATAAAAAAATAATTCAAGGCTCTATGCTTAGTATTAAGTAGGACCAGTATAAGTCCCAGCTTACCTTGCACATGAAGTATTTTGAAATACACAGTTCTTCCAAATAAGTTGACACTGCTTGGTAAAACATTTTGTGTTAGGATTTCCAGCAGATCAACTGAGAATCTTTTTTCCTCATTTTCTTTCTTTCCTAAAGACATTAGAATCCGGAGCTCCTCGCAGGCAGGATTCAGGGTGCACATGTAGAGTCCGGATTCAAGATGCACACAGAGTCTGAAGCTCCGGGTGTCTTAGTATGAACTTCTGCTAGGTGATGCATGAGCTAATCAACAAAAAACTTACTGAAGTAACCAAGTAAAGTAAATCTTTTACCGTAATGATTTCTGAAGGTTTTCAAAATTGCTAGTAATACTTGACTGCAGTGGAATGTAGCTGTAATCTGATATTTTAGAAGTCCCGAGCATTTGTAGCCCTGGCTTAAATCAGAAGGATCTGTAGGAAATCAGTATTTTCTGAAAATCAGAGCAGAAAATAAGGCAAAACAGAAATACTTCTGTGTACTAATGAATGCTGTACTGAGATAGCTGTTTAGTTTGTATTAAATAATATATTCTTACTTTAATTCAGTGTAGCAATTAAAATCTAGTATTTAAAGCAGAAAACACTTCTTGCCATCTATTATTGAAGACTGCTTTTTATTACGTCTATAGGTGATAAACGTAATAGTAGTATATTCAGGATATGTATTATTCTATTGCTAAGTAGAATTTCTAGTCGTATTTATAACTAAACAATTTGAGTTCTACTGAATTGATTATCTATGTATACAATGAAAAAACAAAAACCCCGGCAGCTATTTCCAAATCAATGTCAGCAGAGGGAAGGTAGTTACTGAACTATAATGTAAAAATTCTCTCCTCTTTTCTTAAGAAAGTACTATGCTAGCTGCTAAAAATGAAATTTTATCTTTTTTTTTTTTCTCTTGTCATTCAGGTTTTCTTTCTGTCAATATCCATTTATTATTTCTATAGCAGCAAAAAAGGTTATTATTCAAAGGGATTCAGAACAACAGATGATAAGTATTGCACGAGTAAGTCATTTCATGATAAATGGTTGTGTCTAATAAGTTGGTATCTTATCAGTTTTTCTTAGGTAAATATTCCATACAGCCTTTCATCACAACTTGTGATATATTGGGCTATCCTGAAAAAAAGAACTTGAGCCATTTTTCTATTACTAGCCTATTAATGTCCATGCTGGATTATCTCCATATTTATTTTTTTTTAATTTAATATGCTTTATTTTAAGATGCTTACAAACATCAGTGTCATGGAGAAAGTTACAGTAAATGTGTTGTTGGTTTTTGTGTTTTGTGTTGTTTTTTTTGGTTTTCTTTTTGACTTTTGGAGAAACCAGATCAACATAACTGTGTTTGATAAGAAACCAGCATGTTAAATTGACTAGGTAATTAAGGAAGAGAGAATTTTGGTCTGTTTCATATTTCATTCCATGAAGATGTGATGTTGTGGAAGACCAAAACATAACAAATCACAGAAGAGGTACTGCTTCTGGGCAACCTCTTGCTTTTTGAAAGAGATTTTGTCTCCCTCTATTGGTGATAACTTTCTTCAGGTGCTAGGAGTTACTGTTTTCCTCAGTGCTCGATGTGGCAGCACCACTTAATCTGTTCATTGTTTGCTGGATGTATCTTGTGAATAGCTAAGTGAAGCATCAGACAGCCTCTGGAATCTTGTGGTTGTTTTTAACTATTTTGGGAGTTTGAAAGTTTGCCATGCAATTGCCACCTGCTTGTTATATATCCTGATAATTTCACGTAGTGTGAATGATGTTTGCAGTCAAAAAGAGATGGCATTCCTCTGTATCTCTTAGCAGATACTGAAGCATCTATTGTATCAGGGCAATTTAATGCAAGATACTAAGGACTTCTTAAATTTAATAAGTGTGGTACTTTGTTTTTTAAATGAAGATGTGACATGTATGATGTTTTTTCATTTGAATAGCAAAGCCTTGTGGATAAAGTCTCTCGCAGACAGAAACCTGACATGAATATGTTGTTCCTAAATGTGAAAGTGAGGAGGACGCACCTTGTTAGTGATTCGCTTGATGAGGTATTAAAAACGTAATTAAGTGATGTGTTGCTGCAAAATAGCAATTTCATTTAGATTTGATAAATCATATTTAAATATTCCTGTGCTAAGATAGGGAATACATATATCTATAATACAAAATAAAAGAAACTGAGTTACTTTTTCACAGTAGAAGTGCTGCAGATAATATTTAGATGATCAGAACTTTATTTTCTGTTCTTATACTTTTCCATAGTTAAGTTCCTAATGAAGATGCATGCTTGCATACCACGTGGTGTGTGTGTGTGTGTTTGCAATTTTTGTCTTAAGAGTAAAGTGTGTAATTATCAGATTATGTAGAATCTAGTTCCATGATAAGGAGCACAAATAATGACTAATCATCTAGTCACTAGATGAGTTTGTTCTGTTCTAATTCCCAGAATATTTTTATTCTTTTCTTTCACTAGCTTCTCTATCTTAAAACAATTATTATAGGCTTTCTTTTCTTAACTTCTTATCATAATTTTAACTGATTCTTCATTCTTGAATGTAATTTTTCCTTTTTTAGAATTGAGAGACAGATGTGTCCATTGAAGTAGGCGATTCTTCAGTATCCACATAAACTTGTTAATTATTATTTAACGAAATCTAGTTCCCCACTGCTTCTCAACACTAAAAACAGCCTGATAGTATTGAAAAAGAAGTCCAAATATTGAAAACAAAACAAGACCAAATAAGTTCTGATTGTTTATGTGCGGAAAACATAAGTTTAAACTTTTTTTTGCCTAGATTAAAGCCTGTTTATTTTAGCCTCCTTTTCTAAGACAGAAGAACTCAGTGGTGATACTGTTGTCTCTCAGGCATTGTAGTATTTTTATTTACCACGTTGAGATAACCAAGAACAACTTCAAGAGTTTCACCTACTAGTGGGAGGTGATGCAATAAACAAAGCAAGAGTGGTATACAGAGATTTGTTCTTTATGACTGGAAGCACTGATAATATGTTAAACTTTCTTTATTTTTCCTCATCCTATTTTGTAATAGCTAGCAAGGAAGAGGGCAGATTTGAAAAAGAAGTTGAAAGTCACATTTGTAGGCGAAGCTGGTCTTGATATGGGTGGCCTGACGAAAGAATGGTTTCTTCTTCTGATTCGTCAGATTTTTCACCCAGACTATGGTGAGTTTAAATACAATTTGAAAATCTGTTGATTTTAAAATATCAAAACAGTGATGGATAAGAATTCTTCATTAATCCAGTATTAGACCACTTACTTGTTGATGTTAAATAAATAAAAGCAGGCAAGTTAAAACTGTCATGAATATAGATGGGAAGAACTTTTGGCGTAGAGGACAGCAGAAGAGAGTGGGAAGTTCTGAAAAGCTTGGAAGGTCTTGGCTTTTGGCAGGGAGTTTCAAGTGTTGCTGAAACATTGACATTTCATTTCAGTGGTATAACAGTTAGAGAGCGAACAAATCTCTGATCAATGGAGAGGTTTGGAATTAAAAGTGGGATTCAACTTTTTAAGACTTAAATCATGCTAAATATTGTTTCAGAAACTGGAGGCTCAATGGTTTTGGTTTGTTAGTATCCTCATGTTAGTGAGCATGCTGAGTAGAAAGTATGGGGGGGATTCAAGACTAGCAGTTGATTTTTCTTTAAGTTTTTCCCCTGATGTATCTGCTGTGTTGCAGTGTTTCCAGCTCAACCCAGAGACTCAGTTGCCTGCCTCATGTGTGTTTCAATGCATTCTTTGTTTCAGTGTGGGTAACTAGTAAATGGGGTTTGAGACCTATTTTGCTCCGGTGTCACTGCATCTTTCAGTCCTTAAATGTAAATATTCAACTGCTACTGGTGAAGGCCTTGTCTAAACTTCTTGTTATGCGCTCCTCATTGGACCAAATTTCAAAAGAGAAAGATAGATCTTTTGGGAGAAAATCTTTGTAGCAAAAAATGGCACTTCTGAAGGCAGAGTTCTGTCTCTGTTTCTATAAAGACCATATATCCCTGAGACATCAATTGGAGTTTTTTTGGTTTTGTTTTAATTCAAAGAAGTTTGATTTTCATTTAAATCATTTATTCCCCAGTTTTATCTTCAAACCCAAATGAGATGAGCAATTACATACACGACATCCTTAGAACTGTTCAGGGCTCTGTTTTGTATGCTGGCTGTGAAAACAATATTAAACTATCAGTGTATTCGGTCCCAACAAATTAAAAGCAGTCATTGCATTTTATTTAATGTAGTTATGCATTGATAAAGTGGATTCCACTGTTAGTGCACTCTCAATCTAGAGTGTAACTGTCTTCCTTCTCAGAGAAATAAATGCATCTTGCCTAGGCATCTTAAAGCTGTTATGTGGCTTTCATTGTGTAGGTTTTTACCTTCTTTTACTCTTTAAAATGGTATGTTTTGTATCTGAAGCAAATAGCAGTCAAACAACATTACAGTCATGATTTTGGTAGGATCTAGCTTTTTACTTAGACCAGCAGGTGGCTTTTTTAGTGTGTTTGTGTTTTTTTTAATCTTCTTTAAAATACTTTTTGGACAGATTAATACGAAACAAAGTTTATGGTATTTGTGTCGTGGGATTCATGCCAATGTTTTTAAAGATTGTCATCTGCTATTGGTATAGAAAGGTAGGAAGAGATGGGCTTACATTGCAGCAATAAAATAGTTGATCAGACAGGTATGTTTTTTGGCTGTACAGGTTAGGAAGTACAGTGGCGAAGCAGAATGCATAGAAACCACGTAGAATATCCACAAGTGGAGGTGCTTATTTAAGAATGCAGTACACGGCCAGGGCTGATGGGCTTAGTCCTGCTTCAGGGCTGGAACTGCTCTTGTTGGCCTTTGCCCAAGGATCTGTTGCATAGGGCCTTGCTGCAGAAGGGATGACACAGAACTGAGAACCAGCCTGGAGATCTGCACTTTTAGAAGCACTTAAAGATACGTGTGTAAGAAAAAAAAAAAAAAAAAAGAATGGTTTTGTGTGACCTTTTATTAAAGATAAGGGTTGGTAAAGTGCAACTTACCTCTTCTACAGGTATGTTCACGTACCACAAGGACTCACGTTGCCATTGGTTCAGCAGCTTTAAGTGTGATAACTATTCTGAATTCCGACTGGTTGGAGCTGTATCCTTTTATGTCCTCATGACAGTGCTAAACAAGCAGCGATTTAATTACAGCGACAAAATAAGGCAGGAAGATCTAATCAGAATTCATCCTGATGTATGTACAAGTGTGTTGAATTTTAAATGTATAAAGAAAAAGCCATTCAAGGAAGCAGCCTAAAAAAAAAGGGAAGAAAATGATTGATAAAGATACATGGTACATTTTACAGTCAGAAAATAGTACAATTAAGATTGCACATGCAACTTTTTTTGTATGTAAGTTGTAATTTTTATATACTTCACTTCCGGGTTCCGTTCAGTAAAATAAAAACATAAATGAGCCTGGGTGCATTAATATTTTAAGTTCCTATTGATCAGTATGTGGCTTCTTTTTAGCCTTATGGTTTCCACATGAACATAAGACTTTTTCCTAGGTTTTCTGATGTGCTAATTTATGAAGTCCTCAGGCGTGCAGTTAATGATAATACATGTTTATAAGTCCACTAAGATGAGGTGATGATGCCCCCATTTTACTAGTGGGAAGCTGAATGATGAACTGGATTCTTCTAATTTTTGGTATTAATTTCAAATTTGTACTATGAAGTGTTAGTTCAGGTAACTGTCATTGTGGCTGTTTATGCCTTCTTTAAACAACTTAAGGACATGGAAGGCATTTTCTCAGATAGTCCTCAATAGCTTTATGTGACAGTTTGCTAAGGACAACATCCCTGCTATGAAATGAACAAATGATGAGGTGCACTACATAAAATGTAAGCTATTCAGTATTACTTAATATGAGTATGGTAGGCTGTAATAGCGAGTCTGGTAGTAACAAGCACAAGCCTAAGAGGAGGAATCTGTTTCTTATATTTACATATGCCTTTTTAAGCTTGAATGATAGCCTGCTCTATTCTATCCCCATCTACTTTGCCTGGACTCTAGAATTACTGTGTATCACCAGGTGTACCTAAGTGTGCTAGCAGATAAGCTGTAGTGCCAGTGCAGGTTAGTAATAACGCTTTTAGATGTATTTCAAATAAAATTTTCTATATTGAGTGTTCTTTGGAATTTGGGGATTAAAAATAAAGTTTTCTTTAAAAAAAAATAAAAAATAAAAACTTGTTTTCATAACAATACATTAGAACAATTTATTCAGGAAATGCTGGTATAGAATATGATGGAGATTTTCAAGTGTTCTGGCAGTATGCCTCATTTGACCATTTGAACTATTGCTTAATTGTAACACAAAATTGTGTTAAAAATAATGCCAGTCCAAAATAAATTTAAATTACTTCAGTTTTAGTATGTTAGAATATGCTAGAGTATGCTCAGTTAAAATTTTAAATATTTTTTCCAAGCTACCTAAAATGTTAACTATAATGAAGATGTGTGTTTTTTGCCTTTAACATCTGACCCATATAGCTTATGGGACTTGCTGTCTATAATAGCATCACCTTGGATATTCGTTTCCCACCTTGTTGTTACAAGAAATTGTTGAGTCCTCCTATTGTTCCATGTGATCATAACACACTTGTAGGCATCTGTGATGTTACATTGGATGACTTGTTTCAGATTATGCCTGTAAGTATTGTTTTTTAGATGCTAAATTGGTGACTTAGAACCTGTTCTATTTATATTTAATGCTTGGGAGGCATTATTATCTATTAATTACCTATTGATTATCTATTTCTATTTAATGCATTGAAACAGTCTGGAATTCTTACAAACACCCTTTTTTAGCACCAGCTGATACGGTCTCTGTTTTTGCTGCCAAAAACAAATACTCCTTGTGTTGCAAGTATTGCAGAATTTTTATAGGTGTTCTGGAAGTTAGAATAGCAACATTTGATATGTTCTAGACACCCTTTCCATAGTAAAAGGAAAAATTTAAGTTTATGATGAAAAAAAAAAGGCACTTCTAATATGCTGATTAAGCAGTGTGGAGTCTTTTTGTGTACGTTTTGAAGATGAAGCTGTTTCCAAGATAGCTTCTTTATAAAGAATGATTTTTGCATGTTCTTGCAAATACATCATTTACTTTTGTAGGTTCACTAAAGGGTTTGCGTTCATGTTGTAGGAATTGGCCCATGGACTGAATGAACTTCTGTCCTACGAAGGCAATGTTGAAGAGGATTTTTACTCAACCTTTCAGGTCATTAAGTGCTCAACTACAAGTGATTCTCAAACTAGTTCAGTAATTTTACCAATGTTTCTGCAGTGGGGTGGTTGACAAGTGTGTGTGGTTGCTTATTGTTTGGTGTACAACTGTGTGAGCATTAAAGCTTGCTTCAAGAACCAGTCTAGTACTTGGTGCACAGAGTCTGGTTCCATTACGGGGCTTTAAACAGTTCAATGACAGCATAAGTGGATCAGAGCATTGACTGCTGGGGTACCATGTCTAGCTGCTGCTAGAATTCCAGCTCTTCACTTGCTCTGACACTAATGCATTGCAGTCAGTGACCTACCTGATTGTGGAATTCATCTGTCTGCAAGACAATTCTTTTTCTATCTGACCCAGTTGCTTGACAAAGCTCACTCCTGTTATTTTACATGTTTTGCCTAGGAAATCTCACTTTCACTATACTTGTCTGTTCAACGTATGATGGTTTTGCCAGACATGTATGTGTAACAGTCAAGAAATGATTGTATTTCTATTCAATCGAGAAAGTCTTTTTCATTTATTTGTTGTTTTAGGACACATGTATTTACTAAAATTTCATGCTGCTTTATGGACTTGTATTGACCTTTTTTGCTTCAGCTTTCAATTACATTATTATAATACTATAAGAGATTTTTTGTAAAAGCAGCTATTTTTGAGTTGCTAGGTGAGTTACAGTGCAAGAAATACCCTCTTAATTATTTTTGATACAACTAAATTGTTCTTAGGCATGTCCTCCTTCCACTTTAAGGCTCCACAGTCTGCAGCTTGATATGCTACTGTTTAATACGGAAATTTTTTCTGCTTTGAATAACAATTTCTTGAGCAATTTATTGAAAATTGTATTAGTTAACTAAAACTAAACAAGTAAAACAAAGCCCCTCAGGATTACAGCATGTGCTGAAGAGAGACAGGAGATGCATGGAGCAATAAATACAAGCTTTGTACTCTGTGAGTATCTGAATTTATTTTCCAGAACTGAACTCGACTTTTCTCTTTCTACAGGTTTTTCAGGAAGAATTTGGTGTTATAAAGTCTTATAACCTAAAGCCAAATGGAGATAAGATTCCAGTCACAAATCAGAATAGGAAAGGTATTTCAATACATATTAATGACACACATGTGGTAGATTTAAATTTATCATTGTTTTTACTTTTTGTAAACCTAGGTTTTATTTAACAAAATATGAGAAATAAATTCCTGTGGTGTTTCCTGTTAAGTCTACCAATTTAGTAGTACGTAAGTTTAAAATGCATTCATTTTTATTAATTCAGTACAATTTTAGAGGGCAAACAAAATGTTATTTAAAATCATTGCATTGTAACAAAATAAAATATTTATCTTTTCTTAGAATATGTGCAGCTTTATGTTGATTTTCTTCTCAACAAATCGATCTACAAACAATTTGCAGCTTTCTATTATGGATTTCATAGCGTCTGTGCTTCATATGCATTACTGGTAAGAATAAAATATCACTTCTGTTTCAAATAGGTGGCAATGACTGATCTAAATTATGTAAGTTATTCTTGATATCTGCATTAGATGGTTTTAGCATTCATAAAGTATCTTGAGTAATCAATATAGTTGAACAGGAGAAATTAAGTGGGCAACAACTGTCATCTTTTTTAACAGGACACTATGGAGAAATAAAGCTCCACAAGTTAAGTTTATCAGCTTGTATTCACAGACAAATTACAGGCTCTTGTATCTGTTTATTGAGAGTCTCTGCATTTCTTACAGTTATGAGCAGTAGTGCAAATATGTGTGTGCGCTCTACAGTGACTGCTCTGAAAGCCATGTTACTTTTTTGCAGAAGAGCTTTCAGTGAGATTGAGGTTAAACATTCCTGTGTATTCAGTCCTATTGGGCTTTTGGAATGTCTTTTGTATTTCCTGCCATTCCTTGTGCAGGAAGAGAAAGAAGAGAGAATTACAATTTTCATGAGAATTTCTGTGTTCCTTTGAAATTAGCCAAGTATGACAGGCTTGCAGCAAAATGAAATGTGACTAACTGCAGTAGATTTTCATTCTCCTTCCCGAAACTTCCTTGGAGTGCCATGGAAGCACTTTCATGCTTGCAAAAGATGGTGTAGTAAACAAGTAAGAAGTAGGTTCTGCTGTTGTAAGTTTAGTTGTTGTGAAACATGATTTACAGTTAAATGTACTTGCTTGGCACAAAACTATGCATGCCTAAAAGTAAATTCTGTCAGTAATTACTACTTATCAACCTATATTGGGACATGAAAATGAAATGGAGGTTGTTTAAAAAAAAAAAAAAGAGAGAGAGAGATCAAAACGCTCTCTGAATTCCATATGTAAAATCTTATTTTTTTTCATGACATATTTGTAATCTAATCTGAAGACAAGCCAGTCATTGAACTAAATATAAGAATGAAAAGGAATTGAGAAACAACAGAAATGCATTAAAATGTAATGTTATCCAGTAATTTGCTTTTTACAATATACAGTAATAAAAGATTCCTTCAAGTTCTAAGGAATTCATTTTTCTAGAAAAACAATATGTATCCAGTTAATTTATAAACTTATATTCAATAATATCCTGTTAATTTTTCAGTAATGCTATATATATAAATTTATTTATTTATTTATTTATTTCTCAACTTCAATGAATATTAAATATTTTATACTTAATTTCTGGCAGCTACTTCGTCCGGAAGAAGTTGAAATTCTTGTATGTGGTAGTCCTGAACTGGATATGTCTGCTTTACAGCGAAGTACTCAATATGAGGGCTACCAGAAAACTGATCTCACTATACGGTAGGCTTGATCTAATACATTTTTTTCTCATTCAAATTATGGACTTAAAAAGCAGCATTGCATGGTAGACTGTTGGGAATAACCTATTCAAGTGTATTCTGAAAATGGATCATAAATAATTGAAACATTAAAAAACTTATTTCCAAATGAGGCAAAGATGCTATTAAATTAGTGTCTTTAGACACAGTAAAACAAATATACTATATAAATAAGAAGAATTAGAACCTTAATAGTGTAGTGTCTTGCTGGATACATTAAAAGTGATGTAAGTTGCAAATGGAGGTAGTTTCAAATCCTATACAGTGAAATCCAAGTCTTTAATTTTATTATCCAGTTTTCTAATTTTTTTTCCTCCCAATTCCAATTAATAATAAGGAGATATATACTAATAACTTAGACTGATTATTTTTTTAATAGAAAAGGGTGTTTTGGCATCACATGACAACACATAATTACAAAATTCATAAAATATTATTGTACTTGTTAAGTCCTTAGGAACTTATTTAACGTTGCACATTAGGATAATATTGATGCCCTTTGTTTTACATCTATTCAGTTTTTGGTAAGTGTCAATTTATCACATACATGCAGTTGTGTTATATCCTAATGCTGTTTTGGCAGGATATTGTATCTTAAACCATATTCTTCTCCTTTGACCCTGAACATAGATACTTTTGGGATGTAGTACTTGGATTTTCTCTTGACCTTCAAAAGAAGCTGCTACATTTTGCTACAGGAAGTGATAGAGTACCTGTAGGAGGCATGGCTGATTTGAATTTCAAGATTTCAAAGAGTGAAACATCAACTAACTGGCAAGTATTTTATTTTATTTTTTAATTTTTGGTCTTAAATGATTTCCTGAGAGTCCTTATTGCTCTCGAGTGTCTTTTTGAAGAAGAGCAAAGAGTATAAGGGAGAAACTGCATGACCTCCATTAATTTGTCTTTAAAATGTTATTAAACCCATCTATTGATAACATAAATTTAGTTGATGATCATCTAATGCAAATTCAATTCTTCAGTCAGTGTTTACATTTGAGTCCATGAATTCTTTATCTTTGAAGTTTCCTTACATGTTTTAATTCAAAGAAACTGTTTAATTGTTCCCAACATGACAGCTGAGCTAATGATAATAGAGGGTGAATCACCATGACTTTTTTTCTGAATTTTTGAGTCTGTTTTGTCATTATGAATAGCAGTCCCTGCAGTTACCAAAAAACGCCTTGCATTCTTTCTTGATGGTCTAAATAAGAATTTTGATTTGCATTCCTGGAAAAGATGTAGCATTCCTTTAGGGTCTCTGGTGAGTAAGTGTATAGCTGATACAGAGGTTGCTCATACGAAATAGGACTGAAGCAGCCTTGTAACTTCATCATGAAATTTAAATTGTTCATGCCAAGTTCTTATGCTTCTGGTAACCTTTTATTTTGTACTGAAGTGAATTGTAAAATTCCTCATGCTTTCCAGCCAGTATTCTCCTTTTCATTAGAGGAGAAAGTCAGTTTAAACAACTTGGAAAATTGTATAGAAAAACTTACTGGTCTGGAGCTCACTGCTAAGCAATAATTGTTGACTTTACCTATGTTCCTCAAACTTTTAAGGTAGTCAAAATACTTTAAAGGAAATACATTTTTATAGACAAAATTCTGGGGAGTTTTCTGTGGAGAACTGAAAAAAAGGCATAGATGAAATCATGTTTAAAACAAGCAAACAACATTTATCTAATTATTGTGGTATTTCTAATGCTTTAGTTAATTGGCCAATAACTGGTTCCAGTAATATGTTAAAGGGACATGAGCAGAAATGAAGAAAAATCAGTCAGCATTGAATCTCTGTTTAAGTTCATTCTCCTGCAAATTGTTCTTTCTTGCAACTAGGAACATGTTTTAAAATAATGTACATTTTAAAATTATGTAGATCTGTGCTGCAAGATGTTTGTTTCAGTCAGATGGCCTCTACAACGATGACCATAAGCATGTTGACATCGTATTGCTCACACAATAGGATCAAAGACTTTAATAGCCATAAGAACTCTCAAATTAATATCCAGTTTCCCAAGTTGCCAAATTCTGAAGCAGGACTCCAGTCTGTTTAACAGATGTTTGCTTCCCTGTTTAAAGTAGGGATAAAAACAGTTTGTATCTCTGGATCTAGAGTGGGGTTTCACTCTCTTTCAACAATACTTGCTAATGATCAAATGCCAAACTAAATGAAAATGGAACTAGAGAGCTTTAGTAAATCACAAACTTAAAATCTAACTTGATTTTAAACTTGACAAGAGTTTTTAGAAATTTTTCAGTGCATTGGGTTAATTCCAAGTTTCAGGTGGAGCTTCAGGTCAACTGGCTGAATAACTGTTTTCATCAGAATAATCTTTCCAAGTGCAGAGCATAGTTTCTAGCATTTCAATCAATATATATGTATTCAATCTCAGCTTTCAGAAGACATTTGCAACTTGCAAAGGGGTGAGAGTTGCAAGCAAACAAATTTTACCTGAGTACTTCAGGTACATGTGACCAATAGTGTTGTTACTTATAATATTTCTTGCACACGGTTTCTTATGTAACTAGAAATACGTAGGCAGATGGCAGCGCCCTGCTTCTGTTGTGTTACTTAATAAAAGGATGGTTTTGTTTTTGTTTTAGGTTACCAGTGGCCCATACTTGCTTCAACCAGCTTTGTCTCCCTCCTTACAAGAACAAGAAAGAGTTGAAGCAAAAGTTGATCATTGGAATTTCAAATGCAGAGGGGTTTGGTCTAGAATAAAATAAAATACTTAAGAACAGCGTTTTTATGTAGCACTCACTCTCTTCTAATTGTGCCTTTAAGCTTTTTGTTATGTCTCTTGATACTGTGCAAGTCTTACCCAACTTATATATTTTTTAAATATGAAGTGTATGTTTTTTCCTTAATGGCAATACATTTACTGCTTGCTTTGTCACAGAAAGTAGTTTTCTTCATACAAAAGCGAGTCTATTTGATAAAAGAAACATAACGAAGACAATTTCCAAGTTATAGTTTGTTTCTGTTTTTCCTAATAGCACTTTATCATTAATTGTAATTACTTTACATCACATATATCCCACTGGGAAATAATATATAGAATATTTCTTTATTTTACCTAGTCCCAGTGGTGGAATGTTTTCAATTAACGTGAATAGTAGAAAAGAATGTAACTTACAGCATGTAGCCATATTTTCACAAAGACAAATAGGAATTTTAGTCTTTATAAAATGTATGCAGTTTTAATATTCTGGTTTTCCTTCTCAGCTAAACAGGCTGTTTAAGAAGCATGTAAATAACTGCCTGTGAACAAATAGGGTTTTGATAGTGCCATTTACTGCTAAAAATTTATTTTTTATGAATAAGAGGTTTTAGGTGTTCTATATTCAGCTTTTACAGATCAACAGGATTGACTGTACAAAGAATGTTAAAAAGTACTTTCTTCAGCTTGAGGGAACTCAAGGCCAAACTACAGATATTAAGCAACTTGTAGGTTCATTCTTTGGAACTGACAGCAACTAACCAGATTTACTATAGTGTCATAGTAAACAAAACTAGATATTTAAAGTAAATTCTGCAAATATTGAAATAGTTCAGGAAAAAAAAAATAAATCTCCAAAAATGAAAAACTAATTTATAGTTGTTGTGCTATTATTTTTCGTCAACTTTGTTAAAAGTCTTAAATAAGCTATGACGAGTGAATACAATAGCATTTCAGAAGAATGTTGAAGCTTTCATTGACTTGAGGGCCAGCATTTAAAGACAATGTTTTGTGTTTTTACTGCACAAAAAACATGACAACAGTTCTTGATATGAGTATTCTGAATTAGTAAATTAGGAGCTGGGGAAGAAACTAGTTCTAAATTGCAGGTGTAATTATAAGTCTGGGTTTTATTCATTAAACAGAAAATTTATCAGCATGCAGTATAGTATTTTTTTATATGAATAGCTACTGTATGTTCTATAGATTTTTCTTTCATCTGAATGAGGCCCAGATCTTTCAGAATATTTAGGCATTCAAATTGCCAGCTTTCCCTGTTGACTTCTGCTGGGAGTTGAATGCTTAAATAGCTTGTAGTGTCTATACTCAATTACTTGCTATAAGAGTAAAATTATATTCTTGTTTTCCCTTCATATATAATTTACATACAACCAACAGATTTACACACAATCGACTAATTAATTTTCCTAATTTGTAGTTTCAAAGCTGTTGTGAATTTTCTTCAATATCTAAGTGCAAATTTTATTTCGTTTTGTTTCCTAGAGAGAAGGTACTGGTGATTTTACTGTTTTGTTAACAGAGAGATAAATAGTAGGGTATTTCTAAATATTTGCCATTCTATTCATAGTGCTTTCCTTGAAATCAATATTAAAATTTCCACTGACTTCAGCTTGTAATGAAACTAAATTAGCATGGAGAGTGTTAAAAGCATCACTTCCAAATTGTACATTGTACATTATTTCTTTCAAATGAAGCTTTGAATTTAGAGGATTTCAGATGTTAAGAAATAAAACTTTCACCACTGCACTGAATGAACTAGGCACATCTAAAATTGCTTGAAGCTAACACTTGAATGTGGATGTAGGTAACAAATTTGGAAACAAACACCTCCCTTTCCTCTCTCTGTAGAACTGGATTAGTAGAATGTCAGCTTATGAATAAATAACTATACAGTTTATCTGAAAACATGGCAAATTAGCCGAAATATTTTTTTATGGCTTAAGCCCACTTTTAATAATTATGTATTATTGTTAAAATAAAAGCTTTATCTTCTTATTTTCACTAAATTGCACTTTGTGTTGGGTTTAATTTTATTTATTAATGTTTTTTTTATTTTACTGTGTAATATTACCTCAGAATTCTAAGCAAAACAAAACACAAACTATTGTATTTGCATCAGTTTTTAAATAAGAGTCAATGAAATTTTATATATTTCCTGGTGTTGATAAATTAAATAGTAAATTTTGTATTTGTTAAATGAAAGCATTGCACTGTATTTATGAAACAAACCTGATCATTTTAAAATTTTTCTTCAACGATGGTTTTTGTTCTTTTGTCTTGCCCTGTAATCCAGCAAATCTTTTTTTTTTTATCTCCATAATTGTTTTGTAATGTACAAAAGAAATCTGGTTTGTATAAATTTGTTCATTTCTAAGTATCTATTTTTATGTATTAAAGTTGTGCAGTCATTAAATCAAGTATTTCAATTTCTGGTCTTATTTGATTTCAGATTTCCAAAATGGATCTTAATGGCTTTGAAAAAATGATCTAAATCTGTTCTTTTGTCTTATTTTCCTTTTGAAAACTTTTCCTTACTATTACAACTTGGTTAAAACATTGTACGGCTTACTGAAAATGAAACAAAGTTTATAATACCAGGTGTACACCCAGAAGTATATTCCATATATACAGTCAAAATTACAAGTCTTCTAGTGTATACCATGGTGTAACAATGTTGTATAATAGTGGATCCCGAACTCTGTTTTATATCTTTTTGTTTTGTTTTGTTTCCCTCAGTTGTAAGATTTTTCTGAGGTACAATGAGAGACAGAGCCAAATTATTGCATGTTTTGTCTTTTACCAGCTACTTTTAACATTTAAATCAAGAGGGACAGGGAGCAAGAACATCATGCTTTCCCATAGCTACTATTAGTCCTGATCACAGGACTAATATCTGACCTGATTCTTGGTCTCCTTTGTACCACTCGAGCTACCTACAGATGGCAGCAAAGATGAGGATCAAAACTACTTAATTAGAAGTCAGACTTTCCTCTTAATTGTAGAGATTAGAAATACAAAAATTCTTTAGAATACAATTTTTAAAAATAAATATTAAGGAAACAGTTATAAATGTATTTCTCTGTGGTTGCAGTTGGTGGTGGGACTGGCTAACTTGCTCCAAAAACAAATCCTTTTTCTTATTTTTCACAGATGTGACAAATAATATTCTTTCAGAATCTTTCCCTAAATAAATAAATAAATCTGAAAGATCTGACAGCTTCCTTAATGCCAATTTGTATGTCATAAGTAGCAGACTGTAAGAGTATTAGTTTTTCCTGTTAGAGCACTTAGATCTCTTCCAAGATAGTTTCTCTTTTATGTTTAGGTCAAGTAATTTTCCATTCAATTACAATTTTTTTTTTCAAAATCTGTGCTGTAATATGTGTTGGTGAAGTTCCGTGGCATCCTGCCACAGATGCGTCACTTGCATGTGTTAGAAATGTTCTAATTCATAGTCACCTGGATTTTGTTGTTAAATTCATGAGTAAAATTGGGCACCTGGAAATACGCACATTTCAAATGGTTAATTAAAATTTTGCTAAGGCCTTTAAACCCCCATGGTGTTATGTAAAATATAACAGGGGAACGGGTATGGCAAGGGTTATTGTAGTTAGATATTTCCTGGAGTAGGTGCATTCCTAACTGTAGAATAGGTATTTGGTTCAAAAGTAATTTGTTCTACAAATCTACATGTAGGAAAGAACTCTGAGGTCAAGGAAGAGGGAGAGATTGCGTCTCTGAAGAGATGTTGCTCCTTAAATCTGGAAGGGTGGGAGTTCATGTAAATTGAACAGCTCCTAACATAGGTTAGGTATTAGAATCTTCTATAATACTAACGCAAAATAATACCTGTAGGTGTTAGGTTATATGCCTTAATGGTTTTGTTGGATCTGTTAGGACCGAAGTTCTACCACAGCAATACTTCGCTTACCATTTTTCTTGTTTGCATCATTATTTATGATTTGATATTTTTAGCGAGTGCTGAACAAATTTTCTGATGCACTATTTTCTTCCAATGAAAGTTGTCCTAGATCATATAGATATAAGACTTTAGTCAGGTTTAATTTAAGGGCTTCTTGCTTATATGGTGCTTTGACTCCAGAGCACAGTTTCTTACTAACCAGGAGAAAGGCACCTGTTCTCACTGAATCCTTTGTAGCTTTGCACTAGCATCTTTGACTGCTATCACACCATAATAATAACAGTCCAGTCTCAGTTGGTATCTGTAGGTATTAATGGAACATAAATATTTATAACTGTGTGCAAGTTATTCAAAACATCTTGTCAATTAACAAGCTTACCTAATGTTTGTTTAGAGTCTGATCTAGTTAAATAGTCCAGAATATTAATTCAGTAGTGATAGAGTGGAGAGAAGGCACTGAAAGTGTTCTGTCTTCTGGACAATTAATGCAGCTGGATAGAAAGCAGTCAAAGTACAGTCATTAAGAAGACTGTGGATTAGACACACGGGTCTTGGTTTTGGTAGTCTTCCAGTGATTTTAGGTCACCTCAAACCTTATTTATAAGGACTTATTTATAAGGACTGTGGTGGCAGCATGTAAACTGTTTGGAAGTTTAAATAGCTGGCCTTAATTATTAGCAGGAAGGATGGATTGATAGGGTAGTCACTTATGCCAGTGTAAGCAGAAAACACAATATTGTCATTTCATTTACCTACTTTATAAGAGATCTTTTCCCAAGTCTTTCTGGATACCAAGATGGGGGAGTATCCTGCTCAGATTTTGAAATTAGCTTACAGGACATATTTGGTGATAACAAATGCACCATACTCATTTTCAAGCATTTCACTTCTTTAACAGGAAAAATAATTATGGAAGATGAATGTTACTGGTGTATAATAGAGATGACTTTAATACATGAGAAAGAAAGCACAGAATCTCAAATTCATCTCTGATTTTCGCAAGAGGAAAGAGGAATAGTTGGGACAACCCAGATAGCTTTCCATTTTAATTAAGTAATTGCTATTTCTCCTCTTTCTGTATGATTTATATCAAGCCATCATAAAAATAAGAGTACATTCACCATTTTGCTTTATCAGTTTTCAGTGTTCTGTTTAGCCTATTAGATTTTTGGTCAGGTTAACTTTTGCAGCTCTGTGTTTTTCCTAGAAAAGTCATTTTACACCTTTTAAGACACATCACTTCTTTGTAGCCACCTACTGACTTTTAGGGAACTGTGGAGGACTTTTTTGATTTCTCTATTAAGAACAGAGAGAAAGGTAGCTGGCAAGAAAAAAGTGTTGTTTTGAAATAAATAACAAAGTAAAAGCAAGAAGGGGAGGGAGGGTGTTGAGTGATTTCTTGCTTTTTTAATCTTTTTTTTTTTTTATTCCCCGGTTTGCTTTCATGTACCAATTGATGACTTCCATCCCCCATTGGATGGGGGATGGTAAAGGTAAAAGTACAAAATGGAAGCAAAAAATACTATTATGGTATTTTTCTAGAAAGTAAAAAGACTACATGTAAAGACAAAGAGAAAAAAGGGGTGGATCAGAGCAATGCAGAAACAAGAAAAAAAATCTTGGGAGCAGAGGAAAAATGTGGACACTAGTGGAAGAGAAAACTGACCTTCTCATATAATGGCTCTGTAGAAATGCTCGTTAGTCACACAAATCTATTTTTATTCCCTTTATAATTCATGAGATTTAATTTTTATAATGATTTACCTGTTTGATTGCTCCCCTAGAGAGTATTAAGAACTGAAATTATTTTAATTCAATTACCATATCAGGTAAGAAATCTAAAATTTAAGTAAACCAGTATTTTTCTATGTGCACAACTGTATCATGCTTTACAGAATTGTCTGGTTATACTAAAATGAATAATATGCTCTGCATCAGTTCTTTCAAAATTCTGATTGTTGTTATACATTTTTACATTGAAAGAAAAGCTTTCCCAAGCACCAAAAGCACTTGATATTCATGCAGTCTGAGGCTTGTAAAGTAATAACATTAATTTGTGTCTGCTGCTTATAAAGAACCTAATTGCATTTTGGTTTGGGTGGTGGTATTCTAGGGTTTAGAATTTATTCAATATCATATTTTTGTATATTGACTTAAAAGCATGAAGCTATTAGCTGAGATTGCATATTCTGGAAGGTGAAAACTCTTTCCAGTAGTGCTACTGGAGATTACTGTAAGTCTGTGAAAATGATTCCAAGTTAATAATTACTTTGCTCTGTTAGTTGCCAGATAGGGGCTGCAATCCCCTGTGGTATTATGGCAAAGCTGTACTTGAATTTCTGAGGGGATGTTTGCTTTTGTTCTCTTGGTCATCTCATAACCCATGCTCACCAAGTTCGTACTGGTAATGGATTCCACATGCCAATTTTTAAAATTTATTTCTTGTACTAAAATATTTAATACCCATTAATTCTTCCTTTCAAACAGTGAATTCATTTTCTTCAATAGTCTATTTTCTTGACCAAAGACTCACACATAGGACTAAAATCTCAGTGAAATGAGTTTAGAAGATAGTTTTATTTTCTTGTGCCTGCTTTTAAAACTAAACATCATCCTAACCAAAGCTCTTCAGACAGTATCAACTCATCTATGCTGAAAGCTGTGTTTTCAGTTCCTCATTCCCTGTTTGTTCGTGTTGTTGTTCAAAAAAAAGAATTTTGATTGTTTTTTGTTTGTTTGTTTTTTGTGTAAGCTGCTGCTGGCATTGGTATGTAGCCAAATAAAGATGCAATAAGAGCAAGTTTTTATATTAAACTAATATATATATATATATATATTTTAGCTTTGTCTGATTTTTTCCTCCCTGTGTGCTAGCTGTATGTATGTGTTTATTTCATTTGTAACTGCAATGGACACATTTCATACACTGCAGTTATGAATCTGACAGTGTCATTGCTTGTGTCATTTTTCATATCTTCTTAAAAAGAAAAAAATAATGTGATTTTCACTTCCTCATTTGGGCACCAACTGATAAATCTTTTTTTTGTTGTTTCTTATGGTGAAAAGGTACTCTCAGTTTCTTTTGCCCTTTTCTTAATTTATTTGTTGCTAACTTTATTAGCAGAGCTTAATAATTATATGACATAAGCACAGATGCTATGCTTAATCATGCATTCATTTGAAATTTTCATAGTTGTAGGTGTACCATGAGGAAGAAATTACTACTTTCATGCAGCATAACCAATCCCTGGCTAATTTCTTCTGTCATTACTTATAGCAACAATCTGTGTTCTTTTCACAGTAATGCTGCCTTTCACCGTCTTTGAGATCTACTGTCATTCATAATACAACTGAGATGTAATTGTAGCAAGATAAAGAAATAGAAGCTTTCACTTTGAACTACCCTAGATTACAGAATCTTCCCTGTAGACTATTTGTGACATACTTAAATTTTCTCTCCTTTTTTTGGTTTAGAGCTCTGGTTTAGCTTTGTACTTTCTTAAGACATAGAGTAATTTAAGAGCCGTTTTAGAAATTAAACATGTGTTATGCGACTAGCTCTCATCAGTCCTTATCCTAGCTACATGCAATGTCAATCCTCTATTTGCAGTGCATCTACATAAATAAGAGTGATTCTCGTTAATTCTCATATTAATGAAGAACACATAGATAAAGCTGCTGGAAAAGGACATGAGAGTTCTGTGCCAAGGTTGCTGCTCAGTCTTGTAAATGTCTTTGCACCTTGTTTGTTTGTTTAAAAAGAACGGTTCAGGGTAGTGGCAGAGGGAAGAATAGAAAGTCACTGTTTCTGAGACCTAAGAGAAAAAGTCACATGGGATAACTCTACAAGTTCCAGATCAGTCATTAAGCCAAATAAAATCAAACTATAATTTGATCTCTTCTTCCTTTTTCTTATTACTAGTTTATCTGAGTTATCTTGGAGGTGTTTGCCTGTTTTTGTTTTTGTTTTTTCCTATTAATCTTGTTGTAGCCCATGTTTACCTATTTTCTGGTGGTGATGGGTTTCACATACTTTTAGATTTTCAGGATTCAGATATAAATGGAATGGTCAAGCCTTATTTATGAGATGAGAAAGAAAGCTAGCCTTGTCTTGGGCCATATGAAAACCCACCCAATTGGACAACATTTCAAAGGCTGAAGAGTTAACAATATTTCTCAAGCTGATCTAAATGGACCAATCTTTAACCAAGCCTGATTCCAATGCTCTGGGAGACCTCAGTGTTTGCTCAGCCAGTGTCACAGCCTGTTGCTGTAACAGAGCCCCCGCTGAGGCTGCCGTGTGAGAGCTGGCAGTGTGCTTCGCTTGGCAGCACAGTGCCAGTGGTGCAGAGAGCTGGCTGCAGCCCTTTGCTTGAGATAATTTTCATGCTTCTCAGTTTTTCGTTGTGGGATCATTAGCACTTGTTAATGTCAGCCACTCAGTGAGTGCTTCAGCTAGTGTGTAGCCTTCTGAATATGTTGCCTGTATTCTGTTTGATTTCCTGTCCTTGTTCAACTAAGTTTTGGTAGAAATTGGTAAGTGGAGGTGAGCAAAGAAGTTTAAAATGTAGTCTGTTACCAAATTGACAGGATTAGTAGGTCAAATGCAAGTCATTTCTTTTGAAGAAAGATATTTTTTCCCACCTATTATCTGCCTTTTTTAGGTTTTGCTTGTTCATGCTCTTTAGTGTGTTGACATGTAGCTGTCCTAAAAATGTCATAAATGCAAAGCCCTGATGTGCTAAATTTCAGCAATTAGCACTCTTTAATTAGGTGCATGTAGGTATCTCTGTGATGACCCTGCTCAATTTGCATCCCAGTGTCTTTTCAACTCAGGAATCAAAGGAGAAAAATGTGAAGCAGGAGATTCTTGAGTTTTGGACGAATCAGATGCTACTGACAAGTTGCTGATAACTTTTTAAGCTTTATAAATCAAGGCTGGTTTGGAAATGTGCAGTGTTGTTATCATGATTTCATTTGTCTTAATTATAGAAGGTGATAAGAAAACAACATCTGCAGCAATTTCTTAGAGGTTTTTGTTAATCAGTAACAGACAGCAGAGATTTTTTCCCATAGTTTATCAAACCTAAAAGCAGTGGCATAAAAAGAATATAAAAAGAATAAAAAGTATAGCTTATATCATAGCTTCTTTACAGTTATTGAGTATTACTAGTGCAAAGCATCTAAATAAAGATGTCTTGTATTATCATATGCTGATATATGTTGGGCATTATATCTACTACAACCGAGTAACAGACTCTCCAGTCTCCCTCAGTTGCTTATCATAGAATCATAGAATATCCCAAGTTGGAAGGGACCCATAACAATCACCGAGTCAAACTCCAGGCATCACACAGGTCTACCCAAAAGTTCAGACCATGTGACTAAGTGCACAGTCCAAACACTTAAACTCCGACAGGCCTGGTGCAGAAACTACGTCCTTGGGGAGCCTGTTCCAGTGCACAACAACCCTCTCAGTGAAGAACCTCTTCCTGATATCCAGCCTGAGCCTCCCCTGCCTCAGCTTGACTCCATCCCCACGGGTCCTATCACTGGTCACTAAAGAGAACAGATCAGCACCTGCCCCTCCACTCCCCCTCGTGAGGAAGCTGTAGGCCACAGTGAGGTCTCCCCTCAGCCTCTTCTCCAGGCTGAACAGGCCCAGTGCCCTCAGCCTCTCCTCATACATCTTCCCCTTTAAGCCCTTCACCATCTTTGTAGCCCTCCACTGGACACTCTCCAACAGTTTAATGTCCTTCTTGTACTGTGGTGCCCAGAACTGCACACAGTACTCGAGGTGAGGCAGCACCAGCATAGAATAGAGCAGGACAATCACTTCCCTCGACTGTCTAGCTTATAGGTGGCTTGTGAAGAAAGAACCACAGAAAACAGAAACACACCTTGGTCACTCATATATAATGAAGAACAGTTAGTGTATTTTTGTGCACTGAAGGTTGTTTTTTTGGGGGGAGGAAGGGGTTGGTGGTTTTGCGTGTGGATGTGCTTTCTGCATGTGTGCGTGTATTGGTTTTTTGTTTGTTCTTTTTTTTTTTTTGGTAGTGGTGCTGTTCCCAGACTGACCACAAACTGAGCACGGGATTGCTTTGGCTGAAGGGATTTAAAAAACAAGAGGTAACTCCAGGGCAGTGTTCTAGTTTGTAACCACTTCTTACCTTCAGTATTAGATCTAGCCAAGAGTGTAATGCTTATTTCACTAACGACTTAGTTTTATAGCAAATGTCCAAATTTGTTCAGCAAGATAAAGTACGTTAGAAATTACATTTGATAGAGTATCCATAAATTTTAATATCCAGAATCTACCTGAGGTTTTGCGTGATCCAAAACTACTGATAAAATTGAATGGGTAACTTCAGCTCATAAATATGTTCTCTCCACAGCTTGATTTAAAAAGCAAGGGTGGTGTTGTGCCTTGCCATCCTTTTTATTCAGCTCTCAGGTTGTCATGACATTTGCTGGTGATGGGGGAACTTGGCAGTCAAGTCTCCCGAGGGTAGAACTTGAATTTGGGTCAGCTGTAGCCCAGCCGCTCCTAAATCCGTGGTTTGCATCAGGCAGAGTGAGCCTGGGACTCTCATTTTTCGAGGTGAGGGCATTGAAGCAGCGAAAGGCAGGTCTGTTCTCTCACCACTGTGAATGGTGCAAGAGGTCTAGCACTCCAATGGTTGCTCTTGTTAAGCAGGTCCAAATGGAATACAGGCTTCCTTCCTCATTCAGAGTGAAACAGGGCAGTGTCACCTCGTCTTGGAGAAACAGAACAATCCCCACTGCACTTTAACTGGATTTGATCTCAATCTTTGTTTTATAAAGATGTTTTGGTTTGATGGCTAAACTAAAGTATTAACCATGCTCAAGGTTCCTGCTCGAAACTGTCCTTCTTGCTTGTAAAGAGAGGAATGACCTAAGCAGAGGACAGGAGAGGGCTGGAAATGGAAAAGCATTCTGCACTGTGTGATAACTGTAATAACTAAAGTACCATCGTTATTCATTTCTCTGTGTGAAATTCTCCTGGGCAATGTGCAAAAATAACAAAAACAACAAGCCTGAAAGGCCTTGGTCGCTGATGATAAAGAAAATATTGCAAAAGCCATCATGGTAAATTGTTCCCATAATTACATAGCTCCAACTTCTTTTTTTATTATTGGACTCAGAAAATGACATACGTTTTATTGTAATATCAACACAATATTCTCCAGTCTGTTATTAGCTGCTTATATAGCACCATAAGCCTCATGCAACAAGACCTTGTCTGGCCTCTAACCCATTCAAGAGATGATTTTCTCCAAGGATACTGCCTTTTCTCTAGGGAGGACTGTTGCAGAGTCAGGAGCTGACCCCGCAATCTGGACACCCCGTAAGTGGAGCAAGCAGGGAACCTTCAGCATCTTTGACATGGTTGTCTTTCCCATTAGGTATGGGATTTATTTCATGATGACAGTTTACTTGCAAACATTTTCCTGTGTGAGAACAGGAGACTTTATAAACAATACTTTACTGCTACTTTTCAATATTTCAGTCAGCCTCCCATCCATTGTATACCAATTTTGTATGACCAAGTGCAATTTAAGACATCCTAGAATTTCTGCTGCTTCTATAGCATATGGAGAGATTTGTAAATGTAATTTTTAGTGGGTGTTTGCAGGAGCCACACCAACCAGTGGATGTTTATGCATGTTTTCTGGGCCCTTTGACAAAACTCTATTCTGGATTGCAGCTAATTACAGAAATAGTCTTAATTGTTCTGTTTGGTATATTTATTGCATATTTTATTAGTAGAAAAACCTTTGTCCTTCAAGTGCTCAAGTGTTCCTATGGAATTCTGGAGTCATTTTCATCACAGAACAACTAAGAATTTTGCACAAAATCATATACAAGATGGAACCCAAGCTGAGTTTCCAGATTCCTAATTCTCTGTTCTGATTATTAGCTGCTTTTTTTTTCATGCATATAAATGAAATATAGACAGGCAGCTTTGAAGAATGCTGTGTTGGAGGGAGAAAAAAAAATCGAGTCTGTGAAACTTTGCATTTTTAACAGGCTTTCTTAGCTGAAAATAGTCCATTCTGGTTATAAAGCAGTTTTGCAGAGATAGGTGTTGAGAACGCCGTGCCATTTGCATTATGAAGTAGAAAGTTCTTATTCAATGAGAAACTCCCACTGATTTCAGCAGCCGTTGGATGAGTCCCATATTTGCCAACTTGTAAAAATGCTGTCAATATAGAATTTAAGTTTTGACTGAAGAAATTTCAATTTGACAACCCAATTGGCAAAGGCTTTAATACAACTATTTATGCACTTGCTAATTTACAAAATATGTTCCCCAAACTCAAAACTTGATTGTCCATTCTTTCCTTATTTATGAAAGTCATAATTTTCTGTATAGAATTGTAATCTGCATGATGACAAGGTGTTTTCAATGCTTTAATATCTAGTGCTTTTCCCTCTGTCAAGCTTGAATATTTTGTGAGTGTTATACCCAGTGTATATTAGCAGGCCAGAAATGCACAAAGTAATTATCTCTAACCACTTAGTCTGCCCCTCTAGTTTTATTTTTTTCCTTTCTTTATAGGAGATCAGGTGTTTGCCAGTCATCCTCTAGACTATTCAATAACTTTGACCAAGCCAAGAAATGGTGTTCTTAGGTTGACATGGAGTTCATTTGGGAAGTTTGCTCAGGTCATGTATATTGTCAGCATCAATAAATGTGAGTCACGGCACTAGCTGAAAGCCAGCTACTAAACAAGCAGAGCCATCCTCCATCCTAAAGGTGCCAGTTCATACTAGGTAAGAATCTGTCTCAGTCTTTTACCTCCACTTTAGCTCCTCACTCTGAAGTAAAGGTGTGGTTTCTCGGGGGGGGGGGTGAGTCTGTGCTTAAAAGGTCCTGAAAGAATTTAACCTGCAGCTGCAGCAATTTACCCACTGAGGCATTTATAATGCATGAGAAATATAAATATTTTCTCTTCCATTATCGAAGACCAGATCACTGACTAATTACCTCACCTCTGAACTATAATTAATGTATTTTCAAAACACTGTAGAAATTCCACTTAACTCTGGGATTTGTTCATTGCAGACACCAGATTGCTGACAAAATGTCCAAGAAGGTCACTGCAGAGCATGTTCACATCCCTGACACCTGTATATAAAGATGGATTTATGCCCTCTGCCCGCCGTGCAGGTGGCTAGGTCCATCAGCAGGAACCTTCTCCTGGCAGAGGTCCGTGCCTTCAGTCACCACCCCATGGTTGGCTCCTTTGGCAGTGCTGCTGCATCCTCAGCACCTTCCCGTGATGCTCTGTGCAGGGTGGACCTGGGGGCTTGCCCAACGCTTCAGTGGTCTGGGGTGGAGCCAAAATTGGGTCTGATCCATGGCTGAAGGAAGAACCTCCTGTGCTGGGCATATCAGCCTGTCCTCAGGGTAAGGATGACCCCAGAGCAGCGTGCCAGGGTGACTTGGCAGTAGCAGGGTGTGCTTCAGGCAAATGGAAATGTTATTTTAGGCTTTGCTTGAACAACTGTCCAGGGGTAATATTCTCCCTGTCACAGTTTACTGCAGAAGTTTCTCTTAAAGGGTTGTATGGCAGTTTAAAAATTGGTGGAGAATGAAGTGAAACAAGCCAGTTTTTACCTAAAATGTCTTAATCAGTGAGTTTAGACTTGCATTAGGCTTTGCTGACAGTGACAACCCTGAGCCTCCTATGAGCAAAGCTCATGAAAAGCTCATGCTTTTCTCTGAAAGCAGTCACAAGCAGTTTGCACTCTGGTACTTGGAAGCACTGGGCTTCCTGAGCAAGTACAAGCGAAAGAATAAAATGGCTATGTGAAATAGATTCTTCTTTCTCTGTGCATTCACAACTCCAAGTTTAAGGTGTATTTAGAGGGTAAACATCTAAAGATATAAAGGTAGTATCCTTTGCCATCTTGCAATACTTCACTAACTAATATCTTTTTAAGAACTTTTCAATTTTAATGAAAAGAGTGAATTTTGTTGGAGGTGAGCTCTCTCATTCAAACTGAAATTCCTGATTTGCACAAAGAAATCATTTCCCTTGCAGTCTTTATTTAATGTCCAAATTATAAGGTCATGTTTTATGAATGAACTACTTAGGCTTGCTGCAGAATTCTATAGAAGGAATATAAGTCTGGATTAAAAGAACAAATATTAATTCTTGAAAACAGTCTATAGACTTTTTGTTATAATTTCTTTGGTGTTCTAATTTCTGTTAAGTTCTGGCTTGTCTGGATTTTGTGAGATTTTTCCATTAACACATAATTTGTTTTCACATTTCTTTGATTTTTCCATTTATGTTTTTTGGGGGGGAGGGGGTTCTGTTCACAGACAAACACATTAGAGACTAGTTGTTAGCAATTTGACAGGAAATAAAGTTGGTTTTTGTTTGTTTGTTGGTTGGTTTGTTATTTTGTTTTGTTTTGTTTTGTTTTGTTTTGTTTTTTTATGATGACAGCAGTTGTGTGAAGCTCAGATCTGTATTCAGCCTCTGGCTCTGCACCAGGCCTTTTGTGCAATTCTGGGTTGTAGCAGCAGGCCCGCAGGCACAGCCCCGTGGGCATGGGCAGCAGCATGTGTTGTGAAATGTGGCTTTGGGCAGGGCCCTATGGCTCCTTGCTGCTGCTTTTGGTTTTAGCATGACCAGCTCATTCACCAAGCTACATAGCTTGTATGTGACATTGCTTCTGTGAACATCACTATGCTTCATTGCAGCTCTGATGTGAAAGCTAATAGCCTTTACCTGGGAATTATGCTATGTCATCATTTTTCTCAAATGTGGCCTGGTGGCAACAGGATTGGAAATTACTGATCCTACAGTAAATCAAATAATCTCTGTAGGCTTGGTTTCTCCATACGAAAAAGTGGGAGCAGTGCAGGGTTTTAATAAAAGCTCTGAATACTTGAGGACCCCAGCTATGGGAGAGCCAGAGAAGGCGCTGTGCTGCTTGCAGAGTAAGCAGGTAACCTCACTGGAATTAACCTTCCTTAAATCCTTTACCTCTAGATGTAAATTACAATTCTTTTCAAGAATTTGTATGTATCTGAAAGCAATAATAATATGCTGAGTAGGATGAAGATGATTCTGGACTGAGAGCAAATATAGCTGAGTTTTCAGCCAGGGTGAAAGTGCCTTGACGCCAGAATAAGCATACTCTAGTATTTCTTTGTCCTTTTGAAAAATTGGCTACACACACATACCTGCCAACTTCTGTTGGCTAAGTTAACATGTTTCTTACAAGTACAGATTTATCTGAGTCCGTGATTACAATAGACTTTCTTTCTGTTTATATGGTAATTTCATTTCTCTCTGCATCCAGTTCAACCTCCTCCCAGTTATATCTTCAGAGGCTAAGAAACAAGCTTTGTGTCTCTGGGCATGCTTTGTGGTTTCTTAAAATAGTGTGGCACTTACCTCGTATTTTCTCCCCCTTTTCCTTTGGGGAGGGAAAGTGAGGGAGAGGTTGTGGTGGAGGTTAGCTACCCAGCAGGATGAAACCACCACACCAGCATATTCTGCTTGCAGTAATCAACCCAGTCACTTTTTCCATCCAGATAATATCAGTGCCCAGTCCTTGCCCATTACCTATGAAAAAAACTCTTACTAACTTTAGTGTACTTAAAATGAATACAAACCATGGTAACGTGGTAACAAGGAAGATGTATATCATTACCTGCTGTGTGTATTTTCCTGGCATTTGTTAGATTTCTCTTTTTATCAGTTATAAAGACTGCAGAGATTTCCAAAATTAGAATACAATTTAGCATAGTGTGCTTTAATTTCTAAATCTCATTAATCTTTCTTAACTATTCCAGAAATCTTTGTTTGTATTTAAATAATATTAGCTGAGCTGTATTCCCGTGAAAATCAGGATGCATTCTTGTAGCTTACAATCTTCTTTTAAATTCAAGACAAATTAGTCCGGAAGTGAGAGTGAATTAATATACTGGCCAAAGAAAAGAATTAAAATCCTCTGCATTGAAAACACTTCCTTCCATGATAAGCGCTGCCTTGCCCTGTTTTATTATAGAGGGTGGTACAAGCAAGCACTTTGTTTGAACAGTAGAAAAGTGCCAAAGTCTCTATATTTGATGAAGGTTTTCTGCTGTAAGCCAGTTTTATCTCAGGAGACCATTTTGTTTCTTTATGGGAAGCTTTTGTGGAGAGTAAATAGGATAATGTCCTGAATCTGCAATAGTCAGCATAACAATGCTGAAAAATTTCTAGCCAACATCAGCCTTCATTAGTTTTGTGTCAAAGCAGGGTACTGGGTTGTCTTTCCTTTTTACCAAGTTGCCTGTTGTCTGCCACTGCTTTCTTCTTGCAACAGCCTTTCTTTCTCTTCAACAACCTTAACAACAACCAACCTTACAGCTGGTAAGGTGTGGCCAAGTTTGCATGGTCTGGGATCCCACTTGCTGCAGCTCTGGCACTTCTGTGAGGATCATTAGCAATGCCAAAATTCCCTGCTTGTAGTTACAAAGGCAAAATTCCCCAAAGAGCATTTAGCAGAACTAGAAAACAATGCTGGCTGAGGCAGCAGAGGGCAGGTGAGGTTGGGGATGTTTGTGGAAGAAAATCATGAAGCTGCTTCAACAGGGGAAGGCTGAGGCCAGGAAAAGGTCTGGCTCCTGGGAGCAGCCCCTGCTCCGCAGCCCTGCTCCTGCTCCGCAGGAGCTCATGTGGACTTTCTCTACTGGCTATTTGCACCAGCTTTCTGTGCTTCCCATAGCCTGGTTGGCTAGGGGAAGGAAAGAGAGGCACCATGGCTTTGAGGAGTGATGTGTTAGCAGGTTGCCTTGGGTTTCTCCACCTGATGAAATCCTCCAGCTCCTGAGGCAGCTGGACACCATGCTCTGAGAACAGGCGAGGAGGAGCTGGGGTAATGACCAGGCTGCTCAGCATACGGGTCATCCAGCCAGGAGGAGACAATTTCCATCACAATTTGAGTATTTTCCCTATGGTTGTTTCGGCAGCTGCTCAAACTGCCCAGAGCCATTGGATCTTCTCTGTCAGTTATACCCATAACAACAACAGGCTTCCTGAGGGACAGAGAAAGTGTGGAAAGGAGCCAGTGAAAGAGTCCAGGGAGCAGAAACCAGCCACAGGAAGGACGTTTTGACACCAATATTTTCCTGTGCCTAAAAAGGCAGAATATTTGCCACAGGTGTGTCTTTCCCTTTCCTTCAGCAACATCCATTTACTTCACATTAAAGCATACAAAATACCTAGTGCAGATAACATAAGCCTCATCAACATGTCATCTTCTCAACATGGTAAATTAAACCCAGTCAAAGCAGCACTATGCAGGATGAGGATTTTGGCCTCTGAAACAAAAACACCTCATACAGTTTTCTCATTCCTAACACTTCAGGCAGAATTGGGTGGGCATTGGCACTTGGGTGGCAAAGAGCTGCTTCTGTTCATTGAACCAGGAGGACCAAAAGCTCTGATCAAACTCAGTCAGCGTGGGGATTCTGGCTGGCATCCTTCAGAATGGAGCCATACAGAGGTGCCTGCGTTTGGAACAGCCGCAGCATTCTCAGCTTCTGTTTTTTGTATTTGGAGTGCTGCAGATCCTCTCTGTGTATGAGTTTGCCTCACAGCTGTCTACCTACAGCGTGGTCTAGAGCTTCTGTGTGCCTCTGCAATATAAATACTCACTGGCAAAGCATAAGTGAAAATTTACTGTGTAGTATACCTGCTCAGGGCTGGCATCAGGTCCAGTGCTGGTGGGTGAGACCTGTGCGAGTGCAGCACATGGAGTGGATGTACACAACTTGGGGCAGCACTGTGCCTGTTTGCAGGTGAGCCTGTGTTTTCTGTACCCAGAAAGTGTGTATTTACTCACGTACCAGCCTTCTGGAAAACTTTGGCCTCCTGACCTCATGGCTCTTAGCAAAATGATTTTAATACATCAGCTATGAGGATTATGCATTCCTTTACAATTTTTCTGAATGTTTTAAACAACACACATGTATTTTTGCTACCCAAAATCTGTCTTTTTTGTTTCATTATTCTTTGAAATAGGAAAAACTAAACAAGTTCTCATGGAACTGGAAGGATTAGACAGCTTTCTGTTAGTTAATGAGTCCTAGGATCTTTCCATAGTTAATAGCTAGTAATTATAAAGACAAAATGAAAGCCACAATGTGACTTCATTTTTGGCAATATTGCTTTTAAAGAAGTTTAAGTACTTGCTTAGAGGCAAAATAAAATGCTTGCTTGGAGAGGCAGGAGAGGAAGGGAAGATATCTGGTTTGTGACACAGTTCTAGTTCATTAAACTGCAGAGTGTTTACATTGTTGTTTGTTACATGTAGAAATAGCACGTCTCTGTCAGCTGATAGCAACATCTGGGAAAATGTGTTGAAATACACACAAAAAAAATGGCTTCTTATAGTGTAGTGGGGATGTCCTGTATATTTCTGAAAGACATTAATGGCAGAATGTGTTTTAAAATTAAAAAAAAAATATATATATATATATATATATATATATATATAATTGCATAAGAGCTTTCATGTTGCTCATATGTGGCATGCAATTTTGGCAAAAGTAGTATTTTTAATATAACCAGGAAAGTGATCTCTGCTTTCCTGCTGCCATAGTGTTGATGCTGCAGAGGCCACAACAAAGGCTTGTGGTTTTACTACTGTTTCCTCAGATGCCTACATTAGTTGTGTAAGTGTCACATTACAAAATCACAGTTCACACATACTACTGAGCAGGGCAGATGGAATTAAAACTGTGTACTTGCTGACATGCTTCGGCAGTTTGGACCATTTTGCTGAAAGCAGAGGCTCCTCAGCACACTGGAAGTTTGCGTTGTGGCATCGCCAGACCAGGTGCAGAGGCTGAAATCTGCCGCAGGGCTTCAAAGAGCCCAGGAATATTTTGTTGATGCACAGGGGCCCTGTACAAGTCCCCAAGCTAGAGGGGAGGGTTAGTCCTGTCAACCCTGGAAATGAAGTGAGCACTTATTTATCGTGAACAGAAACAGTTAAACCTCCAATCTTTATACTGCATAAGAAACAGAGAAGAGCTATGCACTGTTGGCTGTCCTCTGAAGTTAATGATAATTGGATTTAAATGTGGTAAGACTGCTAATAGGATAGCAGAAGAAATGTGTGTCATATGTACAGTATGTAGATGAGCAGACGACTGATATTAGCACTGGCAGCAAGTAACCCCTTAAAATTTTGGCATTGAAGAGAAACTGACAGGGGCTTTCATTTTTGAAAGGCCTACCTGAGGCAGTATTTTCCAAAAATGAAACACAAACCAGAAGCAACATACCTCAGAGTTATCCAAGGTGGGCTGAGTGGGGAGGAAATGTGCAGGACTTCTGCAACATGCAGTAAAGTTGCTCATTTTCCTGAAGCAGAAGAAGCAGCCTTCACAAGTTTAGGAAACCCTCCTATAGCTGAAGGAAATGGTTGTCCTGGGCTTCCAAACAAATCCTTCTCAAATCTGTGTCCTGGAACTAGCTAAACTGAGAAAAACGGACAGAAAAGAAAAGATTTAGCTAGTGTTTGTGTTCACCCTGCTGGCCATAAACAAAGGTATGTAAGGTACATATTCAGGCTCCCCTTTGACAAAGGATGACTTAAGCACACATTTGAAGTTCAGTACGAACTAAAATTCTCTGTTGCAGAGCAATACCTGTCTATATTTGGCGCATGTATTACTTTCAGTATAAGCTGCATACCTAAGCAATTTCACTGTTGTTGTATGGGGAAGGAATGAGAAATAGGGGAGATGAAAATACCATTGTTTTTCCATTCCAGCTCCAGTAAGCAAATCTAACCATTTTTGCAACCTTTATAGCTTTAAACTCATCATAAGAGAGTTGGAACAATGGTAATCAAAGACTGATTTTAGTAACAAATGCAGACTAAATGAGAAAGTATTTGGCTTTTGATTGTTCAATCCCATCCTGAGGTCTCCAGCTTGGTCCATCACACAGTTATTAACTAATATTACACTAGAGTAAATATCTTTATTTAGTAAAACAAAAAAAAAAAAAAAAAAGGGATTAGAAAAAAAGGATTAGGCAATCCCATTCTAGGTCAACAATCTAGACTTATCATCAGGGTAAACTTTTGGCTAAAATTCTGTGAATTTTTTTTTAAACTTAAAAGGCACTCAAAGAGGACAGAAACATGTAGTGAATCAGATCCAAGAACCATATTTCATCATGCTCAAGGCAGCCGTTATCAAAAGGACCATTTGTATTGGCTCTCCTTCAAAAGTAGCCTGCTACTGGTGCTCAAATCAGGTTACTTCCACAGCAAACTCCTACTTTATTCTGGATGTGGCTTCAAAGTTTGTAATCACTCAAGTTAAAAGACAACTGTTAAATTTTAACTAACATTCAAGTTTCTTTCTGCTATATTAAACTCAGATAACCGGTGATTGGTAAATACATACTTTTAGACATCTGCATTTTAGTAAACAGATGGATGCTTTGTGTGCAGGTTTTTTAGTGATTGTTTGTTTAAAAAGAAATATGAATTATTTCATCTTTGGATTATAAGAATTTTTCCTCCATTGCTAGCTAAGCATTATGCTGGTGTATTTTAGGGAATCAGCAAACTTTTGAAATTAGCAATTTTTTTAAATACTTTCTTGTCATTTTCTAGTTGCACACAAATGCAAGGAATGAAAAATGAAGAGAAATGTCCTTTTTCACAAGCTGTGAGTTACTCATTCAGCACTGTGTCAGGCAGGCAGCCTGTGTGATCTCCATCGTGTGGCTGGTGCAGACTTCTGCCAGTCGTCCAGCTCAGATTTAAAAAAAGAAATGGCACTGGATGTTTGCACTTTTACAGAATAAACTTTGCAAGTGAATTACATAAACAAAGCATCAGTCCCGACAAATCATACTGGTATTTAATTTATCTTTAGTGGTTACTTAAAAGTTCACTTACGTGAGTGAGGGGTCTGTGCCTTGTTTGCACTCTCATGCTAGGTTTTCTGCAGCCTCCCCAGCAACATTTCTTTCAGGGTTGGCTGGGAGTTTGGGGTGGAGGAGAGGAGATCTGAGACTTTCATTACAGTTGTAACAGTGAGAAATGTTCTTTATACTCATTTCCTTTTGATGTTGTTGTTGTTGTTTTTGGTTTGCTGTTAAAGAAAGTTGAGTGAAAGGTTCAGGGGAGGCTGGAGAGACACACTGGCCATTTCTGGGCTGTGATTCTGGCAAATTGAAAGGTCTGTTCCAGGCTGCCCCAAAGAGTTAGTGACGCAGAGGTTGGTTTCTGTGGATATCCATCCCTGGGGGGATATGGATCTACCCTGGAGCCCCAGGGTCCACCTGGGTACAGGCTTCTGGCCATGTCGTTCAGGTGGAAGGGTGGCATTGGGTATGGTACAAACATCACCTCCCGTGTTTCTAACAGGGAATAATATGCTGGAGGGAACAAATCATGTTTTATTCTTTTCAGGAGAGACATCTCAGCTCAAATCTAAAATTCTCCTGATGGGGGGGAATTCAAATGTACCCAGTAGGTTTAGCAAACATAATTTTCCTTCTATTCTTTTTGGAATAATTTAGCACATATTTGATGTGGCTCTGTAAAACTGAGAATCCTATTTCTCTGATATCTCTAGTCTTCCCTCCTAAGCAGTAATTTTCTGAAACACGGCACTTTGTCTGATCTGTTGCTGATTGAGTATAAGTTATTCTAAAAATGTCCTCTTTGTGTCTAAAGGGATTTGGCCTGTCTGCCTGACTATGAAAACCAGTCCCCTGCCCTCAGTCTGCTGCATGCCAGCATTGAGCCCACACCATCACCACCCAGGTATGTCACAGAAGACACTGACAAACTGCAGTGCCCTCACTGCTAGAGCTGCTAGAGTCAAAGGGAGGAATGACGAGAATATTTGTCTTTACAAAAAAGTAGGACATGCAGCAGACTGTGCACTGCCACCTGCATGGCAGCAGCACACTATAGCTGGAAAAAAGAGAGACCGCACAGACCTAAAAAAGCCTGTCGATGTGCAATCTACAAAATAAATATTTGACCCAAAGCAGGCCTTTCAAGGGACTCTGTCCATGTGCAACCTGCTACATGCACCGACTGCTGTCCCAGTGACATAGTAAACTAGAAAGTGTGCTGTTCAGATGCACATCATCGTGTTTTGGGCTAGCTTAAAATTCAAAAGATCTTGATAAACTTCAGTCCTGTGACCATGATAACTAATCATCCTCTGTAGTCAGAATGGGTGGAGAAGAATGCATATTTTTGTGAACTTACAATTCTTACTGCAGTTTGACATAATGGTTACAGTTAATGGTTACAGTTGTACTTTATGAGATGAAAAAATTTCTACTTCCTTAAAACTTTTTAAAACCACAACCTAAAGGTTGTATAAGACTTATAAGACTTTTTTTTTTTTTTTTTTTTTTTTTTTTTCCTGTGAAGAGCCAGCACCCCAGGGAGAAATATGGGTTTTACAGGGCTCTCCTGTGACAAAGTTTCATTTTCAAAAGTATTTTTATATCTTCAAAGACAAATTTGTGGAGTTAAAATACATCAGCTGGTCTTCTCACTGTAGATTTTCCTATGTGTTGACAATATTATGCAAATATTTATATACTTGTATTTTTTCCCAATTTTCAGAGGTTGAAAGAATGTAATGAAAAGCATAACTAAAAGATGCACCAAGATACTGAAGTTCACCAGAACACAGGCCTCTTTCAGCAATGTGCTTTTATAAAAGGTAGACCAGAAGAGATCATTATTAAGAAAGAAATCTAAACAAATTACAGCTTAGACCAGAGGCTTTCCTGAATTTGTTCCTAGTTAAGTAACATGGTCTTGTTTAGAATGGCATCTAATTTCATTTCAAAATTGGCACTGATGGAGAATCCACCCTAGCAAACTGTTCCAGCAATTCAGACTGTCAAAACTTTGCAGTTTATTTAAATATTTTTAGTACCAGCTGCTAGATATTGTCACATAGGTAAATTTATGGTCCTTCTATTCTCATATTTATGATCTCCATGTACATACTGGCAGACCACAGTCACTACAGGATCACAGGCAGGTGGAGGTGTTGGGGACCTCTAGTCTCATCCAAGCCCTTGCTCAAAGCAGGGCCACCAAGAGCAGGTTGCCTAGGACTGTGTCCAGTCCAGTTTTGAACATCTCAGAGGATGGAAACTCCAAAATTTCTCTGGGCTGCCTGTTCCAGCATTTCATTACCCTATGGTGGAAAACTTCTGTGGTGTGTAGGGTGGGTTTTTGTTTGTTTTCTACGTTTAAAAGGAATTTTATGTGTTTCAGGTTTTGCCCCTTAGTTCTTATCCATTAGTGTCCTGTCACCACAGAAAAGAGTATGGCTTGTTCTTCTCTACTTCTCCTGACCACCATCAGGTATTTATAAGCACTGATACAATATTTAGTTACTTACCCTCCTATGGTCCCAAATCCTTTTTGGAATCCATTTCTTCCCTATTAAGGGCTCCAGTCTGGCTGCTTCCATTTTGGACAGATTTATTCCCATTTTCAAATGTACATTAATATTAATTATTCAGCTTGTCAGCTCATACAGATTAATTTGTAGTGGTAGGTTGGCCAATTTATATTTTGCCAGTCTTGATTGTAAATTTTCATATGGGGGTTGGACCCTATGATCTTTCGAGGTCCCTTCCAACCCCTACAGTTCTGTGATTCTGTGATGTGTGACTGTAAATGGGTTGTGTATTTGAGATTTGCTCAAGTACTTCCCACGGAGGTCCACAATGAATTCACTTTTGCTTTTGCTCTGAAGTCAGCATTGCTACACAGTGTAACATGGGAGAAAAATAGGCATGGAAAAGAGACAGACAGGAGGTGACACCAGTTGAATGACCCAATTTGGTCAGATTTGGAAGTTCATAGCAATTTGCAGTTGTTTATTGTTTTCATTTGTTACTTCTCTCTCTAAGACTGAGATAAGAGTAAATTTTACTTGCAAGATCTGGCAAAGGGATGGTTACTACTTATTAATAGAGCCTTGTTATTCAAAGGAGAGATTAAGATAGAAATTAATTGACAGTCTACCCACAGTTGCACTTTATAATTCATAATGTAGTGCATGAACAGGAACAGCCTATTCTATAAACCTGCTCGGGCTCCATAGATCTATAGATCTTGAATAGTCAGGCCAGTGACTCAAGGCAATACTGCTAAAAGATGCTGTAGTCGTGGTTCTCAAAAGCCCACTGAAGTCACGACCAAAGAAGTATGACTCACTGAAGTGTGAGCACTGTGCCCTTCATCTGTGCACTGGGCCTTCACCTGGATGCTTTCCTGTTAGCTTGAAGGGCCTTATATCCCAGGAAAACTTTGGGTATGTCATCCAAACTGTGAACTGCTAATAGGCAACCTAAGGTTGTTGAACTCTGCCTGAACCTTACTTATTTTTACTTCTGCAGAGAGGACATGAATTATCTTTCTGACACCATATCTGAGTAAGTAGATGCACTCTGTGTGATCACATTACTTCTTTTGCAGGAGGCAGCTGTAGATAGACTTCAGTGCTTCCTCTCAGTATGTATGTGTCTGTTCCTATATATATAGCTGCATGGCATAGATGTGATTTCAAAGGCCATTACGGTCATGCGGGAACAGGATCATGTCACTTGAGAATAAGTGCTTAGGAGTGAATTACTCTCAAGCAGAGAGCGGAGACCCCGCAGGAATTCACAGCTGAGCAAAGCTTGCAAGTCCTGAAAAAAATCCATGGTTTCCATATGGACTTTTATGCTACTTGCAGTAACAACAAAAAGTTTATGGGGTCCCAAAAATGCCCAATATTTTGATTCAGACATAAAAAAAGGTAGATTTTACAGATAAGAGTCTTGTTCAGGCACACATAGTGGGTTGATAACTGTTTCCAGCCATTCTCTGCACTTGAATGAGTTTCTGATCACAGTTCCTCACGGTCAGGGGCTTTGCTTTCTCAGTGTTTCCTGCATGCCAAGGAGGATCCATTGCCAACTAGGAAGCCTGCTCACTGGGAGTTGGGGCTGGCTGTTTGGTATTGAAGTTCTGTAGCTAGTGCACTGTCTTGTGATTTAATTCCATAGCAGAAGTTGATGGGAAGGGGAAACTCTTTCCTCTGTCCTGAAAGCAGCAGCATGTGATTTGTCTCTGCGTTGGCAACTGTATCTTTGGAAATCAGGAAACTAAAACCTTCCTGGAAGTCAGTGTAAAGGCCTAATGCAAAGCACTGCAATGCTACTCATTTCGTCAGCTGTCAGGGAAGTCCTTGTCGTCAGCTGTGACGTGCTTCAATTAGAAACTCTGCTTAGGAAGAGACGTGCTCTTTAGAGTGCAGGGCTGGTTCCCACAATTTACAAGGATATCTCTTGTTGCTAGGTTTTGACTAGGCATGCAAGGAGTAACATAAATTATTGCTTTATATGCTATTACTGGAAAGAAGGCAACTCAGAAGATAAGAAAAGTATTGTGATAACAGAAAAGTACAGTTCAGAATCTGAAACGTAAGGATCTGACCTGGAACAGGGACAGCAGATGCATGGTCTTATCACTGCCACTGAGTGAAGTCCTAGATGCACTTGGGAGATGCTCAGTATTGCATTCTGCATTGCATCTTCCTGATTTCCTTCCTCAAAGCTTGCAGAACCACTTACACATAATTCTCCTAGGTAACCTCTCTAATGACATTCAGTAACAGGGATAAAATGAAAGAAGAGCAGAGGGGAAACGTAGAGCACCCAGAATCACTTGAGTAATAGTAATCGAACAAGAGCGGGTGCAAGAGCCGCTTCTAAAAAAGCAACAGTTGATCTCCAAAACACAAAAGGGTTTTGTTCAGGTCTGAAGTGTTTCTGTGTCTCTTATCTCCCTTAGAAGCTGCTAGCTTTTTCCTTCACAGCTTCTTTTGTGATGTCCCTGAGAGGAGATTTCAATTCTATTGTCAGTGCTAGCTGTTTCTCTAGGTGCCGTGCAGTAGTCAGTCCTCATACAGTCAACTCAGTAAAAGCTGGTTCTTAGATGTGCTTCCTCTGTACTTGCACTTTTTTTCCCTGCTGTTCGTAAGAGATTTGCTGATATTAATCCCATTTTAAGAAAAGAATCTGAACAAGTCTACATGTAAAAAATCCAGGAATCTCCATGTTTTCTGATGGCCTTGAGACTCAACTCATTTAGTTCTTCTAGAGGCAACAGCAAAAGAGAATGAACTTTGAAAGAAAGCAAAATGAAGCTTTATTTATTTGGTCATGGTTCAGCTCTTCCCACAGCACAATGGAGCCCTTCTCTCCAGGGCTGACTAATATCCACGTAATAGCGAGTAGTCTTGCAGAGAGCTGTGCAGTAGCACAGTGGCACCAGCAAGTCTTGGCAGGGTTTACTAATAAGCAAAACGAGAGAAACATGGGAAATGCAGCTTGTGGCAAAAGAAGCTGCAAGAGATCAAATGGAAACAGGATGAAGATGAAATTAATATCATCAGAAACAGTTGAAAATTGTGTGGATGTTATCAACAGGAGAAAAATCTTTTAAAAGGAACACAAGAAAAGGAAAAGGCAGCACACAAAAAACAGTGAGTTAGCAAAGGGTGGACTGAATTAGCTCTGTACACAAAGCCTCTGCCAGAGGAGGAAAAGAGCAGAATGCAATGTTCTTTCTGGTCAGATTCAGTCTAGAATGGTATTGCAGCAGCACGCACAGATAAATAAATTTGGACTAGATTCAGTGGCTGCAAAGAGAATACAAGGTGATGAGCTGTAATTTATTTTATTGCTGAGACTTGATAAGCTCAGCAACTTTCTCTGTAGGATCCAGTAACTACTGACTGCAGAAAATGGCACAAAGCGAATCTCAGTAATCTGAAGCACACACGAGGCATCTGGCTTTAAGAAATGGTCAGTAACCGATACCAGACTGGGAATCATGCTGATCACGAGGTGTTTTATTTATAGTCAAATAATTCTATTTACAGTGCTTGAATTGTAATTAAAGATGCACTTTTTTCATGACTCCAGAAAATCTCTAACAAAACAACTATGAAATTAGTTGTGAGGAAATTGGGCAAACAGTTTTCAATTTTTCCAAATGTCCTGGAACAAACTACCCTCAGAAATAATGACCAATGTACTAAGAAAGGATCTTGGGAAAAATATCTGCACGTTTCACCAGTAAAACCTGAAGCAAAGCTATGATCTACAGTCACTTTTTCATTACTAATGTGATAAGTGTAAGAATTAAAATGCCAAAAGTAATATATTTTCAGGGAAAAAAAAAATCCACCAGGCTGAAAGAGACCAGAAAAGATTTTCTAGGCTAATTTTAGCAATCCTGGATTACTTATTAAGAGCCAGGCACTCTGGACGTGGCTGAGCAGGGCATGTTCTCTATTGCAGCTCTGTGAAACTCTAAACGTCTACCATACAGTCAGTGGTAACAGATGCTTCTAAGCAAATTTGCAATATGGCTGTTGACTTTTTGGCTGCAGAAATTACAATGCTCATGTTACCTGGAATAATCCTACCCACCACAACTCGACAGGAATTATATATACTTTCAAATAATTACAGGATGCTTTATGAATGTGTAGTTAAACTGAGACTAAAGGAGGGTCTGCTCTTTGTGTAGCAAAACCAACGTGCCTGCAAACAGTGTGTTTACACATAGGTGACAGAGTTGAACAGATGAGACAGGTGACGTTTCGACATAATTTTACCGTACAAATGTTGAATTGAACAGTTTGCAAATGCCACACACATACAGCAGCAAATTCCATATTTCTCTGTTTTGACAGATAGTCATGTGTACATAAGGGCATGTAAGCTATTGCTGTCATACTATCTGTGTTTTTAGTAAGGCATTTTAAAACAGACTAGAAAGAAAAACAAACTGAAGTGCTCTTAAATTTTCTGCCCTGAACAACCATTAAGTATGGAACATTTCAGCCATTTCACCAGTCTATGCACAGGGAGGTCTCCTGCCACAAAATTCAGAAAGATCCAGAATTACACAAAGCAACAATATGTTAAAGTAGAGGGAGATTCAAAATGAGTTCTGTATTTCAAAATCCTCAAGAGGAAGATATGAAGAAAAGGCACACTTTAAAAAAAAAAAAAAAAATTTGGAATGATTATAATACTTAGACCAGACACACCATAAACAGGACCTTAGTGCATATGCTGTCTTTATGTAAATCCCTCTTAACTTAGAAAATATTGATGGACGAGACAGCCGTAACCAACAAACGTGCATTTGAAAAAACTGCTATACCAACTCACCCCCTCTGTACAGTTTTCAGCTTTTGTTCCTAAGGCTACTTATAAGAGTTACCTGCCACATTGTTTTGTTTAGTTTTACACATCTATTTAGTCTGAGCTCCAATGCTGGAAACTTTGCTGAGGCCCAGACACTACTACTACTGGCAGCGTGTAGGTAGGTCCTTTCAGCCCTGCACCGGGATCCCTCAGGCACGTGTGAGTCCAGCCACAGAAGCAGGGCTTCCCTGTCTGCAGCAGGGGCTATGCTCTTGGCTTGGCACATTGGGCTGCCATCCTCGTGAGGTGCTGCTGCAACATAAACTGAATTACATATTTATAGAAGTGAACAGCATTTGAAGTGTTCATGGTTTGAAAGCACTTTGCCACTAAGACTGTTCTGTGATTATCTCAGTCTGAACTGATGAAAATTAACCCAGCAACAAATGTATGCATTTTGTAGCTGGATCTGTAAGAAAAGGGAATAAGCATAGACAGAGGAGGAGGGCAGAGGAAATTTTTGGTGGCACTTTGAGCTGCTGGGAAAAAAAAAAAATAAATAAATAAAAATAAAAAAAATGTACTAGGAATTATTTCTTTAAAGCTTTTTGAAATTTGATGTTGATCTCTGGCCATGCAAGTCCCTGCAAGTCCCGTTTTTTCTGGTCAGCACCCCTGGAAATGTGTACCATACATGGACTCTAATTACACCCTGTCTATACCCTGTCTATACGTTAGCAGTTTCAAAGTCAGGGTATGGGGAATAAGGGAGTAGCTGAGTTTTACCATCTGCACCCAAGCCACTAGCAGTAATGGCACAGGATTTCTCAGTTATGAGGCCATGTTCCCCAAAAAACAGTATTATTTATCTAACATTTCCTATCCTGCAGCATAAAATGGGAACCAAGTTGACCAAAAACCATGCTAATGAGAAGTTACTTGCCAAGATGCCATACTACATTAGGAAAGCAGAGCATTTGATACACTTGCATTACTGTACTTTTTTTTTTTTTTTTCATGAGTTTGAGCCAAATTTCTTGAAATGAAAGCAATTTCATAGAGAATGACAAAGAGGAACAGCAGCTGAGGGCTGTCAGTGCACAAATACCATTATGGTAGCTAGTTTTAGTTACACAGATTGTGGGAAAGGGCAGCTCTTCTGGAAAGATTTTTAAACTTTTGTGATGAGGGCAGTGTGACTGAACTACAATGAGATCTGCATTTTCTTCCTGATATTCTGATATCCAAATTAAATTGAACTGTCCTTGGTCGTGTTCTGTGCCTTAGTATTATAATAGTTTAACAACATTCCTAGCAAATTTACTTTGTTAACCCAAATAAACCCAAACCCCTGAGAACATTTTGGGCTTGGTGGTTTGCTGAATCTGTGTTTTTATCAGAATGTTTATTTTGGTGCTTTGCCCATCTGCTAGACTGCTCTTAATACTTTTTAACTTCGTTGCTCATTTGTTACTGCTCTGCACATAAATCAATGATGGCATCGTATCATTTTGACTGTGACTTTTTCTAAATATATCTGGTCTATACGGGATAAGTTCAAGCCCGTGGGTGGAATCATGAATTCTTAAGAGAACCACCCAGAGAGATGTTTCTCAAGAAATAATGAAGTTAGCACAGGGTCGTACAAAAGTGCTTCACTGAATAGTGCTATCTCACAGGCCATTTCTTGATTTTTGTCTCAAGAGAACAAATCTTTTGTACGGCATAGCACTTGCTTTTCACATGAATTCACTCCATTAATAAAAGCATAAAAGCAGAACACCAAAAATGTGCATCTGGGGTTCAAAGGATAGTAGGGTGGACTTCCATATGGAGAGGCTAAGGATATGTAGGGCAATTTTTCAGAAGGGGAAAAAACATATTGGAGATCTAGAGGTCCCACAGTGTCTACAATTGATTTCAGAATTGATTCTGCTTTGCCAGAGATGCTTGCTATCTCCATTTACGTTTTGCCATCTCTTCCAAAAAATAAAAAATAAAAAAAAAACTTTGGCAGGCTTTTGGTCTGTGACCTCTACCCATGACTCATTCCCAGCCTGAGTCTGCTAAACTGACAGCCTCTGCGTGTCAGCTATGCAGTGATATCTTGTGTTGGTGAGAAGATCATGTAGCATGGATAAGTTAGATGTAGCTGTGCTAGCTGCAGTGAAGAAAAAATGTAGGCTAGGCCATTAGTGCTGGCTCTGCCCTCTGTTTGTGGTCTTCCAAGCAGCGTTGTGTCAAGAAACATGGGAAAACTTGGAATTCTGTGTGCAGAAAATTGGCTTTTTTTCTTTTTCTTTTCTCTCCTTAGATGTTTATGGTTTGCAGGTTGAAATCAAATTGTTGTATTAAGCACAAAAGATATTTCCTAGCTCTAGAAATGTGAGTTTGGGATTGAGCTGTGACATGGGTATGTGGAGTCTTTTCCTCATAGAAATAAAGCTGAGGACAGTGCTTTTAGTGCAGTTCAGCAAGAAAAACCTCCCACTAAGACAGCTGCTGGGCTGGGGGGTAGGGAAAGATGCCTAAGACTGACACTTCTGTCATTTCTCTTGGCTCTTTTTTGTTGGTGGTGTTTTGTTTTGTTTTGCTTTGTTGTTTGTAAAGACTCTTCTGGCATTTGTGAGAGATTCGATGTGACTGTCAGATCCCAGATGCACCCGGAGTACAAAAGGCAGACTGCAAGGCCTCAGGCCCATCATTTTCCAAAGATTTGAGGCTAAAAATTCATCTGTCTTCTGACCCTGCAGAAAGTTTAAATTTTGATTTCTCCTCATGCTCTTCCTACCTCAGCTTTCAAACCCACAGCCTGAACTTGCATATTTTGGGCACCCATGGTTTTTGTACTGTAAAGGGGCTTTGCAGAAGACCTGTCCCCTGCTTTCCTCCTTTCTGTGATCTCCCTGGCAGCCTCATATAGCCATGGTGCCTAATGGTCTCACCTGCTGTGTTCTGCTGTGTAGGCCTGAGTAAGGCTGGGACTCAGTCTGACCTCTGGAAAGGTCTGGAGGACAAGCTAGATGGTCAGAAATGTCCCCGAGGTGCTCTGTGCACCAGCTGCCCCATAACTTCAGAGCAGCCCGCTCTGCTGCTCAAAGCAGCTCCTAACCTACCTGAGTTCTTATGCTGTAGCCAAATCCAGAAGGCGCAAAGCTGACTTAGTCTACATCTATCTCCCTTCAGCCTCCCTGAAAATCTCTGGGAAGATAAGTGGAGTACAGCCATCTGCCTGAGATAAAATTTCTTCCTCCTAACCTGATGTTCTTCTAAGCTTACTGTTCAATTATTCAAGATGAGGTGGGATACCCTAGATAAAACAAAATAATCATAATATAAAACATATGTAAATCAGGCTATAAGAACATACTGAGTGTGTTCACCTTTGCCATCAGCTCTCTAAAGAAAAGAGGAAAAGCTTTTTTTAAAAAAAGGAGTTGTGTCTGAGGTGAGCATAAAATGCTTTCTATTACGAGCTCCGTAATAGAGGCATCAGAGAAGGGTAGGGCCTGAATAATCTGCAGCTTGGGTAAGTGTATGTACCTTTCGGATGATGTTCTATTTTTAAATTAGAAAGGAAGCATTCTTCATTGAAAATGAAGCTGGAACGTTGCTTAACAATGAAGTGTGGGGCTGTTGAGGGATCTCCTTGGAAACTTGATAGTTGTCTTCACGGTACTGCCTGGTGAAGTGATCTTATGAATATACATTTTGCTACATCAGCATCACCAAAATCAAAATAACACAACTATGCTTTATTCCTAATTAGGAAAAATATTTTTGTGACATCTTGACTACATTTAGAACAAGGTATTTATAAATAGAGTTTGGATAAGTGTTGACTATATTTCTAGACATTGTTAAATGCTCACTGAAAATATACATACTCACAAAATAAAACATCTTTTTACATAGAAGAACTGTTTAAGATCTGTTTAAGAGCTCTGTAGATCCTTTTAAAGAAATTAGCTGGTTGGTTTTTTTTTTTGAATATGCAAATACTGTTTGCATTTCAGAGAGGGATTCTGCAATTTTCTCCATGAAAATCAATTTCCTCTCAGTACATACAAGTTATCTATGAATCCCCTTTATCTCTTTAGCTGCTACCTCAAGTATTATCGGGGCATATGCTAATCTTATTATGAATTCACCTTTCTTTTGGAAATGAAGGGAGGACCAGAGGTTAAATGACAGATCTCTTTTTGAAATCCAGTGGAATATCCAGTATTTAACAGCAATGGGAATCGTGAAAGGAGATATGTAGGTTCTAATTCAGACTTCAAAGGAATCAAAAAGGAAAAAAAACAAAAGCATAACAAGGCATTTGGCAGCGCTGCATTGAGTGAATTTTTCAAAGTACAATTAAGTAAATTGCAAAATAAGTTATTGAGAGGAGCAAGGCTTGACATACACTTTCACATTGGCTGACCTGAATGGTTTCCATAACGATGTAGATTTTATGGAGGTAATTTTGAAATGCTTTATTTCCCTTTAGGAAGAGCACAAGCAGTCTCAATTTTGAACTTAGGAAAAAAAAATAAAAAAATTGCATTATGGAGATTCAGCTGCAGGCTTAGAAGCCTACTGTTTGTTCTCACATGTGACATGATCACTGCAGTCATTCTTCTCTCCTCTTTCTCTGTTCAGCATTCAGATTGTCTCTTCAGTTTATGTTAAAAATTCAGTGCTTTTCTTCTGACATGCCTTCAAAATATTGTCAGCATTAGAGAAAATATTTGCAGAAAGTAGCATCTTTATACTAAGTAAACAAATAATGAATTGCAATTCTGTAAAATTAGAACATTCATAAAAAATACTGTCTTTATTAGCTACTGCAAGTGCTGTTCAGGGTATTACACAAAACATATTTAGGAGATAAGGAAAGATTATCCACTTGGCCTTATAAAGCACTGAGAGGACAGCATGTCATTGCTGTAAAATACTTGATAGGCAAAATATGATAAGCATTTTGTTCTTTAAATAGGCCACAAATTGAAATGAGTTTCTTGGTTTCATGGTGGCCCTTTTCTGATTTGCCCCATCCAAGACATTGCACAATCAGTAGGCTTTGCTGTGAAAGGTAGACAAGCAGGGGAAGGTATGGACAGACGGGGTCAGCATGCTGGCAGGGCTGCAGGCTCCCAGGTACAGCAGACGAGGCTTCCCTGTGTGTGTCAGTTCAGTGATGTTCCACCCTCAGTTGCATAAATAGCTATACACATCCATACCATTTCAAAAAGTAATTAGAAGTCATTAAATCTTGGAAGAATATCTTTGACTTTAGTTTACATGGCTAATTACTGTAATTTATAACAAACGTTAAATAAGCTAATCACACAATTAAATGCTGGTTCCTTTTACAATACTGGTATCCAGTGCTGTTTTGCTCTTGTTTTAATGGATGTGGCAGTGTAATCCTGCAGTGATACATCCAATCTGTTTTTTTCAGACAGCAGATTTTAACTCTGCAGTTAGACTGACATCAGCACAGCACAGCTCTGTGATACCTTCTTGGCCATCTGCCTCCATCTCCTTCAGAGCAAGTAATAAGCCAGAAACACATGAGAACTGGCAGTGATTAAAAAGACAGAACAACTGGAGAATAAGGTTTAATTGCTAGTGCTTCAGTTGTGCCAGGATAATACTATGAGCACTGACTCATCAAAATCAACTGATTTCTGACTACAGTGCTGTGTTTTTTGAGAATCAGGAGAAGAATATTTGAAAGGGTAGGCAAATGTGAAATTGCTCATAGCATTTAGGTACCATCCTGCCCTTCTATAGTGCTTTGATTTGCAGTCTGTAAGTATAATGGGACAGCATATTTCAGGCTACCACAGAAAACCTTTAGGATCTCTCTATTACACGATGCCCTGTGATTGTGCAGCCTGGAGCTGATGACTCAGGTGTAATGACTTCCAGTGTGAAATTGCTAATGAAGTGTTTTGCTGAATCACCTTCAACTCCATCCCCACTGAGTTTCCTACTGATGAAGTGTAATTAGTGCTGACTCACAGTAGCACATACAGCCTGTGAATTTCAGGCAGGATATAAGGTGAGAATGAAGCCTTTGCAAGTATGGGAATTTGGGAAGTGTGAGAGAAGACATTGTGTGAAGCTCAGGAATGGAGGTAAGCAAGGTGACAGAATTTCTGTTGCCTGATGTGACAATAAAATGAAGGGCCTATCTAAGAAAAATGCAACCTTTTTGCAGTGTTTTTAGAATAGGGTGGGAAATCCAGCTGTTTTGTCCAGGCATGAAAATCAAAAGTAGATCCTCCTACTCCAGAAGCAATCTGTGCATTGAAAATATATTTGCTAATTATCTTTGAAATACTCAGCTGGCCCACAAAATCATGGAAATGAGTGAAAAGTTTTAGGTCAGCCAAACATTTGTTTTAGATCAGCCAAACCTTCACACCTCTATCCACTTCTTCCTACAGTAAATTAAAATCTGACTTTTAGTTCTGGCCTTTGCTGAACGAAAGGAGTAAAAATCCTGTGAAAATAGAGAGGGATAAAAATGCATCTATTTCTCAGTTACATTTCCAAATCAGCAAAACTAGCCGGAGATTTTCAGCACTCATCTCCCAATCAGTGGTCCATCTGTCAAACTGAGGAGTAAAATAGATGCTTAAGAGGAAGCAGATGCTGGCAGCACAACTATTTCAGCATCTCCTTAGAGCAGAGGAAAGTGTTTTGTTTTTGTTTTTTTTAACGGACCGGGCTGCAGCTGCAGCACAGCCCTCACTGACCCAGCCATCCCCTAACCCGTGTCTGGTGCTTGGCAGCCAGCGTGGGAAGTAAGGAACTCATGGCAAGCATTAAGGACCGGATGGTGGAAAGCATCCAGGGACTCCAGTCCACGTTCTTTTATTTGTCCCTTTTGTACTGCTTGCCAGTTTGGGAGGCCGTCACACACGTCCCCAATTTATTGAAGGATGGAGACACTTAATTTGAGCCATTATGTGAAGAGAAATCCACGCTGTCTGGGGAAACAATATTTCCGTAGGCTTATGGTGTTGAAAAGGAGTGCCTGTTGGAGAACAACAGCTTAGCAGAGATGCTTGAACATGATGGCCAGAGTCACTCCTGCAGGACTGGCAGTAGTTCAGAAGGAATCACCCTACAGCAGCAATATCAGACCAAGCCTAATATCAGACCAAGTTGCATAAACTGAAAAGAATGCATTGCAAACACTTTTGTAGAGCTGTCTCTATAAAAGAGTACAAACAAACGCACACAATGCTGCAGAGGTTCCTATGCTGCTATGCACAAACTTGTGACCCAGAGCAGGAAAGGCAAGAAGCTGCTCTGACAAAAATTAAAACCTTGGATGGAAATATGGCCACTACTGTCTCAAGATTATTTTAAACCTGTGGCAAACATCTCTGTGGCACCAAAATCACAGTTTCCATGCTTGTGAATTACACTGATCTATTTATCAGAAGAGCAGTATAAAAACAAAGGGAAAATATTAGAAATTAATTCTGGTTTTCAGTCTTGCATGAAAGGTGGTAGCCCTTCTGTCTGAGCAGATCTTTAAGCCTGTGATGGAAGAGTATTTTTGTAAGTATAGCTTTAATAACTGTGCCTTGAGGGTTTAAAAGAATACTCTGTAAACAAGAAGTGGAGAAACAGTAGAATGGTGTCTGAAAAACATCCCTCAGCCACTCCAGAAAGTGACTGCTGAAGCAGTTAATAATGTTCCATTCAGGATGGAGGAAATGCACTTCCCATTCTCTTCATAGTTTTTAAGTTTCTTAGCTTTGTGCACCTGGACCATCTAGTGAAAATCTTTTATTGGATTTTCTTTGACCAAACCTCTTTGCTAAGAGCTGCAGTTATCATTCAAGCTATAATCCAGTCCTAGACAAAAACACTTACTGCTTGTCTCCTGAAACAACATTTCTGCAGGTTTCTGTGCCAGATAATGCAGGGCGATGAGTATCTAGCAGGCGTTGTATCCACAGCCTCCCTGTCCTCCAGCCATTCCAAGAAGCTCTTGGGGGGACATTGCCTCCTTCTGCTTGGGCTGCCAACGTGCCACAGTGGCTCTGAATCTAGCTCTGCTGCCTGCCCTGGGTGTCTGCTTGGAGCCAGTAGGAGCACAATGTGAGCTCTAATACTTGACCAGTAAGATGTGATTGCCTCTCCATTTCCCTCTCTCTCTCTGAATCATGACTGAAGTGTGGGGAGGAGAAATCCAGCACAGCCTCCACAGTCAGCTGCTTAAGGCTATGACTACACAGCACCTGAAAGTGCACTTGCCCAGAGTCTGTGGCATTTGTGTGACATTTTATATTTAAGAAGTAGCATATTTTTCACTGGTTAGAATAAAATGCAATGTTATTTATGTAACTGATCTTGAAAATAAGAGGATATAATATTTGATATTTGCGGTCCTCTGAAAATATCAAAATGCTATGTTTTCTCTAACAAAAAATTCTACCTAGTAATTCTAGCTAGAGCTTGACTAAGTCAAGTTCTTTAAGCAAGTTGCTCATGGATTTTGAAACAGAGGCTGAGTCTCCACTCATGGTCAGCAGAGACTGCAGCACCCCATCACTCTCTTCCAGCTGATTAGGCCCCGCAGTTATCTAGAAACACCTTGCACCTGCATTGGTTCTCTCTTCTTCTAATAATACCTATGCTGCACTCAGCACAGTCCCAGAGGCTTCCTAAAACCTCGTGTCCATTAACGTTCAAGCTGTCATAGAAAGCATGGGAATCAGGGGCCATGTTTCCTTGTCTGTTGTTGGTGGAGCAGATTGCTAACCAGCTGTGGTGGCCCCAGCCATCAGCTAGTGGTATCAGCCACACACTCCTGCTTCCATTCTCTTCCTGGGAATTTAATTAAACTCCTCCTAAATTAATATCTTGACATCTCACAGCACCTGTAAAGAATCTCACAAGTGACTATTGCCCTGCCAGTCTCTTGACTTATATAAGAGAAGATGTAAATTGAGGATTTTTTCTAGAGGAAGTGTAAGCCTTTATTTACCTTCTTTCTTTTCTACAAAGAAACAGGAAAATGTTTTGAGGACATCTCTGAGATATCCAAAATTCATAAATATCCAGTTTTTTTTCTCTACTGTTTTCTTCAGCAATGCCTTGGACTTTTGTTTTCATATAAGCCAATGTAAAAATTTGGGCAACTAGTCCCGGTACCTCTAAGAAGCTGAAATAAGGCCTGTGAAAACTCCATTTTATTTTTCTCAGCAGAGGAGAGGTTTGATTTAGAGGAGAATGAATGTCATTCAGTTATTCAGCAAATAATTGTGTGCCATACAATCAAAATTTGCTAGTCCTATTTTCTCAGCTGCTGCTAATGCAGCACTCAGCAGTATCCCATCACTCCCAGGCCAACATAAGGCCTGCAGAAGATTGACTTCAATGATAACACCTGTCCCTTAAACATCATTTTCACCTCCTGCTGGTGGGATTATTGTTTGGTTTTTGTCCTTAAGACGTATGAATTCTCCTAACTCTTTCTATCTCATTTTCTGAGAAGAGTATTTCCACCTGCGGAATGTACCTGTGTAGTGGGATTTTACACTGCCCTGGTGTCCTTCCTAAAGAAGATGACAATGGACCTCTGAAAGTCCAGCGATTTGGACATCAAGGTCCTTCCAGAAGACAATACCAGGTAGGAAACATTATAGCTTGGTATATCTTATAGCCTGATGGAAGAAAGAAACCATAGCAATAGGGATAATGGCTTGGAAGTTAATGTTCTGTGTCTTCCCCATGCAGAGCAAAGGGTGAATGGTTTTGCTGGTGCAGCTGATGAGGTGGTAGTTACAGACAGGGGGCCACATTCTGGTCTTGACTCTGCACATTTGAGGGCAAAAAGGAGGGTAGGATCCTTCCAAAGGATTATGAAGTTGGGCAGAATATTTGACGAGCTCTTCTGTCACTCACCTTTGCTGAGCCTAGATGGAGTGTTTGAAGGGTATCAATATCTGTTGTATGATTGTTAACTGAACACAAAACTACCTTTAGTTGTACCCATCCACTTCTGCAGCTCCTGTAAAACTACAGTGTGTAGTCATAGCATCTAATAGGTGGGAGGGTAGGGATCAGTCAGTGGCTGTGGCTGTAAGGAATGGTGATGGGCTGAGCTATTTTCCTGGGGCCAGTGGGTTCACTTGAGGGCTCAGAGTAAAGTTGAAGAGTCCTGTGCTGTAGCATAGTATCCTTGACCTGACCTGATGGATGCAGGGAGTTCTTGACATCACAATTTCCTGGACTTGACTTCATGGTTACCTGTAGCTGTGTCTGTGATTCAGGGAAGGGCTTGCCTATGTCCGGAGATATGCTGTGTGAACGTTTATGTTTTGTTCTACTTTCTCCGCAAGGGTGGGTAATTGTTGTATGGGTCACGTTGCCACCTAGTTGAAAGGACTGTGACACCAGTGTCGTGTTGTTGCAGTGCAAGGTGCAAAATGCTGCAAGGCTAACAGCATCTGAAATACTACGATAGCCTGAAACATGAAGAGATAGTAGGGGTGTTTCTCCATTAATCCATTTGAAGCAAACGTTAAGCTTTTCAGAGGTTGATATTCTTCCCCATTCATTTATTTTACAGCAAACTGTGGACCAACTTTGCTCTTGTAGACTTCTACTTTCTGGTTCAATATGTTTGTTTAAGTAAGTGCTCATTCATTCTGCTGAATCAGTTCTGGTTGCTAACTTCTTGTAACCATAACCTTCATGACAGTTACTCCTGTTATAAAGTCCAGACTTGAACTGTTGAGGAACCTTATTACGTTTTCCCCTACTCTCAAAGGAAGCTGAGGATGTAACGTGGGTACAAATAGTCTTCTCTACTTTCAGTATACTGCAATGCCTCCAGTGTCTTACAAAGCTACCAGGAACTGAGTTAAACCCCAGCACTGTGTTCAGAATATGCCTATGCAGAATTAGCTGTGTTATATTTTCTATCTTACCGTTCAAAAGATGCACTCACTGAGATCAGCAGTGGGCCACCCACAGTGAACACTGCACAAGTAGAAGTCAGTCCACCTTTTTTGTATGTACTTTGTCCCTGAAACAGAAAATACCAATCTTTGTTCAGAAGATATGAAATCTACCCATCTTCGTGACTGGTCCAGAAAGGAGATAAACAGAGGCTGCAGAGTCAGAAGCAGTTTGTGACATAGGGAGAAGAAGCACAAAAATATGAATGTTTTTAATGGAGGGAATTACATGAATAAATTGTTCAGTGAACTGCATCACTGATTCAATCTGCCCAGCTGTCATACGCTCTAAGGACAGTCTGTCAAGCACTACAGAAATGATACATATGTTCCCAGGCCTTGTTGTATGAGATGCATGAAGTCACTTGAGCAATAAAAGATGGGTACTGAGCTGTGCTATGTTTTCATTGGTGAAATTGAGGACCGTGCAGCCAGGCTTTCAACAGAGCTGGTTGAAAGTGTTATTTTTGCCCTAAGGACAATCCAAACACCAGATAGGTACCTTTCCAAACAAGGATGAAAAGCTGAAATACCCATTTTTCATTAAGTGAAGAATTACATAGCCTAGAAGAGGGAAAGATGGTACTTCTGAAGCACTTACAGACTATTGCAAAAAGACAGCAATAGTTTCTTCTTCTTGCCTATGCAAAATACAAGTAATTAGGAACCAATTTTAATTAGGCTAATACCTCAGGAGCCTCTTTTAAGGTAAGAAGAGGAAAGAATAAATAGAAAGATGTGGAGCCTTGTCCTGGTTTCAGTTAGGACAGAGTTAATCTTCTTCCTAGTAGCTGGTAGAATGCTATGTTTGGGCTTAGGATGAGAAGAGTGCTGATAACACCCCGATGTTTTAATTGTTGCAGAGCAGTGCTTACACCAAGCCAAGGACGTCTCAGCTTCTTGCTCTGTCCTGCCAATGGGCAGGCTGGGGGTGCAGCAAGAGCTGGGAGGGGACAGACCCAGGACAGCCGACCCAAACTGGCCAAAGGGGTATTCCATACCATCTGACATCATGCTAAACAAAATATAGGGGTGGCTAGCCAGGGGAGGGGGCCGGACTGCTTGGGGTTAGGCTGGGCATCGGTTAGCAGGTGGTGAGCAATTGCATTGTGCATCACTTGTTTGTACACAGTAGTAGTAGTAGTACTGTTATCATCGTTGTTGTTGTTGTTATTTTCCTGTCTTAATAAACTGTCTTTATCTCAACTCACAGGCTTTACTTTCCTGTTTCTCTCCCCCAACCCAGAGAGGGAGGGGGGAGGGTGAGCGAACGGCTGTGTGGTGTTTAGCTGCCGGCCGGGTTAAACCACTACAAGCCTCCATCACTGAAGGACTGTAAGAGCAGACGAAGCAAATGCCAGTCAGGAATGGTTGCAGTATGGCTGATCCCTGAAACAGGAGGAGAGACATCTCAAGAGAGGATTTAGGGCAGTCTTACCTCGTTTTTATTTTGGCCTTACTGAAACCTTTCACTCTTTACCACATCGCATTTTAAAGCTTGTAAGTGTCTGAGAGGGATGGGAGTTGTTGCTTTGTATACATGTAATTACCATAAAATTTACCGTATTACCATTAATTTACCAAATTTACCATATAAATTATGGTCATTTATTTAGATATAGATATAATTAAAGAAAAAGACATTCACTAATTGCCTGTGAAAATTATAATTATGTTCTCAGGAAATGCTGAGTTGCTGATCTTTGAGGGTGACAGGTCTTCATTAATGTGAAACACTGGCAAATTTCAATTTAATTTTCCATGGTAAGACTAGGCCAAGATTCACAAAAAGAAGTACTGTTATGAAGAACCTAACTTGAAACATTTATGTTCAAAGAATAAAATCTCTTAAATACTGTGCCACCCATATATTATAACTGAAAGTCAGGCACCTCAGATCTCCTTAACTAACGGAGGGAATCCATTCACCCTGTCACCTTAGTGGTGAAAATGTTAATCAGTGGTGCAGCTGGGAAAATGACTTCCTACAAGAACAAGATGATGCAATAGGGTTGCAAGCTCTTTTTCAGGGACTACACCTACTTTCTATCTTTAGTTTTTGCATACAGTGTCTCTCAAAGGGCATCATCCAAGATGCATTTTTGAATTCCTAGGCTAAGCCAATTTTCCAAGGATGACTTTGCTTTTCTCTGCTTCTGATAAACACATTTTTAAAACTAATATATTTTAGTGAATACACCTTAATGTTGCTAACATGTTCCTGTAGGGCCTAGTACCTTTCTGGTCAATGTAAGTGTTAGTGATATATATATGAGCTGTTTTAAAAGAGGAAGAAGTGAAACTGCACTGCTTTAGTACGGAATGGAGAAACAAGGAGATCTTTGCTCTCTTGCCTGAGGCAGGGCTTTGGAGCTGCTTTGCTTCTCTTTTGCAGCAAAGCATTGCCTCTCCATTGGACAAATATGATCTTGCAAGGTAACTTTGCAAAGCAGCAGGCTTATTGCTAAACCTTGTTTAAAGGAAGTTTTTTTCTGGTATTATAAGGTCATTTATGTCTCAGTCAAGAGAAGGACAAGTGTTTTCTGCTGAGATGGCTGGTCATGAAACTTGGCTGAAGGAGAAAAAAAAAATGCTGCTTTTCCTCATACTGGAAGGCTTTTGCTCCACCCAGTAACCTTGCATCTGTTTTGCTTCAGTGAAGTCTGACATTGAGACCAAGGAGCATTTAAGCCACTCACTACAAATCCCTCTTGAGCTTACTTTTCTAGAGCTGGGAGCTGGTGGTGCAGCATATATCATGGCCCAAGTGCTCCTGCACATAAAGACACTTAGTTATTTACTAAGTACTGTATTGCTTTTTCAGTAGTTTGAGGTTGGTAGACAGAGCTGGGGAAAGGAGAGTTCTGCATCCAGTGCAGGCTTTGCAACGTAGAAGCTTGAAGTTCATTCCCCAGTTCAGAAGTGTTGTCAGAGCCTTGCTGCCTTCCGTCGTTCTGGAATTGCTTTCCATAATTAAAACCAGATTTCTTGCTGGCATTGTGTGCAACAGATAGAACTAGACTGGATTTTGTCACTGAGTTTCCTTATTGTGTTGGGAAATCAATCCCATGTAACGCATCTGGTGTGTGACCAGTGTTGGCTAGCCTGTCCTTGCTCTGTGCTAGGAGCAGCAGTGGTGTGCCAAACCCCTCTGTCCTCTGGGGACTTGGGGCCCAACACACTTTTCTCTATTCTAAATAATTGCAAGGCAAGGTCCACACAGCAGTGTCAAAGGTGGGCTGGCTCACATGCAGACACGTTATTTTCCAGCACGTTTTTTGGTACTGATAGCGATTGATCTGGTTCCCAAGTACTAGTAGAGAAAAAAGGCAAAATGTCCCACTCCCCCAAATAGTAGCATAGCTGCAGGGACAGCACAGTGAGCTAAGTACCAGGCAAATGCAAGCCAGAAGACATCAAGTGCTGCTGTCTAGATGTATCTGTGCATGCATTGTATATGCTATAGTTCAGCAGTAAGCCTGGCCATCAGATTGAGCCAGACAGACTCACCCACAGCACAAAAGGATCCCACATGGAATTTGCCAAACCAACCTATTAAATTTGGCAGGATGCAGTTGGTTGTTTTAAGTTACAGTTCATACAGTTAATACTATCGATGGTATCTTATTTAGTGAAGATATCAGATTTCATCTTCAGGATAGTATCAGATGTTGTCCTGAGATACCATACTAGAGCCAGCTGTAGCAATAGCTGGTGGCACAGAACAAACCTTCCGTACCTTAGATCACAAATGCAGTTGTTTAAAGAAGTTAATGAACTTGGCAGATTGAGTTGACTCATTAAGAAACAGGTATATCAAAATACAATTTATTCTTAAAATGGCTAGTTTACATGTAACAGCATGGGTTACATAGGGAAAAAGTGCAATTAGTGAAAGAAGCTTATTTCACCTTAGTATATATCTTCTCATTGCATTGCAAGTAGCTTCAGACTCAGGATATTATACTGCTTAGCAATGGGAAAAAAATGTGACTTGTATTTTGATGTTAATGCTACTTCAGTACAGTTAAAAGGTGTGCTGCTATTCACACCTGCTGAGTATGTATTGGACGATTTCCCACACAAGTCTTGCATGAAACACAAACCATCTTTACAGTTTGACATCTCAGAAAGCTAAATTACAAGCATACAGATACAAAATATACAGTAGTTTAAAAAAAGCTTCAAAAATGAGGTACAATAAAACAGAGCAGTTCTCTATGTGCAAGCCTATATTCATTCTAGAAAACTAGCAGCAACCCTGCTCTTTTAAAGAAATAAGCTTTCACAAAGTGTAGCTAATTCACTGTCTTCAATATGAAGGACCTTGCCTATGTTACACGCTTTTGAGAAGTTATCTCTAACTGTGCAATAGGGAGCAGGATACTCAACCATCAGGTGCTGTGAGATCAGATCAGGCAACGAGTCACATCATCTGATGCTGCTACAGACTAGGAAGTTTGCAAATCACTTGGTCTGTTCTGTAAACTAACCCTGGTTTCAGCCTTGATTTTTGGCATGTACAGTGGCTTTTTTAAAAAGGCACATTTTTCTTGTAACATTAGAAGGTAAACCCCCTGCTTGATAGCTGAGTAGGATGATGAAGGTAGAAGTCAAGGTTAGATTTCATCTCAAATGCAGGATATTTATTATTCACAAGGCCAATGAGGACAGAGATGTCTTCCCAAAGCAGCAGTTGCTTCTTGCTTTGTGTCACTTTGTGTTCTCCTTTTTATCCTGTAGAACTCTCCCTGGTATTTAGAAGACCAGTTTTGAAAAGTCAACATCAAAGCACTGGTCATCTCAAAGTTATGCAGCACATCTTACCTCTTCCCCTTCTCCTACTTTTCTGTTGTCCTCTACAAGTTTCCTAACCTGTGTTGAAGCCACAAATCCCAGCCATGCATTCCTACCTGCCACTGCTACAAGCACACTGAAGGTCATAGCGAGCCTCTGTCCTGACAGCATCACCTCTTCTCTACTGCACTCCTAACATGTGCAAAATGGTTTGTAGTGTTCTGTTCATGTAACATCCCTGTGTACCCACACACTCATGCACATACACACAGTTGCTACAGCTTGCTAAGATACTGTCACCTTCCATACTTCCTCACAAGAGTCTCTTGCCTAGTGACTCAGGAGAGACAGCAGCAGAAAGCAAGCAGTATATACTTAAGCATGCTATTTCTAGAGTAGGTAGCATACACATGGGTTTCATCTTGTTTGCCTTTCTTTCCAAGGATAAGTTTTGGCTAAGAACTTCAGTAACATAATATGGTATAACAAATCCCACAAACAACTGAATTTGGATTTGTACAGACAGCCAACAAAGCCTGCCAAGTGGTTTTGTCATGTAGTATGTGAACCAGAAAGCTAACACTGTTCTGTTGCCAAATGGAAGAACGCTTCCTAGCTGGTGTCTATCACCAATATGGTGATGAATTTTCAATCCCACCCAAGCTCTGCCACTGGGGAAAGAGACCACTGGACAGCCTCGGGCTGCCAAGTTGATCAGGCTCTCTCTCTTGACCTCTCCTTTGAGTCTGAATATCTATACAGTCTTTCTTGGCAGATGGTATCTGAACTCCATCAGACTTCCATTCTGCGTGGAGAACCTTGTAATTCTGCCCCTCGTTATTGTCCCAATAGGTATGTTCTCCACTTTGGTAAGAAATGCAAAACTCAATCTTCTCTTGAGAGGAAATGGCAGGAGGCAAGTCAATGGTAAATGAGAAGGTATCGTTTTCAGAATCACCATAAACATTGTTCATGTATACACACTCAATGTCCGTGTAAGTCTTCCATGTATCAAAGGTAATTCGAACCTGAACCTTTTTTTCAAAGCTCACATTTTTTACTTTCACAGTGCCTGACAGCACCTTCTCTTGTAGGGTGCAGTTCTCCAGGCAGACCAAGTTCTTCTGCAGGCGGTTCCTGAAGTCCAGGTAGTCAGCTGAGGGCCGAGGGAAACCCAGAATCAAGTTTTTCTCCTCATGTAGCTTTAGGCCAGATGTTATGTTTTCAAGGCCCATGAGGTCGAACTGAAGGTCCCAGCCAGGGTGCTCCTGGAACTCAGAGAAGGTGTGTATCGCCGTCAGGGACAGTCCCTTTGAGTCGGCAAACACAACTCGCTTCTTGGCTCGGGCTGCCGAGTGGTTCCAGTCGGTCTTCTGTGCTTCAGAGTCACGTTTCACATGCAGGCATGGTCTGAGAGGTTTGAATCTGTTAACAAAGTTGTTTCTTTGACAGTCCTCAAGGGGGCTGAGAAAACTCTTCAGCGGTGGTGAATGGGCTAAGCAAATTCTCATGGCCACATCCACAGGCATGATGGAGCTTGGCAAGGGTCTCGGATCCAAGATCTGTATCATTCTGAAATAAGCAGAAAGTGCATTATTATTTGTTACATCAGGGAAATGCTTATGAATGCATATTTGTTTCATCTGCTGTCTTAATTATTCATGGCCTGCTCTTTGTGCAGCTTTAAATAATGCAGCCTAAATTAAAATTGACAGTTCAAGCTAAGGAAATAGAATGAGAATATTCAGTCATTTCTTGCTAGTTCTAAACTTTTTTGATTCAAATATAATCTCATTTGTTTCTTCCAAACCTCTAAAAAGTGAATTTTAGTGACAGGTAATTAACATATTTCCTTGAAAATACACAAAAGAACTTTCCAGTATAGAGGTACAAACAGATCCAGCTACAGTGAAAGTGCACATCCACATTAAATTTAGTTTCCCTTTTAGAGACTCTGAGTAAGGACTTAAAATTCCAGCAAGCTGGATCAGCTGCTTCATATCTGCGTGCAGAAAGCACTATATTAAGCAAGTTACCTATCCCATCAGAGCATTGACTGGGATGCAACGTATCATGATGCAGAACCATCACCCTACAGCTCAGAACAATCATAAATGCATTTCTTAGGCAATGTGGTTTTGGTTAATTCAGGTGCACAAAAATGCCAAAGCACCTTTAGAAATATTTTCTATAAGCTGCTAACCCTGGTTTAATTAAGAAAAATACTGTGCACTGTTAACATTGACTGCTGAGGAAATGGAGAAAAAAATATAGGAAGGGGAGAACTTTATCTACCTCTGTGTGCTTCAAGAACTGTCTTAAAAATGTCCTTTATAATCCCTAAAGTCTATGCCTAAACCCTACTGTAAGCATTCTATAAGAATATTATGGTTTTATTTGTAAAGATTTATTCCTAAACCTCTCTCCCAGAGGATGAAAAATCACAATTACTTTGCAAAAACATGGCCCATTCAAAGCCAGTTGGCATGAATATTTATGGAATTGGAGTTCAACTGCAGTACAGATAAAGTATTGATAAAGATCTCTCCTGATAAAGATGCAGTCCTTGCTGGAAATATGTTTTTTTGTTGAGTCATGGGAAGCAAAGGCATTTGCTTTGTCACATAAATGCCTTTCTCCTTCCCAGTGTTCTCACTGGGGTTCCAAGGCACTGCCAAAAAAAGCAGAATCTGCACTGACCTCTTAATTCCTTTCCTTGCTATTTTTTTTTTTTTTTTTTACTATTGCGGCAGTATTTACCATAATAGGTAGGGGAGTACCAGCTTCAAATTTATCGAGATTTGTTTTGCATTTAGGAGGAACTGGGCTATTTCCGCACCCCCCCCCCCCCCATAATTTTCACCACCAGCTCCTTGGGTAAATGCTCCTAAGGCTTTTCAGCATTTAAAAAAAAAAAAAAAAAAAAAAGCACGCCTAAAAAGCCAGGCTGCTAAAAGAGGCAAAGATGATCCCCCAGCTCGAGCTGACGGGGGCTCAGCAGCATTGACATGCAAAAGCAGCGGTGCCCGTGCAGCGCAAGTCCTCTAAACCCGGAGGAGCGCTGCGCGAGTTTTGAGGTTTCGTTCCCCGCAAGGACGAAGCTCGATGTTCCTTCCACCCCCCTCTTTGCTCGCTTCTTCCCGCGGGGCTGCAGGAACACACCGAGAGCACAAGCAGGCGCGGGGGAGCACGGACACACACACACAGCGTGTGCTGGGAGGGAGCGGGCGGCGCTTACCTGCTGCAGTGCATAGGGCAGCGCGGCCGCCGGCTGCTCTGGAGCCCGCTACGCCCCGCGCCGCCGCCTTTATGGGGCGCTGGGGCGGCCCGGGGGCGGCCCGCGGCGGGGCTGTGCGTGCCGGCGGGGGGGCGGCTGCCGCCGCTACACGTGGCCGCGCCGTGCGGGCGGGCAGCGCCCCGGAGAGCCGCCCCCGCCGGCGTCCTCTGGTAGTGGTGTGCCGTTCGTGCAGGCCGGGGTATTAACGTGCCGGCTGAAGCACCTCCTGCTAAATCTAGAGCCCCGAAGTCGTTTCCAAAACTACAGCGCTTGAAATAACTTGGATATTCTGCCCCCCCCCCCTACCCCCCCTCCCCAAAGGGCTCGGTGCCCTGCTGCATCGGCTATTTATGGCCGAGGGCACCGATTGTATTCGAGGTTCTAGTGTCATGCTGCAGTGTTTCCAACGGGCAGCTGAGCAGAGCCCTCCGCGCCCCAAATCTGCCAGCCTGACCCGGGCTGCCCCGAGGCTGCCTGGCCCTGTCCTCATCCTCCAGAAAGGAGAGGCAGGAGACAGGGCTTCCATGGAGCAGCTGCGACTGGGAGGCAGGCAGCAGTTTTAGATTAGGCTTGCTGAAACGCTGGCCTTTTCCACCAGGCTTTTTCCTTTTTGCTGTGTGGGCAAAGTGGGTATTGTTTCATCAATGTGGAGCTTCTTTCCATCGCCATCAAACGATATGTTGCCAGGGCCTGAAATCTGTCATCCTGGGCTATAACTGCCCTCGTCCTCAGTGGAAAAAGTACTGTAGGACATTTCATTTGAATGGTGCTGCTGGCTGTTCACCTCCCACACACGGTGGTCTGCGCAGTCTGAAGGTGCTAGAGGCTCTGCTGTACGTCCCACGATGTAGTTATTATCTATTTCTGGAGCAAATGGACAAAAAAATGGCAGAAGCCAGCCTCCTCAGCGCTGCCCATAGCAGAGCCACCACTGCTCGCCCCATGCATTCCTAGAAGGCCCCACACAGCACCCAGCAGGCCGACAAGCCCCTGGACGTGCAGACAGCCCATCAGCAGCGGCACGTTGCCTTCTGCACGTTTCCTCCTAGAGGCTTCCTCTTCTCAGAGGAGGCTGGCCTTCGAGTCACTGTTCTCCAGAGACTGCCCCGGACGCTGACTGGTTCAGCGAGTCTTCTGTGGCTTTACTGTTTCCCTATCACCTTCCTGCTGGCCTGCTCTTTCCCCAGGTCAACTGATGACGTGCAGTCGCACAGTACAATGTGATACTGAGTCTGTGAGCTGTAATTTTTAGAGCTCGTAGTTTTTACTGGTAGGCGAGACCATGCACAAATGAATAGCAGGAAGTACTATGTCCTATGTGAAGCAACGGGGGCTTACAGTGATGCACAGATGATTCAGGGTTTTTCTGGCTCATCCAGTTTTTGTTTTTCTTTTTTTTTTTTTTAATTTTATTTTCTTGGTTTGTGAATGAAGGGCTTTGCTGCTCTGCTAAGAGTTTATTAGGAGGCTGTGTAAGCACAGGCCAAGGCATGGTGGGAGGTGACAATGACACCTCCATTTTGGATTCAAGCTGCACAGAAGCAGTCTAAAAGACATCCTTGAAAGTACTGGAGGGGGAAGACTTCTGTTGACTGAAGTGTGGCACACAGGCCCATACGCTGTCTCTGTATGTATAATGAGAGCATTCATAGGACAGTAGGACTTCAGTTTCTTTGCTTGGACCCTTGGTGACTGAAATTCCTGCCTTTCATGCCAGTACGTGACACTAAGCATCACACAGATGAAGCCTGAAGCATTAACTGGCAATGCAGACAAGGGTTTGGAAAGGTCCTGCCAGCTATTCAGGATGACCTTCCCTGGTCCTCTGCTTCTCCAGCCACACTCCTTCCTCTCCACCTTCTATATCTTGTAGTGACTGTCAGCTCTCTCTCAAAGGCAGATGATACTTTCTCATCATTTGCTTACAGAAAGTGCTAGAAAACTGAGTTCTTCAAGCCCTGCTCGTTGCAAGGTATTTTTTCCTTTGAGCTACAAATAATTTCAGCCTCTAGCAACAGTAAGCAAGGCCCAGGATCCCAAAGGGGCACATGTCTGGTGCTTACCAAACATGCTGTACTCACCCATTTTAAAACATGGGTGAGCAACTCTGGAGAAATTTCATGGGCCTGTGCTACTGAAGTCTTTGTCCTTGGTACTCCCACTGTAGTGCTGCTGAGCCCCACGGCTGCCATACCTGCAGCGCACCCAACAGCTGGGATACGTGTTCTCCATGTGCAGCCATTAAATGAGACTTAGACAATACTTTTATTCCACACTGATCCATGCTTGACACCTGCACACAAGGAGGTGCCCTGAGGCTTTGCTGCACTCATTTCTACTACTCTGGAGTAGCTGGCTGCATTGTTTGCTGCCATAAAACAGTTTGTTCCTGTTGGGCTGAAACATCTCTTTTGTCTTGCTCAGAAAATATTATGGAAGATTATTTAAGGTTATATGCTTTAAAAAAAAAAAAAAAAAAAAAAAAAAAACAGTAGTGAGATACAGAGCTTTTCATGGACAGATCATTGCTCAAGTTAGTAAATACGGGCTGAAACCAAAAGCTCAGTGGCTGCTTGGTAACCCGAGTCCCGTTCATGGCCACAGCGCGGTGCCCCAGTTTCCGGTTGCCAAGACAAGCAGAGAGGGTTGTGCAGAGCCAGGGCTGCTCTTTCCTCACCCGAGGAGAGATATGTCTGCAGTGAGGCAAACTGATGGGGTTAGCTGAGGTAGCAGAACAGTTTGCACTGTCAGTGATGGTCCTCTATCTGCGCTTTTTATAGAGGACTCGGGTTTCCAGTTATTTTGGTTCAGTGGCTCTCCTGTCATCAGTGGCTTAAAAATGTAGATTTGACTGTCTGTCTTGCCTTTCAAATAGGGCTGCTAAAACAAGAGCACCAGAGAGGGGGAAAAATAATCTTTGTCTTACTGTGCATTGAACAGAACTTCATGTCTTATCAACTCTCCTGACATTTGTAGGTGCACATGGAAGCAAAGGGAGAAATATAGTGCCGGGAGAGGCAAGGGTGATTATAGCCAGCCCCATCAGGAGGGGCTGCACCTCAGCTGGCTGAGTGACAAGGAAAACAAAATTGACCACATATACTAGTTCTTTCCCTTTTTCTGAAAGTGCTGCATTTGAAATGTAAAAACCTAATTGCAACGAATTAACTGTAGTAAATTGTCTCTATAGTTTCAGAAGACTTTCAATGTTCCTTCTTACAAATAGTTTCCAGTCTACATTATGCCTAAGCAAGGTAGCGCACAGGCTGGCTCTTCAGTGAGTTTCTTCCTTCACAGATTGCTCTATGACGAGCCCACAAGTGGGTTCAAGCTGTTCTACTCAAGGAGCAATCTACAGTATTAGCTTCTCTGTGAGTGCTTGTACATGTGGACAGCCCTGCAGGTCTCGCTGTTCTTCACCTGGCTGAACCAGCCAACTTTTTTCAATCAGCAGCTTTCAGAGCAGATAATAAGTGACTGTGGGTTTGTCGGCTGTCAGACAGCCAAGGGTGTGCTTGGTCATTTGTTTGTTGGTTCTGGTCATTTTATGGCTGAGGAGAATAAAAGCGCTGCTTTTCTCAATCTGTGTCCCAAAGCTGAGTAATTAAACAAGTTTCCGTTGTTTTACTCTTTGGCTTTATTACTTCTAGGTTGCTGTTGCTGTGCTTCTCTGTTGTCCTCCCCCACAGCTTCAGGAGGGGAAAAAATGAGATATGTTACGAGTATGGGAAGAGTTGAATGGCCTGTGGCATTTAATTGAAGCATTTTTAAGCAAAGATAAGCAACTATTTCCTGACAGCAAAGTTAACTCACAACCACACTTATAGAATAAGGCCCAGAGAGAAAAAAAAAATGTATATATAAATCTCCGTTTCACTTGCATAGTAATGTATCCATTGGAAAATTGCTGCTGTTTGCAGGGTGGGGGAGTAATGCTAGCTCAGTGCAATAATAGTATACAATTTAACAGGGAAGTTTTTGATTTCATTTTGAATTTGAGACTAAAGTCAATTACTAGTCCAAGGCAAAATACTGCGGTTGCTAGAAAACAGGAAATATCCATCTTTTTTTGGCTAGCACATATTTGGTTCCCACAGCATCACTCAACACATGTTAATGAAGCAGGGCTTTAATAAAAGTATATCTGATAGTACAGCTATGGCCCATCAGCTCAGCTGACAGTGCTGTCACGTAAGGCTTAACGCCAGCCATTTCTTTTCTTGGATTGAGCTCTTATGTTCAATATTACCTCTATGCTGCTAAGACTAATCTTTTTAAGTGTGTAGTATTTATAAGGTTGGGCAGCAGGTTTCTATGACCATCATTATGACACAAATAATTATTCAGGTATGCATGACAGCTATGGAAGTCCAAACTGAGTTGAACCTGTAGACCTTTAAAAACATAAAATTAGTGATTTCTTGGATGAAATACAGTCAACAGAAACCTTATTTAGTATTAACAAAAACTTATTTTCTTTACTTGCTTCTCAGAGCACTTCAGTGTACTTTGTTTATTCCTTATGGCTACAAATGTGGACCAAGAAAACTCTCCTCAGAAACTCCATTATCATTTCAGGGATTTCTTTAGCACTGGCACAGTCTGTATGAAGAATAATAAGTTTTTCATCTTCTTAGGATTTTTATTACTCAATTCCTTATAGCTCAAATCACAGAAAGACTAGAAAAAAATATTCCTTTGACCAAAAAGCAGTATCCTGATGATACTGCTAGACTTTGGAAGAATTCAAAAGCATCTGTTGTCGATATCAGTTAGGATGAAATTGCTGCAGTTTTTTTAATATTTTAATATACTGATTTTGGAATAAGCTTTTAGTTTGAAAAAAAAAAAAAAAAAAAAGTAAAAAAAAATGAACATAAACTGTTGGGGATGGGAAAGTTTCCAAAACTGTTTTATTTTTCCAGATATTTCATTATTAGACATTTGAAAACTCAGACTTTGACAGGACAATAAATCAGTTTCTTAATCATTTGCAACTTGTTTGTAGAAACCAGGCTGCCTTGCAGACTTGCCTGGCAGAACATATCCAACCCCTAGAAAAAGGGTCAAGTTGCCTGCAGCTGAACTCACTGAGAAATTATGCAAAGATGGATGAATTTTACATTTTCCTACAGCAACTATATGAATAATCATTCTCACTGGGGTATGATGTAGGCCTAAATCTTCAAGCATTTGCAGGGGCTCTGGGATTGGTTCTTTTTAGGTCAATAGCAACAGTTCTTGCCAGTATAGGGTCTCAGAACCTTGGAAAGTTGTATTTAAATTCCTAGAAACTGGAGGCTTTGAACTGAACTGGAAGCTAGACATTGATTTAGAATGTTTAATCTGTTTAAGACTGATTAATGACAGATTAGTCGATGGTAGATGTGCCATTTATTTGGAAATTTGTAGTTCAAGGTAACTGCATTGTTTTCTGAAACAACTGACATAGAAAAGCAAGACAATATATTGTAGGCTGCTTAATTAAGTTTTGTGTAACGTGATTGTATGAAATTCAACATATTTCAAGGAAGATTCCCTTAAAAAGCTTTTATACAAAATGCTATGTTGAAAGTATAATTGCTTTGGTATGTATATAGCAAGAGATTAAATAAAGGCAATACCATGTTACTTATAAATTGCTGGTACTTAGAGTAAAAAGGGAAAGGAAAATTGAAAGAAGGAAGAACATGACTGTACATATTTATTCTTGGAATAATCTAAACTTCCAGTGAAGGATTGACAAGATTACAGAAAATAAAATGCATATATTTTATGGATGTTCATAAATAAATTAAAAAAAAAAAAATCTGCCTTATGAATACAGACCAGCTTTTGAGAATGTAAAGTCTGTCCTTGATGTTTAAAAGAAATGCAGTATTTCAGTATTTTTGGAAACAACTTTTCTTTTCTTTTTATTTGTAACCACACATGCAAAAAGGTTGAACCTTGAGATTCTGTGGCCAAACATTTCATAAATATAAATCATTTTTCTGAGTATAAGTAATCAGTGTTTATTCTTTTCCTACTGGGCCAAGTGGATGAAATACCTCTGTTGATCTTTAGTCTTTTCAAAAATAACAGTAAGTGAAGTTCTGCTTTGTATAATTTAGTGGTTTTTTTTTTTGATTCTGTGTGACCAAACAAATGTTGACCTCTGTCAGTTATGTGGGACAAATTTTATTCTTTGCAGTCTTTCAAGCACAAAAGGTGATCTCTTTTACCCAGGTATGAAAAATTCCTTGCAGCCCTGCATGAACCATATGTTTTTTCGATATGATTACCATTCTCATAAGCCTTATGTTGCACGCTCATGAAAACCTTCATCCTGAATAAGCATTGCTGTATCTGATGGCAGCCCAGCTGACATCTGCAACATGTTCATGAAGAGTGTTTAGAAAACTTTGAATAATGCTCCTTTTTTATTCAGCCACCAGAGAGACACGATCCATTTCTGTATTTTAGGTTCTCTCACAAGGTACTTTTTGTCTGGTGTATCACAAGGAAGGAACAGTGCTTGAAAATTAATACAGTGACATTCTGTGTTGAGTTTTTCTTGGATTTGCTCTATTGGGGGAAAAAGCTCCCCTATAGCATAGGTCTAAGGGATAAATGAACCCTTTCTCTCAGTTTTAGTGAGAGATCTAATCACTCCAGCCTTAAAATAGGAGTTTCCTAGGATCTGACCTAGTTATTCTATCATTTTTTTAGGATGTATAACATACATATGTGTGTGTATTTATATATACATATTTCCTCAGTTTCACAAGGGTCAGATTTCATGCAGAGATTAATTTCATTTTTAGATTTGATGGAAAGAATGAAGCCTCTCAAATCCAAGGGCTGTAACAGCATCAGTCTTGTTTCATCCTGCAACAGGAGGGGAAGTAGTCAGGACCTCTGAGTGTAGAAAGATCTGCGGCCTAAATAACATATTTGCAATAAATTGGTTTCCTTGGGTTATTCTTGGATGCTGCTTCTCGGAACACAGAGAGCTTACTGTCAAAATGTGCTTGCTCCACATATGCAATAATGCTTACAGAAAGTTTTGCAATCTTTAATATGTCTTTAATCAGTGAGAAAGATCTTGCATATTTCTCTAGAGATTCCTTCCAGCCCTGGTTATCCTATGACTGTAATTCTCCAGAGGTCATCTGTTCCGCTCTCCTCCTCAAAACAGGACTAGCTTCAAAGTGAGATCTGGCTGCTCAGGTTGCTTGTCTAGCTGAGCTTAAGTTGCTCGTCCAGCTGTCCTGCAAGTACAGAGTCCACAGCTTTTCTAGACAACCTCTGCAAGTGCTTAACCACTCTTGTAATATATTTACATTTATAACTGGAATTCCTTTGCTGCAACACCTGACTGTTGCCTCTTTTCCTTTCGCTGCATACCTTGGGGAAAGGTCTGGCTCCATCTTCTTTACCATCCCTCTTTCAGTAGTGGAAGGCTGCACTCTGATCTGCTGTTACTCAGCCTTTTCTTCTGCAAGCTAAGGAAACTTGGCTCCCTCAGCCTCCCCTGGTGCAGCATGTTCCAGTCCCCTAACCCTCTCGGTGACCCTCCACTGGTTTCACCCCCATGAGGGACTAATTTACCGAGGCACTCAAAACTAGACACAGTACTCCAGATGCAACCTCAGAGATGCCCAATGGAGGGGAATAATCATTTCTCTTAGCCTTCACTTCAGGATTTCAAACAAGATTCGTGGTGTTCTCTCAGGAGAACACAAGCAGAACTTTTTTGTTTGCTGTGGCAAAGACTCTGTACAGGTTGGTACACAGATATTTGTGCAATTTCTCTAGTGCTCTTCAGTTTGTTTAGAAAATAGCAGTTATCTGTTTGTATTTTGGCATATAATAAGTTACATTTTATTTGTGGTTTGGGGGACTTTTTTGGTAATCATTCTCTCATATATGATTTCAGTCTTTTATGGAAAGAATGGAAGATGGAATGGAAACAGACTTGTAATTGTTCTCTCAGGCCTTTAACGTAGACCTTTTTCTAAAATTCTCCCAGACTGTTGATTTAACATCTGCCACCATTTCCAAATGACACCTTTTCACACATATCTACAAAACTTTTGTCCAGTCCTTCCAAATGCTGATATACAAGCCATTTACTTTGCTTGCTGCAGCAGTCATGGACAGGCCAATGCCAAACTTCTTTGGAGGTTTTTGCTCTGACACGACATTTTAAGATCCTCTTCATCTATATCTCCTTGCTGCTTCCATCTTCATATCCCTTCTCCTAATTCACTTTGGTTTTGTGCCCTCTCATACTTTCAATTTACATTTCACCTTCTCCTCCCTTCTGGCTCCAAGTCTTTATTGAACTGGTTCACCACATTTCCACTTCTTTTCCCATAAACTTTTACCCGAAGCCTGTTAGCTTAGCAAAAGCCACTAAGATTTTCATTACTACTTTAACTCACCTCATTTAAGCATTCTGGCAACCTTTGAGTTTTTCTATCTGAAGCCCTTTCTGAACCACACTGCTCCTATACCACACCAACAAAAATTTGCTTCAGACCACTTAAGGTTGCTCAAATGCTAATCTAACCCACACACCTCCTTCCTAGTTATTTCTTTTAGCTGCTCTGTGTTAGCCAGGCAACTGGATGGATTTTGCTCATTAAGCAAAATGCCATGCATTAAGTTCATCCAGCTTGCACTCTACTGCAAAAGCAGAGAGATCACCTCAGTGATGCTGACATACATTTGCTAGTTCTATTTAAGGGTATAAGGAGATATTTGGGCACTTTACTCTGAAGGAGAAAGCACTGGGTATTTGAAGGTGAAAATGAATTCTGTTTTCACCACAGGCTAGTAAACAGGAAAAGAAAAAAAAAACTCAACCCGAGGTAGTTAGAAATTTTTCTTTGTTACAAAATCAGACAGTTCAGATGAAGAAGTATTCATCAGACTGCTTCTACCAGGGAATCCTTCCCTGAGAGTGAGGGAGGACACAGAATAATACTTGGTATGGGCATGGCATGGCACTCCTGTCATTCTCCTGGGTTATAGAAAACCCATCCTAAAGTTTCTGATCCTTTTTACATATTCCTACATAGATGTATTTCTCTGCAGTATAGTTGTGTATGCAAAGTGGCATAGCTCTGACAGAGAGGCTGAGAGAGACCAATTCCAGAAGAGGCATTTTGCATTCTATGGGTAGAGAAAGAACAGGCTACCCCTCAGCCAGCAAGTGTCTAGCCACATAAATTGGCTGCTATGGGAGAGGAAGTTGTGAATCTGTCCTTTGGGAGCAAGGAGTGGAGGGAAGTAAAATATTAAAAAATAAAGCTCAATAAATCTGTTTCCATCCACTCCAGAAACTTTTTTAAACTCTGTCCCTCAAGGGAAAGGGAAAGTCGCTCCATTTGTATCTTCTTTCTCATGGTAGTCATAAAGACAGTGAGCATGAGAGAAAATAAATTATAGCTCTCTATAAGAAGGGTAGCATTGATGTATCCATTTTATTACTACCAGCGTGGACTACACATTTGGTTTCTCCATAGCCATATTCGTAATTCATACTGTCTGTATTTGACTATCCCATGAAGAAGGTGTTTAAGGAGAAACTTCTCTGCTAGTCATAACGCAGCAATGGTGAAAGCAGGATGGGGTGTTGGTCAATGGAATGTCTTTGTTTTAGAAAAGACACGTTATCAGGGCTGTTAGCTCCAAAATCAGGTTATGAATGCCCTGCAGATATACCAGAAAGTAGAATAGTATGCCTGGCCCTTTTTATGCAACACATCATAGGTACAGATAGAGGAAGAGAAGTGATGATTCATTATCTGTTCATCCAGAAACCAAGATGCTGATTCATATGCTACATCCAAAAATTTCTCAAGTCTAAACATATTATTGACTATTGAAAAATCTCTTTTAAAAAGTGTTGTGCACAGGGGTGTGCCTGTGCCTTCTGTGATCTCGTTCTAAATCAAAAGGTCTACATCATCTTTAGACTTATTGGTACATAGTGTCTTTTCTAGTCTGCCTTACTTCTAGTTTCCTTTGTTACATGTTTTACAGGCAATATAGATTAGTTTTGCACCTTTTTCTTTTCAAATGGCATGTACAACTTTAAAAATACATAATATAGTCTATAGCATATTATAGTTTTGTAAACCACATTCCAGACTCTTGCTTGTGCCACTTATTATATTACTATTGTTGATGTTGTAATTATTATGGCCATATACAAAACTGAAGACAGACCAATTCCTTTTGTAGATAAATATATTTTTCTGTCTAACGCGGGGAACCTCCTGAACTCAAACATTTTCATTAGTTCGTTTCACAGAACAACCTTCTTCCTACCATTTTTATCAAAATATGGTATTAATCTCTACAGCATTTAAAAGGTATAAAGCTATTAGAGTTGGATACAATGCTGAATAAAAACAGCTAAGCCTAATAAAATTACAAATTTTCTAAAAAACGTGAGACATACGCCAGTGTAAGCACATCAAACCACAGTGAAGTGATGATTAACTTGTTACTTATTAATATTGAAAGTCTCTGCCAGGATTCTCTGACATTTCTATGATAGGTTCTCAGCTAAGTCAACAGAAATGCTCCTATTGCTTTCTTGGGTCCTCAGTGTCCTCAGCTCTTAGGATCATTTCCTTTCTTTATCCATCTGAATTTGAAAGACAGAGTAATTATAATAATTCTTAACATCTTTTTCACTGAACAACCAACATTACCATAGTTAGTGTGTAACCCTTACAACACAAGTATTACGAAGGGTGAAAAATTCCCCTGCGAACTCCTACTACTGTTTTGTGTTTTATTTGTTGTTTTTTTGTTTGTTTGTTTGTTTTTGTTTGTTTTTTTTGTTTGTTTTTGTTTTTGAATGAAGCAAGAAGATACTTAGAAATCCATTCAGTGGGAAGTACTCTGAATTTTGAGACAAATCTTCTCTCACTGTGCATCATCCCCAAAGCCCTAGTAGTTTGCACAAATTTAATGAAGCACGAGGTTCCTTTGAATACATGGGTTTCTGTTCCCCAGTGCATTACAGTTCTGTGCCAGTGTAACTCAATTGACTTGAATTGTGATAAACAACACCAGTCTGTTGCAATGCTGAAAAGAAACACCTTTTTTTTTTTTTTAAAAAAAAAAAAAAAGCCTACGAAAGTTTGAAGAACTGTCACCTAGTATTTATTTCATCTTGTCTGTATTGTTTGTGGAAGAAAAAGTGGTTCCTTAGACTAACTTAGCATCCACATTGCCTATGGATCAATGTTGGTAATAAGTTTCACAGCTGAATTACAATGTTTTCATGCCTTATCAAAAGCACCATGGCAGTCACAGTTCTGAAACATGGAACTATAGGAAGGTTTTCTAAAAGGAAGAAGGAAAAGAGACTTACAGATACACTACTGCATACACACCAACAATGTACAGCCAAAATACTGTAGAATTTTTTGAGCCACTGCTATGTTGAACAATATTTTAACTGTTGAGTCAGCATACCTTTAGCATGGTGAGACTACCGAAACGTATTGTAACTCCATTGCTGATACATAGCGTCATACCTAAAACTCGTTTTCTTCCTTTTTAAGTTTTATGAGCAGATGAGCTCAATTACGCGTTGAAACTTCATTCTTGCAGGTAATTGACTACTCATCCACTTTAAATTTGTCTTTGGTAGCCTGGCTATGATGGCAGGTGATAGAATGAATGATGCCGAAATTGTATGTAAGGATTTAGAGTGGGTAAGAGAGATGTAAGTGTACATTCTGAGAAAATTCTTACTTTGCTTTGCTTTTTAATCTGAAAACTGGGGCACTTTTGAATAGCAATGTCTGGAATTATCTATTAATTGGTTCTAACTTGGAGTAGAGGCAGAGAGCCGGAGGAAATGGTGATGAAAAAAGGCATCCCAGAGTGAGAGATACATTGAGTCTGCATTCTGTCTCTGAGCAGTGTCCCAGAATGGCTGCTGATGTGGCACCTCACTATGATGTCCTCCACTTTCCTCAGAAGGGAACTGGAAGAGAGCACCGCCAGTTCACATTGGTCATTTTCTCCCATCACAAATTTCGTAATTTGAATGTAACGTGCCAAAAAAGAACTACACAAAAATCTTTTTTATTTAGATACATTGTCTAAATATGGAGGAAAAATTTACATCTTCAGAAGCTGCTTTCACTACAGCTCAGTGTTTTGTTGACTCACTTGGTTTTACCCAAACATCACTACTCTGGCGTAAATTCCCTCTTGAGTTGTTTTTAAAAAATGTAATTGTCCTTGAGCAATGCTAAGCACAAGGATTCAGAGGTGATATTAGCTACTCCCCTTCCTGCCCTCCATTGGCTTCACCTTGTGCCTGAAACGATGTAACACAAATGTTGGGAAAAGGTGAGAGTTAAAATGGTGCATGATATTTTAAGAGGAACATTTTCCTGCCATCCCATTCCTTCTCTGGCTGCTCTTTTTTTGTCCCTGCACTTAGAGGAGCTCTGCCAGTCTCCCAGCACATCTAGCTGCTGTGTGTGCCAGCACAACAAACACTCCTCAGTGGAGGAGCAACTCAGTACAACAGTTGTTGTACTGACCTGCTGATGTGAGGGAAAGGGTTTAGATTCATCCTTACTTCTTGTCACCTGTAGCTAACAGAGGAGATCCAAGAACTGATCAGTGATTCTTCCTAAATTATTTTAGGTCACGTCGAAGAGGTTTGCTACACCACAGCAGGAGTTCAGATGAACTTCTCTGCCCTGAAAAAAACTTAAAGCGGTTATGTTCTCAGTTGCAGATGAGAAGCAGCTTAAAAAGTTATCAGCCTGCCAGCTTCTAAGCAGTGCCCGACTGTAACTGTGCTATTAGACTCACTGTATGCTAACATGTCACATGCAAAAACAAGGTTTGCATGTCAATGGGTCTGCTGTGAACAAGCTCTAATTCAGCAGCTCAAATGCACAATTGTGAACACAGCTTTTAAAGTGAAGGGTCTAAATCAAATTCAGAAACAATTTTAAAATGGGAGGGCATTATTTTCTTATAGATAAATGAGTGAAATTTGGTAAAACACAAATAATGAAGGAAAAGAACATACAAATAATGCCAGGTATGAGTCCCTGCAGGTCACTGTAGTCATGCTTTGAGTTCATTGTGAATTTAGCCTACAGTGTCAATACCAATTTCAAGTCTGTTTAAACTGCGGGGCCCCCCACACAGCACAACCTGCCTAATCTAAGCTGCAAAATAAAAAACAGTTCCCCTATTTCTCTTTTTAATTTGTAATCACTTGGCAGTTTAAATAGGTGGTGGAAAAATTCCAATAGATGATGGAAAAATTTCTAGTTAACAAACTGTTTGGAGATCCCTGAATTGAAAGGCAAGATGTGAAATGAACACCAGTTAAGATACCAGTTAAGAAATTTTAGAAGGTCTTTCCCTTCTCTGTGATCAAGCCCACATAGGTTTTGTTTTGTTTTGTCTTCTTACAAACATAGTTTTTCCTACAAGAGAATCAATGCAAATTTTCTTATTAAGCAGCCACAAAGTGCAGATAATTGTCACATACCTGTGAAAACATTCCCCCCCTTCCCTCCCACCTCTTGAAATATTTTTTTGTTGTTGTTGGTTGGTTGGTTGTTTTTTTTTTTTTAAATATTCATTGTTTTTTGTTTTTCAAGGCAGGGTGAATGAAGTTAACATTTATACTAATGATTTCAACCATTAACTTCAGTGTTCCAGTGCTTAGCAAAACATCAACATACAAAATAATCTGCACACAGTATTACAAAATATTTTCTTAACCATATTTCTAGGGCAGATGTTTTTGTTATAAATGAAGTCTCAACTCAATCTGAATTTAGTTATAAAAGGAATATTTATAAAAGGTATAAAAGGCCTGGGTCAAAAGGCACATGCAGGTCACCAGGGGGCGTAACAGCAAAAGCCTTCGATGGCTGTAGCAGCGGAGGGGCCGATGGCACAGCAGTCGGATCAGTAGAGGAGCCCGCAGCTCCCTCACTGTCTGGCAAACCACACGTTTCTGACCGTGGTCGTTTTTAGTTGCAGAGTCCCGCACCTTGACCTCAATTTGGTCCCATATTTCAGGATCATAAACTGTCTGATTGTTAATAAGGAGAATAAGCTGTAAGGTTACCAGGACAGTCTTTATTCCTAAGGACGTATGATTCCCCATAATGCGCAACTGCTTACCAGCAAGGGGCAGTTGTGTGTACGGCTCCGCTCCTCTCAGCTTGAGATTCTTCCCAGCTCCAGTGCGCCTATTTCCAGCAACTTTATGAGCTTCTTTGAGCTGTTTGCTCAGTATGGCTGAACCTATCTTCATGAGGCATGAACCTATCTTCATGTCTTCATGTGCCTGTTCCCGTCCTGGTCTCCATCGTGCTTGCCTGTTCCTTTTCATTCCTTCTTTCTGCTTCTTTATTGATGACATAACTTCATCGTGTTGCCTTTTTTTTTTTTTTTTTTTTTAAAATCTTGAGGACAGTCTCGCCTCTTATACCCCTTATACCCTTCTCCCCAGAGCAGTTCTTTTCAAAACAACTTTTCACTGGTCAAACAACTTTGGAAATAACAGCAACGGCAAACACCCAGAAACTTCCATGCCTTGACGCCTGGAGAACAAGCAACCCGAGACTGCATGGAGTCTCCTTCTTTGTTACCTCTCAACTCTTTTACGTTCCTGATGGCCTCGTTGTTAAGAGTCTTATGTTATCATCAACCACGGGGCTTGCTGACCCCCATGGCCACACTCCCACATCTCCCCCTTTCTTTATTAATACCAACCATTTTCTCAACACGAATTACCACTCCATATATAACATTATCAAAATGAGCACCATTTTAGCCTGAAAAATCAAGGTCCTTCACTGATTTTAAATTTCTGTTTTGAAATGTGTTGACACGACACACATCGTGTCTGTGATAGTTTCTCTTCACACAACTTTTTCTCTGAACAGTGGGCAGGATGCAGGGTTTCCAAATGGCACAGGCCGTGTTCCAAGATGTATCAGAGTGCCTGGCATCAGTAGTAAAGAAAGCAGCTGAATTTCCCAGTACTTACAATAACCACACCACATGTCTAGATGCCTTACATAACTCCTCCCAATATAGGCACAGAGGTGCTATATCAAGCTTTTACACAATGCAAGTTTGGGAGCTCTGTCTGGGGAGTATGAAGTCACGTAAGCCTTCACATTTGTGTTGGGATCAGCTGGAGCAGAAGCATGAGTTTAAAAGAGGACACTGGCACCTAGCCAAAAAATAAATAAATAATAATAACTGGCAATAAATCCTCCCTCTAAAGTACTTGGACAAGGTTTAACTTAGACATTAAAAAAGTCAGTAACCAGGCAATTTCAAAATACAAACACAATCTTGGATTCTTTGGTTTTCTGTAAAGAAGAAATATATTTTTGAAGTGGTTCAGTAACTAAAGGATATATCTGGTTCTTTAGGCTTCTCTGTCCTACAGGTTGAGTTTCAGTGGTGTCCCAAGCTGACTTCTATGCATACAAACAGATCTCTAGCTTGAATAACACGATGAGCTTGGCCTGTGTTGGAGCATAGTTTGGAGTGCGAGCATTTCTTATGCTCAAACAAACAATAATAGCGAGCAAGGTCACACTAGGCCGTAACTGTTGGGTGGCTGTAGCATTCAGGCCTGTAGCAGTCCTGCTTTTACTGAACTCCTCTTTCATTCATGAGTTAACTCTTCTACCGTATAATACTGTATTGATACCTCTAGAGGTGAATTACCTCTACGTAACAAAAAAGACAAAACAGCTGTCCATGTACTGTTTTGAAAGAGCCAGCGCAGCAGTGCCAGACTCCCTCACAAGCTGCTTGCAGGCCGCAGTCCTGGTGGCCTCAGGTGCTGGGGCCTCAGTGCTGTGCGGGACCAGCTCGTGCCACCCCTTAGCCTGGGCTTGCAAGTTTGCATCGTACTGACAATAGCGTGGCCCCAGGACAGCCCTTCATGCTTAATTTAGGTTTAGCTACTATGGTTTCCCATAGCTTTCCTCAGCAATGCAAGTGGCATGAATACTTTTATAATTACTTCCTACCCTCTGTAAGGTGAACTTAACTTTTTTTCTGAGACCAGTTGCTCCTTCTGTGTTACCTGAGTAACTATCAAATAAGAATAGCTTAGAAAAGAATGATTTTATTCAGTTCCAAGTTTATTTTTATATAAACTATTTTAGCTATATTGGACGATTCCTGAAACGTTCTGATGATTTCTCACTGTGATCGTTCTGTCTTGAAGAAAATGATAGTGTGAGGGCCAGCATGTATCAGTTGTCCTGATAAGAAAAGTCTGCACAATGATCACTCAAACACTTAATAAAGCAAGCAGTCATCTTTCAGATCACTTAATCTAGCTCTAGAATGGTAAACACATAATCCTAATAGAATTATTAGGTATTATTTACAGTCACAAATGCCTGAACAGTAAAGAAAGTCACAGAGCATTTGTGTACCCTTCTATGTACGCTGCCATAATTTCCAGTTTTGCACCACTTTGAGTACACAGTTGCCACTAGAGGCTTTGCTAGTTGTGTCAGATTACAACTATAAAAAATGTTTAGTTTCTCTGCAGTTAAAGATTCTTAGAAACCAGCATGTTTCCATAGATTTTTTTCAATGACTGTAATGTGAAGTGTCTGGTAACAAAAGCAAACAATGCCAACTTCTGTCATGTGCTTATCTGCTGCATAGGATTGTTGTTTACAAGCTAAGAGGGCCACAAAAATGGCTAGGACTGATGTCCTGAAGGGACTATTCTGACCCACACTGAAGTTTCCATACGTGGACAGTATCAAGAAAGCTTTGCTGCATCGTCTAGCCAGGCAACAACAAACAGATCATTGCTGAGATTGTTTTTGAAGGAAAACCTACCATGAGAAAGATATTTCACTATTAAGTGCCTATAGAACATTTATTTTGTGTGCACTGATAGCATTTCAGATGTCTTTAAGGTTTTAAGATCTTATTAGTCATGTCCTCCACAACCAATATATTTTCCCACTCAGCTGTTCCTTTTCCTGTTTTGAAATTGTTTGGGTGATGAGGTAGACCTAGAAGGTAAAGTACTGGGTAAAGTATGGAAGAATGAGGTAGAAGACTCCTTCAGCCAGTACCTTGAGACCTCGTCTTGAAGAGTAAAGATCCTGGCCAGATGAAGCAAAGAACTGAGAAGGAAAGGGAGAAGAAAGACTATTCGCTCTCCTGGAGGGGCTCCAGAGTGATGGAACCTGAGATATATTTAGTTTTATCCCCAAGTTACCTTCCTGTCGAACTGACATTCTATGTAACTTAATCTTAACAGCAATGGTTGACATTTAAGTAGCTCTGTAAAATAAAAAGGGCCTATTTTGGAATTTTGTAGAAATATATTCAGTCACCTCTAAAATCCAAAATTGATAACTTTGAAATGTATTTCCTGACTATCTAAAACAATTTAGGATTTAGAATTACATTGCAAAGGATTACATTTAGGATTACACTGAAAAGCGTTGTCATTTAAAGAGGAATTATCAGGTGTTAAGCACTGGGTGTACTGGCCAAGTGCACAGAGGGTACATACCATACAAAATAATCATAGTCTCAGGTGAAATACAAGCACTACTATTTGCTATTTTTAGGCTGGGTTATTTCACTGTGTGACCATGATGTTGAGAGTGACCATAATGTAACATTTCAACAATCAAGTTCAGTACAAGAAAAAGTCAGTGGTTTTCCACAGTGAATGGAAAAATGATTTTTCCATGCATCAATAAAGATATAAATTACTGTGATTAGGCAATATATAAGGTTTTGAGATAATCTATCCAAAAGAAACTTTGCAGTTGCTATAAGGAATTACAGAAATAAATGAATCAGAAATATAATCCTAGAACAAACTGTTTGAATAAAAGTGTCAAAATTTTCCCTCTCTTGCTAGAATCAAGAAAATCAAAAAATCCAGAAAAAGTTTGTCTCTCTACCTAAATGAATAGTACATTGCCATTTGTTTACATTACTCAACTGTGACAGATAGTAATAATAAATGATTTGCTAATGTTATCCCATCCTTCAAATGTATAATATTGGCTATAAACAAAGACTACCGGTATTTATTAACTCTTCTTTCAATGAGGAAAACAAATTTAAAGTTGATTTAAGCATTTGTGTGTGTGTGTGGCCCAAGTTGCCCAAGACATTTTACTTTTAAGGTGTTTCATAGCTAGGTTTTGGTGGGCAGCTGAAAGGGGAGTATTCCACTTGTCTACATGACAATTCCATGAACCTGCATGTAAAATGTAATCCAAATGAAAAAAAAATATTTTTTTTTGAACAGTTAGAACTTTCATAAGGTATCATCATTTGTAGCTGATAGAAGACTTTTACAGCATAGCATTAATATTCTGTCAATGAATGAATGCAATTATTTTCTTGCAGCCTATATAGACAAAATAGCAAAGAAACCTACTATAGATAAGGAGTTAGTTTGCTATCATGTTTCAGTGAACTTCCTTGTGCTAAATACTCACTGAATCTTTGTAGGAATATACTCTAGTGTAAAACCCACCAAACCCTTTGCATTGCATCATTGAAACTGTTGGAAGATTTTTCTCTTGTACATGCTTAACCAGGTTAGGCATACAAAAATAAGAGACCTAAGCTTCAGAGTCTCAGAATGAAGCTAAATTCATAACTTGTATTTCACTCTGTAAATTAGTTTGCTTTTAAGAAAGTTCAAGCATAGAATTAATTTGACCCGTCCAGGTCAAAAAGTTCCTAGGTTTCATTAGGACCAGTTGCAAACTACATCGAAGTTATAACCAGCTGTTGTGTTGCATTACTTTGCTTTGATCTGAGAGGTCTGATAAATAGATTCTGTCCCCAATTTACTCATGTGACAAACACATTAAATGGCAGTGAGGATTAGTCCCTTAAATACAGCGTTACTGCCCACTCGGCATTCATGTAGGAACACAAATGCCTTTAGTGGGTTATAGAATCATATGGTCTGGGTTGGAAGGGACCTCAAGGATCATCTAGTTCTAACTCCCTGTCATAGGCAGGGATGCCACCCACTAGATCAGGTTACTCAGAGCCTCATCTAATGTAGTCTTGAACACCTCCAGGATGGGGCAACCACAACCTCTTTAGGCAACCTGTTCCAGTGCTTCATCACCCTCTGAGTGAAAAAAAAACCTTCTAAACTCTAACCTAAATCTCCCTTCTTTTAGTTTAAAACCATTCCCCCTTGTTCTATCAGTATAAGATAGGATACTGATAAGATAACTCTTTATTCGAGTAAAGAGTCTTTCTCCATCCTTTTTATAAGCCCCCTTTAAGCAGTGAAAGGCTGTGATGAAGTCACCCTGGAGCCTTCTCTTCTGTAGGCTGAACAGCCCCAGCTCGCTCAGCCTGTCTACATAGGTGCTCCAGCCTTCTGATCATCTTTGTGGCCCTCCTCTGGACCCACCCTAACAGTTCCACATCCTTCTTGTGCTGGGGGCCCCAGACCTGGACACAACACTCCAAGTGGGGCCTCACAAGGGATGAGTAGAGGGGGACAATCACCTCCCTCGACCTGTTGGCCACTCTTCTTTTAATGCAGCCCAGGATGCAGTTGGCCTTCTCTGCAGGGCTGGCCTCAATGAGTTCTTCTCCTTCTCTGTATTCATGTCTGAGATTGTCCTGGCCCAGGTGCAGCACCCTGCATTTAGACTTTTTGAACCTTATTAGGTTCATGTGGGCCCACTTCTCAAGACTGCCCAGGTCCCTTTGGATGGCATCACTTCCTTCTGTCATATCAAGCACACCACTAAGCTTGGTGTCATCTGCAAATTTGCTGAGTGCACTTGATCCCATGTCTATGTTGGTGATGAAGATATGTTGGGAATTGGCATACAGGACGTGGACATAAGCAACCAGGGGTAGGCCTTAGAAATCTCAGGGCCTGCTGTAGCCGAGCAAACCAAGCTGCCAGAGTAACTGTGAGAAGCTCCCACAGCAATGACTCCCACATCACCCAATTAAGGAACTCAGAAAATATTGTTATCAGCAGCTGGCCTCAAGGACTAGGCCTACGTGACTGTTAAGCACAAAGGGGGTTGTTTTCCTAACTTCTAATCAAAAGGGGGGTTCTTTTCTTGCAGGTGGTGTTATTTTCTTAACGGTTTGTCTGAGTGCTTTTGACCAATAATCTTGTGTGAAACACTGTCCACCCCTGTAAAGTTCACTATAAAAGTTAGGCTATTCGGGAAATAAAATGGTGAAGCATGATCTGACTCTGCTGGTGTCTGTCGTGCTTTCATCTGTGCTTCACAACAAAGATATTAAACAGTAATGGTCCAAGGACAGACCCCTGAGGTACACCACTTATCACCAGCCTCCATTTGGACATAGATCCACTGATCACCACTTTCTGGGTGCAACCTTCAAGCCAATTCCTTATCCACTGAATAGCCCACACATCAAATCCATCTCTCTCCAATTTGGAGACCATGATGTCATGTGGGACCATGTCAAAAGCCTTGCAGAAGTCAACTGATGCAGTCACTCCATCATAAAAGGCCACCACATTGGTCAGGCATGATTTAGCCTTGGTGAAGCCATGCTGGCTGTCTTGGATCACCTCTTTGTCTTGCATGTGCTTTGACATTGCTTCCAGGAGGATCTTTTCCATAATCTTGCCAGGCACAGAGGTGAGGCTCAGTGGTCTGTAGTTCCCTGGGTCCTCCTTTCTACCCTTTTTTAAAAAGGGGAGTGATGTTTCCCTTTTTCCAGTCACCAGGGACTTCACCTGACTGACAGGACTTTTCAAATATGATGGAGAGAGGTTTGGCAACCCTGGGATGCATGACGTCAGGCCCCATAGACTTGTCTAGTTTCATCAGGTGATCTTGATCCTGCTCTTCACTTGTGGTGGGTGGGATTTTGCTCCCCCAGTGTCCATCTACAGATTCAAGGAAATGAAAGCCTTGGGAAGCCTAACTAGTAGTGAAGATTGAGGCAAAGAAGTTGTTGAGTACCTCAGCCTTCTCTATGTCTGTTGTTACCAGTTCACCCTTCTCATCCATCAGAGGGGGTACAATCTCCTTGGCCATTCTTTTCTGAGCAATGGAAGAACAGAATCCCTTCCTGTTGTTCTTTGCATTCCTTGCCAAGCTCGGTTCCATCCATGTCTTGGCTTTCCTTATTCCATCCCTGCACATACAGACCACATTCCTGTACTCTTCCCAGGCCATATGTCCCTGTTTCCACTGCCTGTGCATTTCCTTCTTGTGCCTTAGCTTGACCAGCAGGTCCTTGCTCAGCCATCCCAGTTGTCTGCCCTCCCTTCCTGTCTTTTTACGCAGGGGGATGGCAAGTTCTTGGGCTCTAAGGAAAACATTCTTAAAGAGTCTCCAGCTCTGCTCAGCTCCTTTGTCCCTAGGGACAGTGTTCTGGGGGATCTCAGTTACTATGTCTTTAAATAGCTTGAAGTTTGGTTTTCGGAAGTTCAGGGTCCTGACTTTGCTCTTTGCCAGGCCTGTATTCCTTGAGATCACAAACTCAACTAAGGCATAGTCACTGCAGCCCTGACTGCCTCCACTCTTGACCTCTTTAATGAGCTCTTCCATGTTGGTGAGCACCAGGTCAAGTAATGCTTCTCTTCTGGTTGGTTTGTCTAGTACCTGGACCAAAGTTATCCTCAGCGCACTCTAGGAATCTTCCAGATTGCTTACAGCTTGTTGTGTAGCTTTCCCAGCAGACATACAGGTAGTTGAAGTCCCCCATCAGGATAGGAGCGTGCAAGCACAAGACTTATTGTAGTTGAAGCAAGAATTCCTCATACACAGGCTCTCCTTGATCTGGTGGCCTGCAGTAGAACCCAACCACAAGCTGTCGTGATGCAGGTTTTAAACCTTCCATATAGGAATGTAAGAATTGTTTTAATGGATCAGAAAACTTTTTCCTCCAAGGATATCTGTTTGCCCTTCTTGAGAAATTATTACTGGCTACAGTAAGAAGTAAGATATTGAAAAAATAATCCCAAAGGAGAAGCTTCTAGTTGTCACGTGCTAGTTTAGCTCCATGATAAATGATGCTTAGCACACTAACTGTATTCACTTCTCATAGTCTTCCTGTTTTTTAAAAAAATGTTGTGGGTTTTTTTGTTTTGTTTTGTTTTTTTACTGACAATTTATGGTCATTGGAGTTTGAATCCCATAACCTTTTGAACTTACTTCCTAGTTACTGTCACTCAGTTATAATCTGCATAATATATACTTCACAGTCTTTTTTCATATCTGATTTTAATATGACTAACCATATTCCCTCTTTTCATCACAATTCCTCTTCTGAATCAGTGCTATGCCAAGTTTTCAGTAGAAACCTTCCATTGAAAATGTTGAAATTCATTGGACTTGATCATTTTCACTTCATGATGAAACTACAGTTAATTCTTGAACCAAGTAACTGTGTTGCTTCAGCTTAAGTCAAGAATAGAATAGCTTTTTTTTTTTTTTTTTTTTTTTTTTTTAAGATTACGGAACTAGCTGTTCCAAGAAGCCATCATTTGAATTCTTGAGAAATTGCTTCTCATAGATTTGTCCTGAAGTAACATTTTGCCAATCTACATGCAAGTAGTTGGAGCAGCACACTACCACTTTTTAAAAAAATGATTAGGCTTAGTTGCTTCTTTCCTTTTCTTCACACTGCATGCTCTGCATGGTATTTACATTACATACTATGAGCAAGAAATTTAGGTATCCAATGTAAAGGTATAAGCTTCTTATACGATCAGTGGAAAGAGGTAAAGTACTTCAACCTGGGCACTTCTGTTAAATGCCAGGATAAATTGTGAAAATGTTTGAACATGCCCAAAGCCTTTTTTTTTTTTCTTTCAGTTGGGACAGGAAATAAATATGAAATTCTGTTCAAATAATGTCACTTGACCTGCAATTTAAATGCATGGAAATTCTCTCATTACTTCTAGCTCCTCTGATTTTTTTCTCCTGTTAAAATGAATTTTCCAAGAGAATTACTGTTTCCCATCTCAGTCATTTCTAGATAGACTCTAAGCAAAGATACTTAGGTATCCAACTTTATTTTTGCTTTTGGTTATCTTCAGAAAAGCTGAATATGGCATGGTTGAATAGGCATTCTAGTTTGCCTGTATTTCCTTTTAGCTTTTTCCTATTATCATACCTCAGAGATATAAATGGATATGTTTTGCTAGCATCCCTAGTCAATGCCTATCTTTGGCTCTACTCCTCTACTGCTGTTTGTGGCTTTCTTCCTAACAACAAATAACAATTCTCCAGGCCTCTGCCATGTTCCCAAGCTGGCAGTCCACGTACTTAGGTTTTGTACGTGCAGAGTTTGTGCTTTTATAAAAGCTCTCTGTCTTCTCAGACATGTTTGAGGCACTACAGAAAAACAAACAAAAGCTCCCACTAAGCCCTCCATGTATGTGTCTGCCTAGTAGCCTCTGATGGGAGAATTGGAATAATTTTAAAGACATCAAAAGAATCCAATTCGAGATTAAAATCACAAGAATCCAATTCGGGATTAAAAGATTTTTTTTTTTTTTTAAAGTAATTCAGTTTCCATGAATTCCAACATGCTTTTCTGTGCTTTTGCTGTCAGGAACACAAGCTTCTCCCTACTGCTAACAAGAATCTTCCCTAAATGTATCATGTGAACTGTCATCTTCACAGCTGGTCACCACGTTGTTGGACTGTTCTGGCGGTTGCTGCATACACAGATACAGCATTTAAATGACTATGTCGCCTACCATTACAGCTTGTCAGCACTGCAGCTGTAGCCCCATCTCCTGGAGGGACCACTTAGCTATGTATTTGATCATTTGCGATGCTCACGCTCAGCATCTCCAAGTTTCTTTTCATTTTATTTTTTTGTTTGTTTGTTTGTTTTCCCTTTGTTTTTTTTTTTTGTTTTGTTTTGTTTTTTTTTTTTTTTTTTTTTTTTTTTTCCAGAACAATGTTTTATATTTTCCACTTTACCTCCACCTGCTGGTAAACCAAAGCTGGCTCATACAAAACCAGTAACTACATAGGTGGACTGACAGGGGAAAGGAACTAGCTCCTGCTTGTTTAAGATGAGCAGCCAAAATACGTGATAGATAGGATGCAAAGGGGAAGGAGAAAGTTAAGTTCCTTTAAAGCAATTGTTGTGCCTACATCCACTGTTGTACAGCTGTACTGCTTTCATTTTGTAGTATGCTCTTATTATTAAGTTGATCACTCTATTTTTAAAAACTAGTTTGCCTTGATAAAGTCTCTGTTCAGTTTTTAAAATTTAGTAACTAAACAGGCTACTTCTCTTCAAAATTATTTTCTTCATTTCTTTATACACACATTTTATAATTTCCTGATCTACAGCATTAATGATTGTTGAATTTCAGTTTTGGTTTGGTTGTTTTGCCAAGTCTCACACAGAAATACTTCAAAAGAAGTAGGTTTTGAAATTCTTCGGCAATAAGTTAAATGTCTGACCACTCGAAGTGTCCTACTAATTTTACTTTTCATCCTAGAGCAAGGCAAACTGCTAAGGAAACAGTTAGGAAGCGCTGCGAAGTCCTCGCGGAGCCAAGGGCTAGGAGGTGAGGGCCGGGCCAGCCCTGGGCCTAAGAGGAGGCCTCACCAGGCCGAGTGTACCCAACCTCCCCTTTTCTTTCCTGCCCTCTAGCGACCAACCAAGCATGCTTCTACATAATTGCTCCAGGACCCACAAAAATACTCTAATGTATCTATTAGAGCAGGTCGTGCCATTGAAATAAATGTGAGGCAGAGGTAGAGCTACTGGTACATCACAAATGACAGCGCCAAAATGGCAGTCACGGTCCTGTGAGGTGCTAATGGTGAGCCTCTTGGATGATGCTGGTAACAGTGGAGCCACAGCCCCGGCTTTCTCTAGAAAAAGCCCAACAGAAGACCAAAAGACACCGTTGAATTTTACAGATTATTATCTCCTAAAAGAAATAAAAATAAAATATTTTACGTTATGTGAATCTGAAAAGTCAGGGTGACAGATTCAGGATTGGTATGCCAATCCTGAAAGTTGGTAAGTCTTTGACTCACTGAACTCAAGGCTATTTGAATCCTGCTCTTGGAGTATGTTTTAAAATATTTTTCTATTCACAGAGACCTGCCATAGTTTTACACTCCACCTGTCAGGAAACCATACTGGAAAAGAAAGTTAGGCTATAGGTGATTTAGAAAAAATAGCATATTTCTAGCATAGTGATGTAGAAAGAAACACGTTCTCTATTTTAGATCCAAAATAGCATACATTTTATAGTCAAGGTTTTCTTCAAACTCTCATCTATCTCCATTAGCATTTCATAATAGCTTTTGCCAAAGAAAGAAACATAGCTAGAGTTTATATTGAACTAGTAAAAATAAGTTATAGTTCTAAACTTCTTCAGAGGGCCTGGGCATCACAAAGTGTTTGTATGGACACAGACATTTATGCTTCCACAGACACACAACCCCTTCTTCTGCTTTGAAACAGACAATTTCAAGACAATGCATTTGCTATTTCTGCCATCAAAAACTTGTTTTTTTTTTTTTTTTTTCCCAGCTATGCTAATACGACTAATAAAATATTTTTTCTCTCCACAGGTCCTGTTTTTCCACACTTCTAACATCACGGAGATGACACACTTTACATGGGTGAAGTGAGAAGCATTTCTTAGGAGTCTCTTGTGATTTCTTTTCCACTTACAGACTGCCTGTATTTTGCCAGATGTAATAAATAAATACACCAGGCTTCTCTGAGTTGCTTTGGCACATGCACTCACCAGAAGACTAGGGCTCACAGGGAAGACACAGTACCTCCCATTCCCCACCTGCACCACACCAGGAGGTGCCTGTGGTCAACTGGCATCCCCACTGACACCACCTCTTCGAAAGCCCACATTTTGAAGAGGAAAGATGATGTGGTGCTTTTCTGTCTCTGCAACAGGGCACTCGTGACCTTCATCAACTACCTTTTCCAAAGTGCTTTTATTTACATATTATAGCATCAGTAGAAAAATACAATTAAAATATTACCAAGTTAATCCCTTTCTAGTTAGCTTGTGAGCCTTATGGGACAGAGAAAGATGTTCTGTTCTCCAAAACCATGAACTGGTAAAGTATATCCCAATCTCTCTTTTAACTTATATTGTATTATATCCATTTTGTAATTATTCAAGCACTTCCTTCTGATAAGCATATTTCACTACATAAATATATAAGGCTTTTCTTTGATTGCGCCATTTACTTCTGTTATATATGGAGTGGTAACTCGTGTCGAGAAAATGGTTGGTATTAATAAAGAAAGGGGGAGATGTGGGAGTGTGGCCATGGGGGTCAGCAAGCCCCATGGTTGATGATAACATAAGACTCTTAACAATGAGGCCATCAGGAACGTAAAAGAGTTGAGAGGTAACAAAGAAGGAGACTCCATGCAGTCTCGGGTTGCTTGTTCTCCAGGCGTCAAGGCATGGAAGTTTCTGGGTGTTTGCCGTTGCTGTTATTTGCAAAGTTGTTTGACCAGTGAAGAGTTGTTTTGAAAAGAACTACTCTGGGGACAGGGGAGCCTGCCCTCAAGATTTAAAAAAAAAAAAAAAAAAAAAAAAAGGCAACACGATGAAGATGATGAAGTTATGTCATCAATAAAGAAGCAGAAAGAAGGAATGAAAAGGAACAGGCAAGCATGACAGAGACCAGGACGGGAACAGGCACATTGATCACCTCATGAAGATAGGTTCGGCCATACTGAGCAAACCGCTCAAAGAAGCTCATAGAGAAAGTCGCTGGAAATAGGCACACTGGAGCTGGGAAGAAGCTCAAGCTGAGAGAAGCAGACCTGAGCATACAACTGCCCCTTGCTGGTAAGCAGCTGCACATTATGGGGAATCATACATCCTTAGGAACAAAGACTGTCCCGGTAACCTTACAGCTTATTCTCCTTATTAACAGTCAGACAGTTTATGATCCTGAAACATGGGACCAAATTGAGGTCAAGGTGTGGGACTCTGCAACTAAAAACGACAAGGTTGTTGTGGAATTGCTTGGCACCTGGCGAGCAGTCTCTGAGGCCTTAAAGAGCCGTGTGGGACCACAATCACAAACGTGTGCTTTGCCAGGCAGTGAGGGAGCTGCGGGCTCCTCTACTGATCCGACTGCTGTGCCATCGGCCCCTCCGCTGCTACAGCCATCGAAGGCTTTTGCTGTTACGCCCCCTGGTGACCTGGACGTGCCTTTTGACCCAGGCCCTCTTGGCCTTGAAATGGAGATGGATATGCTTTTCTTTGATCTGGGAAGAACGGGATACATAAGGCCCAAAAACTGAGTTGCTTGACAACTTAAAGCAAGACGTATTGTTCAAAGAAATGAAAAACGGAGACTTGTTTGTAATAAAGGAATGGAAATGGAAACTGTTAAGTCATGGAACTTAAGGGATTGTTTGTTACCTTTTCTGATTGTATAGGCATACTCGAGTTTAGTATGTAAAAGCAATGTTCTGTATATTTAGAATGTTTGATGTTCGTGTGTGTGTGTTGGTGGAGCGTAGACTCCCCGCACACCCAGCACTGTTTACTTGCCTTTTATACCTTTTATAAATATTCCTTTTATAAATATTCCTAAATTCAGATTGAGTTGAGACTTCATTTATAACAATAACATCTGCCCTAGAAATATGGTTAAGAAAATATTTTGCAATACTGTGTGCAGATTATTTGGTATGTTGATGTTTTGCTGAGCACTGGAACACCGAAGTTAATGGTTGAAATCATTAGTATAAATGTTAACTTCATTCACCCTGCCTTGAAAAACAAAAAACAATGAATACTAAAAAAACAACAACAAACATTTGTTCAGCCCTGGCCCGCTCTGCAACCTCTCATTGCCCTCACACGAGGCCCCCGCGCCACCATGGCGCCGCCCTGTGCGCATGCCTGCCCCTTCGCTAGGCGCGTGCGCTCTGCGCCAGGTGCCCGCCCCTTCCTGCTGCAGCGAGGCCGAGGGCGGCGGTGCTGCTGCTGCCGCCGCTGCTGCTGTTACTGCCGCTGTTACCGCTGCCGCTGCTGCGTCCGCACCCCTCCACCGCCATGCGCCGGGCCCCGCGCCCCGCCCCGCGCCCTGCGCCGAGGGCCGCCGCCGCCGAGGGCCGCGGGCTGTGAGCGGGGCGCCGCGGGCTGCTGGGCCCGGCCCGGCCCGGCATGGCGGGGCGGCGGTGCGCGGGCGGCGCGGCCGCCTTGGCTGAAGCTCCGGGCTGCGGAGCGGCGGCGGCGGAGCCGGCCCGGGAGCTGTTCGAGGCTTGCAGGAACGGGGACGTGGAGCGGGTGAAGCGGCTGGTGCGGCCCGAGAACGTCAACAGCCGGGACACGGCGGGCAGGAAGTCCAGCCCGCTGCACTTCGCCGCAGGTACCGGCCGGGGGCCGCCCCGCCTGCCCGGGCAGCGCCGGGGCTCGGTGCTGGGTGGCCGTGGTGTGTGGGCTGTCAGCCTGGGCGGCGGGTCGCGGCCCCCGGACCGCCTCCGTCCGCCTCGGCAGCCGCGTTTATTTTTAGCGTTTCGCCCACGGTCGGAGAGCTGGGTTTCGAAGTTCTCGCGTCCTTATCGGTAACAGACAGGCTTTGTTAATTCAGCACTTAAAAGGCAAATAACTGACATCACAGAGCAACTGCTTCTGCTGGGCGCTGGCCAGGAGATTGTCTACCACCTTTTCAGACAAAGGCTGGATTGTGGCGGTTGTTGTCGTGTTGTTTCTCCTGGTTGCACTGCAGTGTGAGATGCAGGACCCTAAGGGTGAGGGAGGGAGCAGCTGCGTTTTAGCTAAGCAATATGGATAAGTGATAAAGATGCTTGTTTCTTCATTGAGTTATTTTGGAAAAGGTTTCTAATTAAGATGTCGCTTTTTCTCATTCAGCAGATTTAATGGAGCTAAGTTCCTGAGAGCCTTCTTTGTAGGACAGCTGCATTTCACAGGTTTAAGATACTTGAGCAGCAGCAGAGCCCAGGGGACAACTTAAAATATCCTCAGAGGAAAACAATTTTGTAAAAACAATTTATATCTTTTTATAAGTTGGTCCTGCCTGTTCACTCATAAGTTGTGAATTTCTAAATGAGTTCGCTTCACAGCCTTTTGGAGAAGCAGGAGGTTGTTGTTTTTGTTTTGTTAGTTTGCTTTTTGTGCCTGAGGTGTTTCTCATACAACGTAATGATCTACTTTACTTTTCTGGACAAGAGTGATCTGGTTTGGCTTTAAAAAAAAACAGAGTTTCAGATCTATGGAAAACTTATTATTTAAAAAAATAAATAAAAGTCAGTTCACATATTTGTTGGACTTCTGACACTAAGCAGGATGGTGTGTGTAAGTGGGAGAGGCTGTGGCCCTGCTTATGTCTACTTCAGACTTGATAGAGAGAAGTGAATAGCCTTTCTCAAGAGACTGAAGGGTATGCTGAAAGTTTCTGGTTAAAACGTGATGTAGAATAAATGCGTAATTTCTTGATTCTGCCACTACTTCAGATCACTCTTTGTTGTCAGCCTACCTGCAGTAGACTCAGTTTTGGTAGTTGGGCATAAGCAGTTCCTGGATTTTTGGGTTGTTTTTGTTTTGATTTGTTTTTTCCATGTTATTCACAGTTAGAGTAATTCTTTTGTCTCTTGTGTCTAAAGGAATTACGTTCCAGGAAGTAAAAGCAAAAGTCTGTTGTATTTTTGCTTTGTTTAGCCTAGGTATGTGTTATTAGAAAATGTTATGAAACTTCTCTGACTAGTTTCGTTCAGTTACAAGACTTTGTTTTATGGAAGAGGTGGAGAACTGTGAAGATAGTTTTCTTAGTGCCTTTTTTCTTCTTCTTGGGGCAATCTGGGACCTGAACTTGGGTTTTGTTTTTAACGATTTTGCTCAGACCTTTTTTTCCCTTACCTAGCAACTTAACGAAAAAAAGTGTTTCATTTTACATGTGTCATTTTGTATAGGTGACTTTTAAAATACCTTTCTTATTTAAAAAAAAAAAAAAAGAAATAAAAAAGTTTTCCCTTGGAGAGTTTGTCTTTATTAGAAGTAATACGTACTGGGGTCTTGATTGCCATCTAGGTTTTTGTAGCACACAGCAGCCTTTGCGATGTGGTGGGCTCAATCTTCTCTCACCATTAGCTGCTTGTGCTTACTCAAGGGCAGTCAATCCTTTTCATCAGCAGCAGTGTATTATTGAACTGACAGTATCATAATGTTTTGGGGACTTGGCAGTACCAAAATGCCCTTCCTGCAAGTTAAAATTCATCCAAAAAAAAAACAACAAACAGCTGGGGCAGTGTCAGTGGAGAAGAATGAGAGCTCAGTCATTTGTGTAGCTTATTCTGTCAGAATTAAGTGAATGTCAATTATGACATTATCTATACAGATGCACAGGCAAGTTTCTGTGGTGATTAATATTGAGCGTTTGTCAACTAGAAGTTTGCAACTTTTCAGGGGAACAAGTGCAGCGAGCTGCTTGGCTGCCGTAGGTGGGAGAAGGGAGGCAGCCCTGGTAGCTCTGATACTTTGCAGTAAGAAATAGTGTTTGTGATGATGAGACCAGTTGTCTTGCATAGGAGCAAGCTGTGATACCATTTAGTTTGTCCTCTGAGACACAAAAAAATTAGAAATGACATTTAAAAAAAAAAAAGTATTAAAGCTGTTCTTGCAGCAGTGGACTAACAGCAAAGAGGAACTGTTTGTGTCGGCAGTGGCTCCTGCCTGTGTCAGCACAGGCTGTCCTCTCTCTCCGCTCACAGTGAAAGCAGGAGAGGCCATTGTACAGAGTTTGGCCGCCTCCTCTGTACACATACATCCTGTGGAAAATACTTCTGTTTCCATTTGTGGTGCTCTCTTGTACACGTGTTTTCCCGGAGCAGTGAGGAGTCCCTGCTGTGTGCTTCTTGCTGGAGTGCAGTTACAGAAATTGTTCTGATGCAGGTGATGATCCAGTCTCAACATTAAAATATCAGCAGGCGGCTTAGAGGTGTTGTTGTCCGTTTGGGGGGTATATTTCAATTGGATGCTGGCTTTGCACTGAGAGAAGCTATGGGTAGCTGATGAATTGTGTCTGATTGAACCAATGTGCTAACTAGAGGGCTCCCAGGTGAGTTCTCCTCACCTGTAGGGAGGCTGACCGCAGCTTGTTGTCCATATTGATACTGATTCCTGCTCAGGCTGGTGGCTGTATTCAAAATGGTGACCGTACACCACAGCTGTGAAGGAGAGGAATGCCTTCTGCATAAGAATGAGTGATGTTTATCCCCCAGATGTGTAACTTGGAGACAGAAAGTTGGATCAGAGACTTTTCTAACATAGCTAAAGCAGTTTCTGGAAAACGTTCTTTGGAACCAAAAGAAGATACCAAGCAGTCTGTCATCAAATAGCAGCTTTGATGATGTGTTTGCAGGACTGTGGCACTTGTGAAAAGTCTACTCTGAATAGATATTGTAAGAATTTAGCAAATTTTCATTATGCATTCAGCCTAGAAACAGAATTTCTGGAATTTTTGAAGATGCAAGAAAAATCTAAGAGAACCTATGTAAGAAAGATAAGAGTACTTATGATATCTAGTTATGAAAGCTAGATTTAAGAACGTTTGAGGGAGGAGGAGGAAAGATGCATTTTGTGGCCTGTCTTTGGCACGTACAGCTTCTTTACAGAACTTCTCTCAGCATGGCTAGCTGATCACATTTATAGACTTGGAACAATGAAAACAATAGGATTGCAGATTCCAGAAATTGCTTTAATTGCAATATTTGTTTTTTCAGCTGTTAGCAGGGGAAGTGAAAGTGCTTCATGGTCCGGGATTTCAGCTGCTGTAAGTCTGGGAGAAAGGTCAACTGAAGAGTTCAGGTTTATTGAAGAACAGGCTGTGAGAGTGTTCTGTTGCAAGAAAGCTAAAGCCAAAAAGTTCAGTTGTAGCTAAAACATGCTTCAGTGGTTTTGTTACTGAAATGTGGTATAGTTGTCAGAAATAAACATAATTTCTAGGTTCTCCTTGCCTTGTCTTCTGACTACCTGCTGAGGGTGGGTGGATGATGGCCAAAGTTCAAATTCACTGGCGTGGAGCACACTGGCGTTTTTAGCTGGAGGATGATTTGGTCTGAGGAGAAGCTCAGGTGAAGAGACAGCCCCCACCAGTTCTTGACCTTTTCAGGAAAATGGTTTGTAGCTCAGGTATTTAAAGCACAGGAGGCCAAGTCCAGCATGCATGTGACATTTCCCAGCAGGTACCCAGCACAGGTCTGGTATGTACCAAAATATGGCTCTTGTCTGTGCTCACAATCCCTGAGACCCAAGCAGGGCTTCATGAAGCCTTTGAGGGAATGTTTCAGGCAGCGTCCTTTAGAACACATGTATAGGCACAATAGCTATAAGCAGAATTCTTAAGTCATGCTGGCTTCTTGTAAAGATACTGAAGAAAGCATGGATACGGTTGGTAATGGCATGAGATACTGCGTTATTTGCTGTTATATAAATGTGTGAGATACAGCTGAAGTTAAATAATAGTAGCCATAGAATTGGCTTGGAACAGCGCTTACCTTATTTAGAATACATTTCTCACCCAAAATGAGCATGTTTTTTTTGCTGTCCAGTAACTTGAATGACAGGATTGTAAAATTGCCTCAGAATGTGTGAGAGCATTTTTGTGTTTCGGTCACGATTGAACACTGGAACAGGCTCCCCAGGGAAGTGGTCACTGCACCGAGCCTGTCTGAATTTAAGAAGAGATTGGACTGTGCACTTAGTCACATGGTCTGAACTTTTGGGTAGACCTGTGCGGTGTCAAGAGTTGGACTTGATGATCCTTAAGGGTCCCTTCCAACTCAGGATATTCTATGATTCTATGAACATTCATAGTCAGATTAGGGATCAATTAAAATAGGCTTTATGGCCATCTTTCAGTTCTGGTTGTGCATGCTCATAATATATTTCATCTATGGAGAATGATCGGTCTCAGATAAACGTTTTTACCTTCCTAAGGATTTTCTTAAGTGATCATTTCAAAGATGAAATGTGTGCATTCTGTTAATTAATCTTTAGAAAGCAGGTAGCCGTGCTGATGGTTTTAGCTTGTAAGCAGTGCTGTGCTTACTTGTTTTTTATATTAAAAAAAAGTTAAGTAAAATAATTTTCATGCTATGTGATTTTATTTCTTTAATTTAAATAATTTAAAATATCAATTGTATACACATTGGCTTGTAACCACTCACCACTCCTATTCGTTAAACTCATCTATTGGTCCTTCTGCAAACTGGCTGCAGGTTGGCAGTGTTGTACAAAATATTGTTAGCTTTAATTACCACGTAAAATGACTGAAAAAGGTTTTGTTGGTGGTGTTCTGGTTTCTGTTGTTTTTCAAGAAGCTGTCGACTTGTGGGAGTTCTACCAGAATACTAATTGTTCAAATCTTGAATATTGTTTTTCTACTGATTTTAATATAATTTGGGGGGTTTCAAAAATGGCTTTACCATATAAATGCTCCTTTTGTAAGAATTGCCAGTTTGGATTTTTATTCAGAGAGAAAATAGTCATTTAATCTTGTTCTAATACGGGTATGTGGGACAAGGAGTTTCCTTCTCCAACATCTTTCATCCTTGGCAGATGAGACAAAGCTCTCTTTCTCTTCCAGGTTTTGGTCGGAAGGATGTAGTTGAATATTTACTTCAAAGTGGTGCCAATGTCCATGCACGAGATGATGGAGGTCTTATTCCTCTTCACAACGCTTGCTCATTTGGACATGCCGAAGTTGTCAATCTTCTCTTACGGCACGGTGCAGATCCTAATGCTCGGGACAATTGGAATTACACTCCTCTTCACGAAGCTGCCATTAAGGGCAAGACAGATGTCTGCATTGGTAATTTTCTTGCACTTCTCCTGTGACTGACTTGCGTTTGTGTTTTGTTTTTTCTTTAACCACAAACTAAAGAATCATTTTTGTTCTAGGAAATAAAAGACCATTTTAATTCTATGAAACTGTCAATTTACAAGGATTAAAAATAAAAATCTTGTATAAGCTTAAATTCATATGTTAGCTTTATGAGGAACAAAGTAACTACATATTTTAGATCTGTTTTTGATAATTGCCTAAGTATATCAATTCAGGTTGACATCATAGGGAGAAAGCCTTAGTGATGCAATGGAACTAGATTCTCTTCTGCTTCAGCCTAGACTCTTACATTGTCTTCTGCTGTTACTTACAGTGCAGTGGAAAGAACAAAACTATTTTTAATAATGGATTTATTCTGTTTCTCTACATTGCAGTCATGTTAAATTAGCTAAGGATATGAACTAAATTTAAACAAGTTGAGTACATTATATTGATGAGGTGTCTTGACTATGTAATTCTTAAGAGGTGGGAAGAGAGAGAGTGTTTGAGAAACTAGTTCTTTGATTGTGTCATTTCCTTGAATATAATTTATTCAGGAGCACATTTGGAGAGTGGTGTGTATATAACCTGGTTGGTTTGTCCCCGGTATCAGTGCAAGGTCGATGAATATGCACATCCTTCTAGTAGGTACCTAATGAGAAGTACCTACTGTTTTTTTGGGGAGGAAAGGGGGACAGTCTGTTTTCCAGCTGAAGTTGCCTCCTGCCAGTTTCTGATTGTTCCAATTCTTCTCTGCTATTTTCTAATAAAATGTGGTTCACTAGGTAAACTGTTCACAGGTAGCATTATGGAATTCTGACATAAAGAAGTTGAGGGGAAGTTTGGAATGATAACTAGATTTTTCTTTTGTGTTTGCTGCTTACAATATATCTTGTAAGCCTTGTCTTGTAGAGCTGTTTTCTCATGAAAACCTTTTGCATTTTGAAGTATTGCTGCAGCATGGTGCTGAACCGACCATCCGGAACACAGATGGAAGAACAGCTTTGGATTTAGCAGACCCATCCGCAAAAGCAGTGTTGACTGGTAAGTGATAATTTTTAGATTACTTTGACTAATAATGCTCCAATTAATTTAATATCGGCGGGGGGGAACAACAAAACAAAACAAAAAACCTACAAATATACTGTATTACTTCTTCTGTTTTATAATTCTAATTAGAAAATCCCTGTATGGCCTTATTATCTCATTCATGTGATTCATTCTAGATAAATACTTCATTGTGCTGATTCAAAACTGGACTGTCAAATTTTGGAAGTGAATGATAAATAGTAAACTTCAACTTGGAAACTTAACATATATGGATATATATTTAACAACTAAAGAAACTCCCTTTTGTCTTCCAGGTGAATACAAGAAAGATGAACTCTTAGAAAGTGCCAGGTATGCATTTTAATGGAAGACATCTGAGGTTTAGTTATTTTCAGAATTGTATGGGGGCTTTGTATGTTATGAATATATTTATTCATGAGCTGGCATTCCATCTAGATACACAGCTTTATCTGTTTCTGTGAATAAAACAACAAAAATAATTACATAAACACTTTTTTTTTTTGCTTTGTCCTTAATAATACTGGCAATCCATAAGTAATATATAGCTTTAGAACTGATCTGCTGAACACATTATAACAAGGAAAAACAAAAGCATAAGCTCCTAATAATTATAACAAAAAGAATGCCTGTTTCATATCTTGTTTTTCAGGAGTGGAAATGAAGAAAAGATGATGTCTCTTCTTACACCATTAAATGTTAACTGTCATGCAAGTGATGGCAGAAAGGTATTTTTGTTTAAAATTTGATTTAAAAACTTAGTTTCACACTTTTTGACCAGATTTCAAGAATGTTTTAACATAGATTCTGTTTTGTTTAATATAGGTAGGGAAAAAAGATTGTAAATCTCTAGTACCTGTCTGGTGTTTGTTTTTAAACCTTTAAAGGACTATGTAGGTATTTTCCATGGGGGAGCAATAAACACACAGCTTTTCAGTTGGAACTTCAGCTTGACCTTGATATCTGCAGTGATAAAGAAGGGAGGTCTTTTCATAGACTCTTACATGTTATCATGAAAAAATACATGCAGGCCCCTTGCTTGTCATACACCCAAAGCAAGTTATTGTTGCTGTTTCAGAAAGAGGTTATTCATCGCTTTGGTAGTGGTATTGTTAAAGAACTACTTAAAAATGTTCAAAATCTCATTATTTATTTTTTTTCAAATCATACCATGGACTACCAAAGTTTCAGGTTATTAAATACCTAATTTTGGCATCCTTATTCTTCTTGTTATGTACGCGTACACTTTCCCTTAAGTTTTGTTGAAACAACTTTTCCTGTGCAAGGCTTGTGGTAAGATACTGGGATTTCCGGAATAGATATATACTATTATTTTCTCAGCTGCTAATTGTGAGACATCCTTCTGGAACTGCACAAACGCATTGAGTTGATGGTTTTGTAAATGAAGAGGATAAGATTTTTCTTAGCTAATTTGTAGCTCTACCTTGACTGATATTCTTGAATGCATCAGCTAGAAACAAGTAGAAGCTAGTCTGTGGAGTTGGAGAACTTTAAAAAATAAAAATTAAAAAAAAAAACCCTGTCATTTATCAGACATACCGTGTAAAGGTCATGTTAGTTCCCCTTTAGCAAGGGACATAGTTTTTCCCAGCAAAGTTTATAGGCAAAACAAAAAAATGGATTGTGGGACTCAAATTTGTTAAGAAGACCTTAATCCCGGAACATACTAATAATGAAATAAATTCAGGATTTGTGTTTATTAGGACTGTAAGAGTAGTCAGTAAAGAATAAAAATAACTACTAAATGTCTGATTCAAGCCCTCTGGTGTTTTTTTTAGTGTTACAAGTATTTTAGGGACTTCAGTAATCAGTCTTGTTAACAAGTTTTGAAAAAAAAAAAAAAAAAGTTGTTTGATTTTGTGTTACTGATTACTTCTACGTTCTGTTGTTTCAGTCTACCCCTTTACATTTAGCAGCTGGATATAACCGTGTAAAAATAGTACAGCTGTTACTGCAACATGGAGCTGATGTACATGCTAAAGATAAGGGGTAGGTTCGTTTTTCCTTTATTCAGAATGAACAGAAAATTCCCAGAATTGACGTGAGGAATAGTAATACCGTTTTAACCATGAAGAATTTCTAAGTCAAGTCTAAGTCATTTCTTTAATCTTTCTGTCATGACAAAAATATTAAGTTGAGTCTTAAGACTTACAAAGCGGTAAAATCTAAATTGAGCTGACCACAGAATATGCTAGCTTTCAGGCATCACTTAGTTTGTCTACTTTATAAATAAAATACTTCAATAAATCACTGAGGAGTCAGCAAATATTTTAAATGTTGACTCAGTCTTAATTTTCTTCCTACATTTAAGTTTCTACGCTTTTTTGGAAGGAATAATTAAAAATTGAAGATCCGTTTTCCAGAGACTATGTTTGGACTAAGTTTTTAAGTATTTGGTTATTATCTCAGGAAATGTAGCAATCATATCATATGGATGTGCTGAATTTATTGACAGTTGCATAAAATATAATGAAAAACTTAATTTTAAAATGTATACCTGTGTACATAAAAGATTATGGAAAGCAAACTTAACTCGCCGTTTTAGAAGATCATAACTACATAAATAGCTGTCTTATCAGGCATCTTTAAGTGTCCATTTGGTGTTTGAATTCACTTTTGTCCTTTCTCCCTTACTAGCCTGCAGTGAAAAAAAATCGTTTTGGGCAAAATCTCACTTGCTTCAAAGACCATTTGGTTTGTGAGAGTATGAAGCTGGCTTGAAAACCATGGTAGCTCTGCTATTACTACAGAAATTTGTATAGTTACCTAAATGGTAGCCTGTAAGGCTCCTTTAGTTTCCAAGGGAAAGGGTAATCTTGCACCAATGTCCTCACTGACAAAGGAATTAACGACTGTCACTCCTGAAACATTACTACAGTTAGTCCCTCCAAGTCTCAGAAGAGCACTTTCATTTGCAGTCAGTGCAATTTGTTTCTCATCTTCTGGTCATTTTCAGTGTTCACTGTCCTGAAAAATACTGATGGGTTTTTATGGGTTCTTCCCCAGTTTATTTCCCTTCAACTTCATTTGAGCACCTCAGATGCAGGTTTTTGTAAAATGTTCAAGATGCAGTGTAGTGTTATTTGCATTGTTCTAGATTTTTTGCATTGTTTGGAATTGAAATAGGAGTACTAAGATTATTTCCCTTTTCTTTCCTGTATAGAGATTTGGTGCCGCTTCACAATGCATGTTCCTATGGTCATTATGAAGTAACAGAGCTTCTAGTAAAGGTTGGTCTTTGAAAAAATTCAATTAGGTTGGATAATATTAAATAAGAACAGTTTACAATAGACAGAAGTTGCATATTTTTCATTCATTTTCAAAACCTGAAGAATAGATTCCTTTTGTTCTACATATTAGTTGTTATCAAGCTATAGCTGCAGAATCTTCTGTTTGCGAGGAAGCTTTCCCCTTAAATGTGCTTTTAGTTTTTAACTCTCTTGTCTTCAAAGTTGAATGTTTACCATGGAGTAAGTACTACTGCTCTAAACCCTTCCACTCTCACTCATTAAAAAAAGGGGGAAAAGGGGGAGGAAAAAAAAAACAAAAACCTGAGCAATACTGTGAATCAAACAATAGAAAAAATACTTCAGAAGACAGTATTAAGGGATTTTCAAAAAGAATACTGATAAAGATTGTAAACAGTTTAACATTAAAGAGTAATCAGTTTCTTGAGGGAATGAAAATCAGAACCTAAATTCTTGCTCACAATTATAACCCTCACCCCAAAGAAAAATCAGCTTTTATAAAGTAAGTGAACTCTAGGAATTGAATTGGCTTATCTGGATTATGTTAAACTCAAAGATAAAGTATGATGCACTTTAAACCAGGGGCTTCAAGGTGTTCCTGCAAAAATCTGTGCCACAAAGGGATTTTTAGTACTTAAAGGGGGCTTATAAAAAACATGGAAAACAACTTTTTATGTGGGCCTTTTTTTTGTGTTTTGTTTTTGCTCCATAGGCCAACTGTAAAGTGAATCTTTACAGCTGTGGTACTAGACATTAAAAAAAAAATTCTGTCCACTACTGCATGTCTTAACTGTTAGGCTACAGTTATAATTCATACTGGATTTGTGCTCCAGTGAATCTTTAATTATTTTTTGTTAGCACTGCAGTGTTAACAGGAGCAATGGGAATGAGCATGTCTGGTCAGACTTGCTTACAAAAAGAACTTACAGTGCCTGGAGAAGAATTATGTAGATGTTAAATAACCAAGGGTATTACTTGCAGAACCTTGTACTTAATGTATTGATTCAAGATTGACTTTGAGTGTCTGTTGATTAGACATCTTGGCTGTCATTACTCAGGGGTATTTACAGAAAGTGTATTTAACTTAGTACAGGTGTTCACTGTAGACTTACTCTAGAGCAGCAAGAAAAAGGAGCTTTTCCAGAGGTGACTTGGAGCAGGTAAATGAGAGTCGTTGTCAGATGTGGTCTGTAGCACAGCTCCTCTGATTTTTAGAGAAGTCTAGAGACCAGCCTGCCTTTGGCTTCTGTGAATGCCTTTGAGACACTAGAGGATTAAAAACTGCAATGTGCTGGAATATTCTGTTATATTGAAAATGAATGTCTGGAGAATGTCTTGGATACAGTTTGCATACAAGCTTTGATTTTTATTTTAACAGTCTACTGCATTGAAATGAATGACAGAAGCCTTTTTCTAATAATCTGTTTTTTTTATGTTGCATCTTTTTTTTACCCCTTTCTTTTTCAAGCATGGAGCATGTGTGAATGCAATGGATCTGTGGCAATTCACTCCTCTGCATGAAGCAGCTTCTAAGAACAGGGTGGAAGTTTGTTCTCTTTTGTTAAGTTATGGTGCTGACCCAACACTGTTGAACTGTCACAACAAAAGCACCATTGATTTGGCTCCAACGCCCCAATTAAAAGAACGATTAGCATGTGAGTATGAAATAAGATCAGTTCTGCAGTTTTAGATTGTAATATGTGCTGAGGTTTCCTGCACAGTGAGCTGCCAGAAATGAGATCTCGAAAATGCTTACAGTTTACAAGTTAATTGGGCAATATTTGGTAGTACATTTCCTTGTTTATAATTTGATCTTCTAAACTAGAGGAGATATAGATTAGATGTTAGGTGGAAATTCTTTACTTAGAGGGTGGTGAGGCACAGGAACAGGTTGTCCAGAGAAACTGGATGCCCCATCCCTGGAGGTATTCAAGGCCAGTTCGGATGGGGCTTTGGGAGCATGATCTAGTGGAAGGTGTCTCTTCCCATGGCAGAGGGCTTGGAACTACGTGGGCTTTAAAGTCCTTTCCAACCCAACAATACAAAGTGTATGGTCAGTTTTACAGTCAGGTGGTTGTGGTGGTTTTTGTAGCTTCACTGTAAGCACTTTCCCTTGCAACCTCGCCAGTGTGCTTTTATTTTCCACACATAATCCTGTCATTGCATCAAGGCTGTTGAAATACTCATTTTTTACTCCACCGTAGTTTGTTGGAAGAAAGAAAAAACAGAATTGTTTAAAACATGGAATGTATTTTCAGTATGCCACGATCACCAAAAGTTCAAAGAAATTAATGAAAGGCATTGATTTTGTTCAGCATACTAAATGGGTTGAGAAGAATGCCCTCATTCTGTCTTAGAGTAGACAAATGGTAACTTTCTGGGGTACATCAACAATAATTGAGAAATACTACATTTGACTTCACACTGGCAACTAGAAATGGTTTTCTGAAGAGAGGTAACAAGTAAAGTTATCCTGGGACTGGTACATATGCAAAGAATGGAACCTAGAACAACGAAATACATCTTGTTCAGCCAGCTTGGATCTCTCTAGCTTTGGACTGGAAGCAAAGTGCATTCTTGTTATGTTTTGACTTAACTAGCAAATTCTGTCAAGTGGTATAGAAGCTTTAAGTCTGAGTTGAAATTTTTGCAGCGTGGTCTGCTACATGGGGCGAAGCCCTTTAAGTGTCCTACCAAGGAATGAAATGAATGTTTTTATATGAAAGAATCAATATTCTTGATCCTTCTAGAGTTAAGGAATGTAGCATTCTGTTATGTATTTATTTCTTTTTAAAGATGAATTCAAAGGTCACTCGCTGCTACAGGCTGCAAGAGAATCAGATGTAGCTCGTATAAAGAAGCATCTTTCTTTGGAGACAGTAAACTTCAAGCACCCTCAAACACACGAGACAGCATTGGTAATGCTTTGGGATTTATTAATTATTTTGTATGTATTGTGGCTGGTCTAAATATAGTAGGCAATAGTTTAGAACTCTTGGTTTCGTTGTCAAACATTGTCATTATGACTAATCTGGAACATGAAGTGTCCAGTTTAAAAAAAAAAAAAAGGAAAAAGTTGTTTAAGGTTTTTAAGGTTAAAGTTAAGACTAATAAATTGCCCGTTTTTTGTAGGTTATCTAAATCATTGTTTTTCTTTCTTTTCTGTAATCTAATTTTAAGCAACACCAAGTTACACATTAGCTTTGTTTGTAAAGCTTTGCTTTCTAGCAATTATTGGAGAGGGAGTTTTGGAAAATACCAGAGTCCATGTGGAATCTCTTGAATCATAAAGAGAATTATCATTTCTTTTTCTGTTGCCTTTGCACACGATCAACTCTACTGCCAGCTGACTAACTAGGAGTAAAACCTTATGTTGCTAGCTAGTTATTAATGCTAAATTTTTTGATGTCTTTTTCAGCACTGTGCTGCTGCATCTCCATATCCAAAACGAAAACAAGTGTGCGAATTGCTACTGAGGAAAGGAGCCAACATTAATGAAAAAACAAAAGAGTGAGTGGTTACAAATGAATGCTCCTGTTTGTTTAGAAGATTTTGAAAAATGTATTTTAAATTACTCTTTTTATTTTTTTAAAGCTTCTTGACTCCTCTGCACGTGGCATCAGAAAAAGCTCATAATGATGTTGTCGAAGTAGTTGTGAAACATGAAGCTAAGGTACAAGTTACTGTTCTTCATACCTTTTGCTTACATTTATCTTTTGTATAGGTTTTAATAGCATGAGAATAATTTGGCAAAGTGTCTACTCTGCTCTCCAATTTGTTTTGAAAGGTTATATATTTATGCACTTAAGACACAGACCATCAATCAGTCCATCAGTACAGCCCTGCACATTGAGGCATTATCTTTGTTCATATTTTCTAAGTTGTGTGGATATAGTTCTTTTCACTGTTAACTGAAAGCTCACAGAACGTGTTACGTGCCTTGTTGTCCAGTAGCAATAACACTGCTGTTTAAAAATAAAAAAATAAAAAAGCATGAACAACAAGAGGTTAGTCTGAACTGTAAAACAGGTAGACTTTGTGATGTTGTGTGCATTAAAAAAAGAGAATGTAGAAAGCAGATACTCTCATTCTCTGTCATACAGAGCATCTGCGGATGCTCTGTAATTTTGGGCTTGAATTGCCTAAATTAGGAGTTGAGGCTCTTCCTTATGGAAATTTGGATACAGCCTGACTGCTGTGAAGTTTATAGAGTGATGATCAAAATTCATGGAACAGTAGGGAATACAAGTAACCTTTGGGTACATAATTTTAAATTTTTAAATGCATCTTGGTTACCTTGACTGAAACACATATGGAGTCTTTAATCTGAAAGACTACTGTTTAGCCAATACAGGTAGAAGCCATTTTACATACTGGCACAAAGGTTGTCTGTTGCCATGAGCAAAATCATGGATTATGTCTGTATGTGGTAAAGCTGTTGTAACTGTTCACACTGTGGATCATTCACATGATTCTTAAAAGGAGGCTATTTTTCCTCAATAAATGCATTTATAACTTTATGAACAGCTTATATTTAAATCTTCTGAAATGTCATGGCGTTTGAAAATATGCTGAATATGTTGTTCTAATCAAATCTAGAAGCAATGCATGAAGTTCTCCCAGTCTATAATGAAAAAAATATGATCAAAACAATGTTAGAA